>NC_056739.1:336145402-336252902 GCF_019279795.1 Protopterus annectens
AGGAACAAGAATAACATTTTCAGTTAAGGGAAGTGTGAGCCCCCTGGCCTAGTCTTTCCCTTACCATTGAGCCTTAGAAGCCCACTTGTTCCATTTCGTGAGGCAAAATTTGGTCGATAGGGAGTGGGCCTGTCTGCATATCCTGTGGGCTGTTTTAACTCCCCCTCCCTCAGTGGTTTGTGTGCTTACTCTATGGGCTGTTTCCAGCAGCTGCAGGAGCGCTACCATACATGCAGTGTCTCCTGGCTCAGTGGCACACCACCTGCAGTATGTGCACGCCACGCTATTTACAGTGAGCAATATACCTGCACTCCTACAGGTATACACAGCACAGTGAGCGATCAGTGAGTCATGCTGTTGCCCTCTCCCACAGATAGTGAATTGGCATCAGCCACTCACACCCATCTTTTTTCAGCTGGTTACTCAACTGCCCATGTCATTAAACAACTAACGGTCATATAGGGTGCAGTCAGGGGTTTATCCTTCTATGACACAGAGCTAGGCAGCATTTATCTTTGCCATATGTGTCTTAAGGCCACTATGCCCCACTACCATCTGCTTTAATTTAGTTTCTATCTTACATAAATGCTGGGATCCACACCTGTTCAGTGCAGCATACACAATGTATCTAGTGTCACAAGAAAAACATTATGAGATTGTACACAATGTATCTAGTGTCACAAGAAAAACATTGTGAGATTGTACACAATGTATCTAGTGTCACAAGAAAAGCATTGTGAGATTGTACACAATGTATCTAGTGTCACAAGAAAAACATTGTGAGATTGTACACAATGTATCTAGTGTCACAAGAAAAACATTGTGAGATTGTACACAATGTATCTAGTGTCACAAGAAAAACATTATGAGATTGTACACAATGTATCTAGTGTCACAAGAAAAACATTATGAGATTGTACACAATGTATCTAGTGTCACAAGAAAAACATTGTGAGATTGTTTCATATTTTATTTTTTTTATTTACATGTTGTTTTCTTCCCCTTGATTGTTCTCTACAGAGAGAAAGTCTTGGATACACAAGCTGTCCTAACAAGTCCTTTAGCATAATACCCACACCTTTTACAATTTCTCATGACACCTATTTAATGCAGCTAATATGATAATCTTTATTTTCGAGTTGAACATGTCACAGTTAATCTCTCATAAACATCCTCACTGTAAAGTTTCTCAGGCAGAAAAATTTCATGAAGAGGAATATTAATGCAAGCTAAGACAAGACTGACTGCTAGTTTAATGCAAGAGACAGTTCTTGTCAACCTCCTTTCTACTAAAAAGCTTTGTGCTTAGTTTGCCAGCTATTCCCCATGCCATACTAATCTGCATGTCGGAAATGGATATATTTTATTAAAAAGCAGAAAAATCACATTTTCACTTCTGTACTGGCAACATTCATCAAGTGAGTTTCTGGTACGGCATCATAATAAATTATATTAAGAAAGTAAAGTTTTTACATTGCCTAAACTGTTTGCTTTCATTGCTATACTGACTTTGCTAAAACACCATTTCACACTTTCCCATTCATGTGCAGATGTTACTGCATTATTGGGGGGGGGGGGGGGGCACAAGTGAAATGTCCATGGCTTTTCTCCTTGTTGGTAAAAATACTTAATTTTGGAAACTATACGACACTGTGATTCAAAACAAAGAAGGTAAATTGCATAAGTAGGCCAACAAGTTTAGTATTATTCAGAGTACAATGTCTCAAAAACCTCTTCATGGACTTTACTCCTCCAAGCTTGGGAAAGGCATGTATAAAAGAAAACAATGTTATCTGTCATGAAAAGATCTCCTGCTTCCAAGATGAGTGTGTCTACATCCTGTATGCATGACATATTCTGAGTCCCAAAATCAAGTAATACAGTACTTATGTGCTTCCTTTAGGCACACAGAAGCCCAGTTTCTCTATAACGTACCACCTAATGAGCTGATGATTGGCACTAAATGTGGATTAAAGTTGTCTGTTTTGGGAAGCCATACATTGTAGCTAATACCTTGTGGTCAACATAATCTGATGTAGCCTTAGATATCACACCAGAATGAATTCTCACCAAGTATACCCGGAACTTTCTTTAGTGTTTCACTGGGGGGTTACCTTCTGAGATTCAATAAGTTTCATTAAATTAAAATGCTATAATAACAATCCATCATAACTCTCTCTGTACATCTGCCATTTGCTCCTCTTGACAGCTTCTCTTATACAAATGGACATGCTACATTCCAAAGGATTTAATGCTTATTTTATGATAAAGTCAAATTGTTTAATACTTAATGTTTTCAGCTGCAACAAATTCATGTACATATACTTCTTCCGAACAAATTGGGTATATTTAAAGGTGGAATGCAATCATGTTTGCTTCTGAAATTTCTTGTATATCAATTCTGAAGTTTCCTAACCCAAACACTAAATTGGAAGAAAAAAAACATCTGTAGATTAATTCCACGTGTAAATAAATATACCATAACTTGAATCAGCCCACCATTACACAAATACATTGGTATCCTGTAAAAATATGAAAAATTGCAAATATTGTGAGATTTTAGGGTAATTATTTTTAAACTTTCCTTTAACAGCTATATAAAATAATTATTTTGAACATAGAATACATTAATGTGATATTAAACAACAGAAACAACTCAGCTCCAATGAGAGTGACCTATCATTTTGACGGAAAAACAGATTTCAGTCCTTTGCACTGATTATGAATGATTTGCCCTACAAAAATCTCACATTTAATCTTTAAATTTCTAGTCTCCCACCAGGATACAAGTGCTTTTCAACAATTACATTCTGCTTGCCAAGCACACTCAAGCAAATCTGCAGTCTGCGGCTACTACTCCACCCATACAGTATAAGAAGGAATCAGTACTGTAAACTAAACAAGGATATACATTTTGAGCCTCAGGAGCACACTCAAGCAAATCTGCAGTCTGCGGCTACCACTCCACCCATACAGTATAAGAAGGAATCAGTACTGCAAACTAAACAAGGATATACATTTTGAGCCTCAAGAGCAGGGTCAGTCCACCCAGGCATTCTACTTGTATGTTTTATGAGAGTGAAGCTATTACATTAGCAGCATTTCTTAGTAGTTCTCAGCATGCTAATAAAACTGACTGTTGTAGCCTTGTGTCCCCCCCCCCACTAGTGCAGTAATCCTAACTGTCCAATAGACAGTATACATTTAATTCACATCCCTGTGACTAAATTAACCATCAAGCAGCCCTCTCAGTGCTTTCTGCCTTAGTTTGTATCACTTGGAGGCCCACCTGTTTATTTGCATCTCTATACATTCCCCTTCATTGCTACTGTATCTCCCTACTCTAATCTGTGCACAAACTGGTTACTAATCAGCAAGTCAATGTGGAGATACACTCCCAACCTTAATAAACTTTGTTGTCTCTTCTCTCCTTCACTGTACTGGTAGTTTGAATTATTACTTACCCCCTCTGAGGCCTTCATTGATTTCCACTGATTGCCTCTCTGGTTTCTTTGCATTCCACCTGGTTTACACCCCTTGTGCTATCTCTCTCCCCCAATACAAAGTCTATATTAGAATCCTGCTGAGCATGGAGCCATCTTTACATTTCAAGTCTCCCACCAGGACACAAGTGCTCTTCAGCAATTATATTCTGCTTGCTGGTAAGCCATTAGAGCTCAGGAATTTTTTTAAAGTGCTCAGATTTGTAAAGTAGTATTTACTTTTTTCTCTTGTCTTGGTTGGCTCTGCCCCACTCCATTCACCCTCACAAACGCTCGGGCTCTCGCCTCTCCCCTGCCCTGCCCCCTATTTCCTCTCGCCCCCACTACCTCTACATTTATAGTAATCACAGCCACACCCACAGCTCACCCTCACATCACCTCCACCAATCACAGCTCCTCAAGTCATATCACATTATACCACACCAACTTGCTCCACACAAAATACTCCCAATCACTCTCATTCCCACTACGCATTTTTATATCACCCACACTACCTCCCCATCCACATATAGTGCAACCCTATAATTCCTATTCAGACCCCACCCCACCTAGAAACAACTTAAACTTTATAACCATGACTATCACACAACAAAGTCTAGTCTGTCTTCTCATAATTCTTTACAACACCACAGGTTATCACTCTAGCAATATCCCTAAACTTAGTAGCACAACACTACATTATACACTCGTGTATACAGACACCACACATTATAATAATATCTGCCCACAGTTATTCAAGAACTACATAATGGAGCAATTCAGAACTAAACACATATGCTCTCATTCCTACTCCAAAAAAACACAATACTTTCTCACACTCCTCACCAAACTCCAACATCTGTATAACCATTTTAACTCCAGGCTCACCATAAGTGGGGATATCCACCCCAACCCTGGCCCAAATCCATTCTGTCCATCACAAACTGCTCCAACACAAATGTCAGAACATAACACGCCCAATATCTTCATCCCTGGGCAAATCAACAACAGCAGCAAAACCAACCATCTTTTAATGCTAAATATTAATATTAGAAGTATCAAAAATAAAATACCTGAACTCCAGGCCACAATAGCACACTACTCCCCAGACATAGTTGCTTTAACAGAAACCTGGCTAAATAAAAACATAGCTAACTCAGAAGTTCTCCCTACCGGCTACAATATCATTAGACAAGACAGACCACTTCGTAAAGGGGGTGGAACTGCCTTACTGTACAAGTCCAACTTAACTGTCTGTCAATTACCAAACTCCTACCCTTCCCCCAATAACTGGGACATACTTATCTCACAACTTCAACTTCACCCTAAAAAGGTCATCACCATAATTGTGATCTATATTCCACCTGGCAATACACCTGCTAGCCTTGAAGACTTCTTATCCTGGTGTTCTTCCACATACTCACAAGAAACCCTTATTCTGGGGAACTTCAGCCTAGATTGGTTCACCTGTATAGCAGAACCACCAAGTAATCTAATAAATCTCCATTGCTACCAGCAGCTAGTCCAAATTCCAACTAGATGTGATAAAAAATCTAAAAGGGAATCCATCCTTGACTGGGTCCTAACTAACAACCCCACACTGTACCCTCAAACAGGCAGTCTCCCAGACACCTTAAGTGACCACAACATAATATACTTTATACGTAGTAGAACAAGCATATGCAAAACCACTAACTATATATCCACTAGAAACACAAAAAAATTCTCTCCTGAGGTCCTCAATACTTTACTCTGTAACTGTGACTGGATCCCCTTAAAAACCCTCCCAATTGACCAGGCTGTAGCATATTTCAACAAAACATTTCTACAACACCTAGACACTGTCACTCCATTGTGCAAAATCAAGGTTAGAACCTCTACAAACCCCTGGCTCAGTAAAGAAACCAAACAAATCCTCAAGTCCAGAGACACTGCCTGGCTTTACCATCAAAAAAACAAAGAAACACAAAGCCTAACTAACTACCAAGAACTGTGCAACCATGCAAAAAAATGCATTAGGCTGGACAAAACATCCTACTACACAACATTACAAATTAAATACCAACACAACCCGCAAAAATTTTGGAAAAATGTAAACCAGCTACTAAAATCCACCCAAAAGGCTACACCCAAACCAACCACCCCTGACACTAAAGTTCCCATCGAAACACAATTCAGCTCCCACTTTGTGAACTCAATTCTATCCTTAGTATCACAGGACAGTTCCTTCCTCACTATCCCCCCAACACAAATAACACTAATACAAGCTTTACCCTCAAAACAGTTTCCACCACTTCAATCAAAACCATGCTCGCCAAACTAAAAACCTCATCAACAGCAGCCGACCTACTCCCCAGCTATTTCTTGAAATTCACAGCAGATGCTATTGCTATCCCAGTCTCCACTGTCATAAATAGATCAATTGTTGAAAACTATGTGCCCAAACTCTGGAAAATATCCTATGTTACACCCATACATAAAGGCGGGACCTCCACTGAACTTAATAACTACAGACCCATTGCTTTACTCTCCTCCCTGGTCAAAATGTGTCCATACCCAGATGCTAAACTATCTCCTAGACAGCAACATCCTGTCACCTACTCAGCATGGCTTCAGTCCTGCCCATAGTACCACTACAGCCCTCCTCTGCTTCACAGACACAGTAAACCATCTCAAAAATGAAGGCCTACAGGTGTCAACTCTTTTTTTGGATATGTCCAAAGCATTTGACACAGTCTCACACCAAATCCTGCTAAACAAACTAAACCAATATCATCTATCAAATTCCACTCTTACCTGGTTCCAAAGCTACTTAACTGACAGGTAGGTACCAAGCCGTGAAATGGGAAAATTATATCTCTCCTCAGCTGCCTATAACTATAGGAGTCCCACAGGGTTCTATCTTAGGACCACTACTATTCACAGTCTTCACAAATGACCTCCATACCTCCACACAGCATGCATCTATAATTCAGTATGCAGATGACACTACCTTAATCTGTGCTGCACAAAACATTCCCACCCTCTTGCAAACAACTCAGCTAGCATTCTCTGACGTTGAAAACTACCTTACCAAAGCCCAACTTATCCTCAATCCAAAGAAAACTGAGCTTATGATTATAACCAGTTCTAACAAAAACACTAATAGTCAATTCACTATCTACTCCACAAATGCTACTCCAATTGCTCCAGTGGCACATGCTAAGCTATTGGGAATAACCATAGACTCCCACCTAAAATTTGATAGTCATCTCAACTTAACTATTAAAAAAGTACATGCCAAACTGGGGTCACTCTACCATATCAAACCATTTCTTACCAACAACACAAGATCAGCCATTGCTCACTCCCAACTTCTATCCACCCTACTCTATGCATCTCCCATTCTGACTAATCTCAACAAAACTGAACTAAGCAAAATGGAAGCCTGTTATAACAGAATTGCCCGCTTTGCTGCAAATTGCTCATATAGAACTCATCACTGTACTTCTTTGAGACAGCTCCACTGGCTTGAACTGCCCAACCTCCTAACCTACAATCAGCTCTGCCTCTGTCATTATATCTATTACCTCCCCAATAAGTGTCCTGCCCTCAAAAACCTTGTACAGCATCACTCAGCCAAAAGGCCTCTTAGATCATCAAGCAAACTACTACTAGAAGTCACCAACAGCTACAATAGCTTTGGAGATGCACTATATAGTAGTTCAGTGGCTAAAAAATGCAACTCTGTCCCCACTAGCATTCAAAACACATCATCCAAAGCCTCCTTTAAAGACCTCATCAGGCAACATCTCAAGCAAAGTTGGCAGTGCCATGATTGCTCTCCAGGCTAGTGAAAGTGGATAACATATACATACTAAATCTAGAGCATTTGATAATAGTTTTCAATCTTACTCTCAAACACTGGCTAATCAACAATGTATGTACTGTACCTGTGTACTATGTATGTATTCTACCTATGTTCCAAATTTCAGCTGTAAACCACAAATCTATTAATTACCTTTATTTTAAAAATTAATATTTTTTTGTTTGTTCTCTCCACTGTATCGGTTTATGTGTCGCATACCACTGTAAAAACATGTCTCTTGTAATTTGTGTGTATCCTGATCATGTCTAAATAACTAAATGTGTCTGTAATTTTTCTTTGTGGAGCTTTTCTCCCCGGGCCTCTGCTGAAAAAGGGCCTTTTCGGCTCAGTCAGACACTCCTGGTTAACAAAAGTAAAATAAAATAAATAAATAAATGTTCTTAAACATGTTCCTACTTTGGATATCTGAAAAGGGGAAAACCTAGGCAGTAATTAATAGCAAGACAACTTTATGCAGAATACCCCTGATATGTGCACCCCTTCCATGGGCAGGAATTTCTCCTAGGAGAAATCATTATATGCTTCCTGCTCAGGCTTCAGATTACTCTGCTATTTATCAAGGGATGGAAGGAAGAGACTGTTGTACCACATGGAATACCACAAAGAGTTACCAGTGTAGCTGAGATGAGATCCTTGCATCATTTCTGTGTTATTTTTTTCATACAGTACACATCACTGCAAAACCCCTGTGCTCTTTATCTCTTCCATTTGTACAGTGCCTGCTATTGGGCCCAGCCTCCACTTCCAGACAGAAAAGGAATTTCTGCATCCCTACTACCCTAATCCCAAGAATGAGGGTCACCACAATAACTCAGTGTATATTTGCATGTCATTTTGGTTATCTGGCATCATAAGCAAAATTAGTCATTGGAACTACAATCATGAACAAAATCTCTGCACCAGTGGGACAGCTTTGTGAATGTACTCTGAGGCTAATTAAAACAGGTTTTTCTTCATTACCTCATATTCACAACAGCCGCTTGGGTATATATATGCCTTGCTTGCTAGTCACTTTAAAATGAAAGTGCTAAGTGGCAAAAACAATGGAAAGGCTACTTTGTTAGGAAAGAAGAGATGATACACAGGACTTGCAGCGATGACCAGCTGACCCTTTGCACTTCTGAATTTGTATGCTGGCTTCACTGTATTGAGATGTTTTATAAACTCTAACCTGGAACTGTCCTGTGATGTATCTTATCCATGCAGAATGACTGCTTTCAATACTTCCAAAATATTCTAATTAAAATAATGTATGTTAAACGCACTACTCGGTTAAAAGGAAGGTCTTCTCACACCCATCTTCAGCAATAATTGTTCTAAAGGTAACCTACACAGACTCTGTCAGAAGTGTCCTTGTAAGGTCACTAGTTACATGTTATATAACACCATGAAGGCCAGTTGAGGTTAGCAGTGTGGGGAAGAAGCTCAGAAACCATTAGTTTGTTTTGATTTACAATCCCTTTTCTTACCTAATAAGATTAGTTAAAGCAGTTTCTGTACTGGTTCTGGAGAATTATGTTGCCTTATAATAACAGACTAGATAGGCCACATGTCTCCAGTACAATGATGGTCTTTCCTTTTTAATTTCTCTTTCAGTAGCACATCCACTTATAACTGCACTTTCACTGCTGACCAGAACAAGAAAACACTAAGCAGGCATCAGTCACTGCTCAGTTAAAGCTTGCAGGTGGTACAGTGACTTCTGTTCTGCACTAGGAAACATAAAATTCAATTTTGCTATCTAGTAATCACGTTTTCTTTTATTTTCTGTTCTGAGGGGTCAACAGCTATTGATAGAAACATTATTATTTCAAATTCCTATACTATCTGAACATTAATCCTATCTTGTTCTATAATAGCAAGTAGCTTCTTTATCATCCCTCTGAACTCCTGTAAGGTAATGTTCTGACTCTGTACATAGTTACTATAATGTCTTGAGATGCATTGGCATACTCAGAGTTGCAATTTTTCTGTACTAAGGCTAATAGCAGCCTAGCTATGAATGTTTAATATTTTGTAACTAGTATCTTAAACAACTTTGTAATTTGTAAGCTTATTTTTACCTATATTTTATTGTATTGTATCTTTGCTGAAAATGGACATGTATCCAGTCGGACCATCCCGGTCAACAAATGTAAAATAAATAATAAAATAAATAAATAAATTATTTACTGTCCATCTGCATGTCCAGATTACAAGTAAGATGTACTGTCCATAAATCTCATTGTTAAAGCAGCCAGTGTTTCTCTTCTGAACATAATAAAGCAATTAAAGCTGAGAAAATTATTGGTCAATCCTTTTGTAGCAATAGACTATTCATCTATATTCCACATACAATTGCTGGTAAATATTTTTATCTTTAGCATGATTTAGCATATTAAATATTTTAAAACGTGACACAGAAACTAACCTAATGTTGAAATGCTTTAGTTTGTCTTCATCATTATAGGTACAGGGTTTGTTTTAGCTTTATCAGGTATGTGAGCACAAAAGACAACAATTTAATTCTGCAAATGCATGTATACAACGTGTTGCTAGAGAAGAAAACAGCTTATCTTAATCAGCACATGCAGTTTTCAGTACTGCAGTTACCCGTCCTTACACCACCAGGACTGTTAAAGTGAAAAGCAAGCTCTTTTATTTCCATACTCTCATATGCAAAACTAAAACCCTGTGGTAAGAATATTAAAATATGCTAAGCACTTTTGAAAACTCCCCGGAGTTTTAAACTATTTTAAAGCATTTTGCTACAAAGGCAAGCCCAAGTTATTAACAAAATAAACAAATACTGAAGTAGAAATTAACTTTTGGAATGAGCTTCACTGCATCATTACCTTAAGGTAATGACCTCAATATTTAGGTACATTTGTGGCCAAACAACAACTGCAATAGAATAAGAATTGTTGAAACAAAAACTCCTGAACAGATTCTATAACCTATCAGTGCAACATGTTCCACCAAAGTTTAGGCAATCTACATTTTTAAATTTTGGAATAGGTTGGCTACAGTATTAGCAAAGAATCCCATCACAGGATTGGAACTTATCACTGCTTTTGTTCCAATATGCATTTCTTCCATTTTTACACCTTATAATATTTGATGAGGAAATAATAGAGCACAGAGACTACGGGCTGGTCAAATGATTTTGGCTTAGATTATAGTGTTGCTGCAAATGGCGATTTTTCAAACCATATGATTGGTAATATTCTCAACCAAACTAGTGGATGAGTGAAGCGTCTCACAGGTGATGGAAGAAAGGACATTTTTTTAACATGACTGCATTTATTTACATAGGTAGTGATTTACAAAGACACAAACCAAATATATATTTAGTATTATTACCTAATGAATGACGAAAAAAGTCATGCCCCACCATTAAGAAGTAAAGCAAAAACAATTAGATGTGTGTGTGTGTGTGTGTGTGTGTGTGTGTGTGTGTGTGTGTGTGTGTGTGTGTGTGTGTGTGTGTGCATGCATGTGTGTGTGGGTGTATACATACATACATAAGTACGTACATATATTCACAAACTTATGCATATAACATTGCCTTGTCTTTTCAAGATATAACAGAAATGTTATCTATGTTTGTCTTCTTTTTGCTCACATCACAAGCTGCAAAGATGAAAACAAAATGAAAAAGTAAACACTAGGAACAGAATCCAAGATTATGCATTTGCAAAAAAACAGCATTAACTCTCAACATAATTCATCTGCATATAACCCAAGCCAATCGAGATATGATACTGCCAAAAGACTACATCAAAAAGAGTAAAAGTGTGCCAACTGCCTTATTGGGCCTCTTTTTGGTTTTGTTAAATTCTGTAAATGACTTTAACTAGATCTCTATAAGCTGCATGATAAGAAATGCTACAAAACAGTTGTACCACTTACTAAGACTGTCTCACCCATGAAATGCAGGCATATGCTTTGCCACTCACCTGCTGAGAGACCAGATCAGGACACTCAACATTGGGCTGCATATGTTGACACTTTCAGTTCGTGCTACCTTGTCCAACGCAGGCTCACTGATATGCTACAGAAATCCCTGCTAGGTCAATTATGAATTTTCCATTGATGTCATTTAATTCCCTTAGTACACAAACTGCTGGCACATGGGCCATTAACACATGTATTCAGATGTGATGAAGTGTGGCAGATCCTTCTCGTCTAAGCACAAATATGTATATGGCGTTCAGTGGGGGATTCCAACACGATACTCTACTTATTAACAGTTACACACACCTGAAGCTGCTCTTCTCACAGTAAGCAGATCTACAGGATTAATTCCTTGCTTTTCTGTATTTAACTCTTTATGCCACCCTGACATAACATAGTATCCTGGCTATAAACAAGTGAGAAAGTCATGAATACAAACATAGTAGACCATCTCTACATCTCACCCTTCTAAAGGTTAAACTTAGCTCAGATAGAGCATTAAAAGTGCTGTGCATTTGTAAACATATTGGCCTTTATTTTAATCTTTTCTAAGCATGTAATATGTGTATATATATATATATATATATATATATATATATATATATACACACTTATATATATGTATATATTTATATACATATATATATATATATATATATATATATATACTTATATATATATATATATATATATATATGTGCAATGAGAAAATACATCACATTGTGACTATATACAACACACAGTGCCTTACAGCAAACTTGTGCGCTAGCAATGCGGATGCAGTTCTGCTACCACAGTATGTAAGTGGAATATTAGTGAATTTCCTGCAATGAGCAGATATTCATAACTTAGAGTCAACGTATCAAATTGCTACCAAACCTGCCAGCTTTAATCATGAAAGCGTAAGCCATTATGAAGTTATCACAGCCCTTGTGCAGATGTCACTCAACCATACGATGCAACACGTGCAGCCACAAAAAAAGACCATCATCTACATGATAAACATCTCAGTGGAATTATATCCAAACATTTTTCCCAAGGATTCCCTTGTCATCAGAAGCTTATTATTAAGGAGATCCCTTCAGGCTCCCAACAGGACTTAGCATTACTGTATTAAACATGATTAATTAACTCCCTTCAAGGACATTACATAAGCCTTTGGAACATCAATTGAATGATCTAGTCACTGGCAGTAAATTTTCACCCTATAGTACTGCATATCTAACCGGTGCTGGCACAATGAAAATAAGGTGACCACACATGTGCGAGTTGTGAATGCTCTCTGGCTACCTTACTCTTCAAATACTAAGTAGCTTTCACTATGCATGCAGCTTTCAGATCTTCAGAATTCCAAATTATTTTTGCTTTAAGTACTGATTCAACATATGCAAAGCAGAAATGCCTAAAAACAGTGAGATGCTTATTTCACTATATTATTTTAATTTCATCTGTTTTATAGACTAATGATAAGCACAACAGAGTAAACCAGATTTTACTATCCTCAGCAACAGCTGCTAGTTCATTATGAGCCACAGCAGGCATTTCCAGATGAAGCCTAAACATATAAACCCTTCGAAAAGTCATGCGTCTGCCCAATGGCTGCTTTAAAGTGCACCATGACTGGAATGCTGCAAATAGAAAGTGCCCAGGAAGCAGCCTAACAAGGTGCTTAAAGCCATCAATGAAAAGTGTCCGGAAAGTATCTTAACAAGGTGCTTAAAAACACGTCAACTGACTCCTCTCAATGCAATTAATTAGACTGATAAACTCCTTACTTTTTTATGGAGATCGAGCTTGGTTATTCTACAAAGGAATCTCATTTCTGCATCTTCAAGGACACTGATTAACAGTCTCCATAAAAAGTAAATTACATTTTCACAAGATTACAACTGGGAATTATACCCGTGTTTTGAAGTGCAGTTTCTAGTCATTACCGTGGTACCATTACAATTTTTTTGTGCGCGCGCACACACACACACACACACACACACACACACACACACACACACACACACACACACACACACACACACACGCACACCCACACACCCACACACACACATATATAATATATAAAACATTAAAAACAGATTCTATGCAGACCACTCAATAATGCAAGCTGGAAGTATTATAAATGATAAATACAAGCAGAAATACAGGTTATATTTAATCAGTGCACTGGCCTAAAATGTCAATGTCTAGGAAAATTCCAAGCTTTTCTAATACTCAGGCAGTCCTATTTTTTTCCAGGAAACAAGGAAAATTAGTGTCCCTGCTGCAGCTTTACTTAGTGCTCTTATCTTTTTGGTCACTACCCAAACTTTGTGAACACAGATGAGGATGGGGACCATATCTCTCAACCTCTCAGAACAAGAAATCTGGACAAACCATACAATAATGGGGGGGGGGGCAAACAAACAAATGGTAGAATAATAGGGTTGGTGTTAGTGTGCATTTTCTTTAAGGATACGAAGTCTAAAACTAAAATGTATGTCATTATTTAGTGACTTCAATCCTCAATGATTTGCCAGACTACCACAAGTTTTATGAGAAGCAGATCAAAATATGAGACAAAAATCTGGACATTCTGTAAAATTCTAGACAGTTGAGAGGTATGGTGGGGACTCAGACAGGTAACTCTGTATGAAACCTCAGTTCTTGCCTCACCATCATACTCTGATACAAGACCTGCGGTATTGCTGCTGCTGCACCCATCTGCTGGTCAGTTGTCTGACCCTCTCTGTTTTCATTCATGATCAAGACTCCAAACTACTTACATTTCTACACCTAAGGAAGCTGCACTCCCCTCCCCCCATCTGTACAGGGGGTCCACACTCTTCTGTGACAGAACCATCACCTCTGATATTGGAGTGCCACTCTTCATCCCAACTGCTTCACTCTCAGTAGGAAATCACCAAAGTGTGCTGGACATCACAGTCATTTTAGGTAAAGGAGGTAATGTCACTTGCAAATGAAGATGTCACCCTCATGTCCCAACTGTGCACTCTCCTGACTTTGGCTGATTCTTGATATCCTGTCCATGGACAACACTGACAGCTGAAAATACAAGTCATACTCTTGGCACAGTTTTATGTCCTCCTTGAATATATCCAGAGCAATGCAATGAATGTAAACATGAACTGCATGCAGCAGTGACCATGGGACACTATGCTGCTGTAACACTGCCCAAAATTACAACTAACTAACCATAAGAATTCAAGTAATTGCACAACAATATGCACTTTGCACATTTTAATCATATATCCATAATAACATCAGTATGATTAAGGGCATGATGTAACCACGCTTTCCTTTATGACTTTGAATTATGAACTTTAGCTATGTAGACCTTGCATATTCTAATTTTATATGTGCACAGACTACAATGTGATGTGCACTTTAATGTCTCTGAATGTCAAACAAGGTAACTGCTCCCTATTTCTCATGGAATGCAGCTACATGTTCAGTATATAATACCAAAATATATTTTGGTTGATGGGAAGATATATAATTAAAACCACTAAATGAATAAACACATAACCTTTTCTGTGATAATGTCAACCTCTTGAACACATTCTGATTTATCATTCAATCACCTGACCACAACACGAGATGGTGGCTGTAGTGGGTCACGCTGATCGAGTATCTGACAAACAATGTTGAAGAGAAATGTCACGTGCATGCTAAAGGTAAGATTAAAAGTTATGGAAGAGGAACACAAATCTAGCAAAGTGGACTGGGCATTGGCAAGATGATGAAAGGGTGTTTGTACTCTGAGGTGGGGTCACCTGAATGAGAACATAGCCAACACAGGGGAATGTATGGCATAAGGTTTAGTGCTGAAGTTGATCATGTTCAACACATTTACAGCTGGCCTTCATAATGGGGCTACAGACTCTATTACACGAAATTTAAAATGACCAAGAAAGAAAGAGCCAGTCTCTCATAAAACCTAGCACAGACTGCAAGACAATTGGCTCTGCTGTGCTGGCTGCAACATGCCCAACCTACCTTGAAGTGCATCACTGCATCTGACTGTTGGCAAAGTAATTTCATACAATCTGAGAAGTAATATTTTCTTTACTATCTTCATACATGAGTGTGGGCTAGTATTGCAATGCCCTCAGTGCATTAATTCTGCATATGAAACTGGTCTAGTTGCCCCACCTTGGTAACAGGAGGGGGCTACTGCTATTGTTGTTTCTGACTTGTATTCCTATTATTTATGCAGCAGTACAAACTTTTTATTGGCTCTGTGTGAACTTGTGGTCTGCTATAAGCATGTCATGTTTGTAGACACTAATGTGTGAGGTTGTGACAAGACCAACCTAGCTTGAAGTCTGGTACTGGATTTGACAGGAAAACCAGTCCTACAACATCTGGAATGTTCTGGGCGTCAAACAACAGGCTTGTAGAGTACACAATACACAATAACGTACCAGGATGCACACAGCAGTGACAAGTACTCATCTTCATAACTTTAATATTTATCCTAACTCCTCCTCCCTGGGCTAATACATCCAAGATGTGCGTATATTGAGCTTTAGAGTCATTTTAAATACATATTTAACTGAAAGTGTAATTCAGTTATTCCTTTATAGGTTCCTGAAGAAAACAATTTCTTAATATCTGACTGATGCTTTTCATCTTTGCTGTGGAGTGATGAGTTTATCTTAGGATATTGTAACCAGGTCTTGCATTCACAGATGTGTGGTACAGACGTTTACACACCACTTTAAACAATAATATTGCTTTGTTTGTTCTTGATTCAAAAGCAAATATAACCATGTCCTGTTTCAAAGACTCACAGTAAATGGCGTGCTTAGTGAAAATGCTAGTAATGTACAAGTACTGCGGCATTTTACCTGTTGGGATAAGAACAGTGGGGAAAGCAGTTAGAGTGCAACAGCACCTTTCGAAGAGATCTTTTGAGGAGAAAATGAAATTAAGATTGCTTGTCATAGCAACAGCAGAGATCCATGCCTGATACTGATTAAAGCAGTCATGTAATCACCACAATCCCTTTTGAAGTCAGGAAATCAAATGGCAACTAAGCCAAGCCGGATTAATACAATAATACTTGTGGCATTCAAATGAACAGTAAATCTATGTAAAATCCACAGGGTCTAAAATATCACTGAAGGTCAGAGCTTAGAATATCTAGCTTAATGCAGTGCTCGAAAGCATGGCCACAACACACTGAGCAAAGAGCTTAGAATATCTAGCTTAATGCAGTGCTCGATAGCATGGCCACAACACACTGAGCAAAGAGCTGCAACATAATTCTTCTGAGCCTACAAGTAAATGTATTCTGATCCTGTATGTACTTCTCTAAAAAAAACAAAAAAAAACAAAAAAAAACAAAAGTGCTAATAAACAGATTTCAAACTGCCCAAACATGAAGAAAGAAACAAAACAAAATTTAGCAACAGCTACAAAAGCAAGTAACCAGCTCCTTGTTTACATGTAATTAAACCATAAATTAATATACAGGCACTAAGCCTTATTTCTTCTCATTGTTTTAATCATGTATCTGTGGGATAGTATTACACTTGTCAGCTGGCATAATTCGCTGAGGTCACTCTATTACTTCATTGACAGTGTAACCTTATAGGCTGTGACATCACTGGTGTCATACCCTATCATTAGTCACCCACAAGCGGTTATAACATGATCACAATGTTGAAGGAGCGGCTGAAGGGAACAGCGGTGCAGGACTCAAGTGTGAGACATAGATGTTTAGGTTATAACACATACAACCATCAAATAAATGGCTCTTAAGCAGGGCTTATATATCTATTACTGACTTATTTTATCTGCTGTTTCTTCAAACAGATAAACAACAGCCAACACTATGTCATAGCAAGAACAAAGTACCACAGAATAGTACAGTTCATGGGAAGATATATGAAATAAAACCTCCAAACTAGGCTTGACAGAGGTCACTTTATTGCTCAGTTTTTACTGAGTAAGAAGATGTTAGGTCATTTGTGACATGAACTTAATACTTGGCTAGCCATATCTCTGGAAAATCTCCAGCAGTGTGGCTTTTTTTGTCAGCACGTGTTTGAGTACATGCACATCTACTCTTTTTTTAATGCAGGAAATATAATGATCACTACTTTATTTGCTATAAATAATATTTCATACAGAGCAGCTTTCTGTACAGTGTTTCTGCAGCAGATTTCACTATTGTTAATGCTTGTTTTAAACACATACCTGATTTTAGTCATTTACTGCTCAAATAAATTCCTGCAATTACAGATACAATTTCAAATATGTTAATGCTACATTCACTGAAACCCTAGTAGTGCAGCGACAAATTGCAGCAATACTCAGGGGCATATTAATTCAAAAGTTACAATGAAGACACAATTACTTGCCTGAGTAATTATTTGTGCATGACTGTATATTGCTGGCACTCGTGATGCTGTTATCACAACATCTAATGCAAATAGCGTAATATTAAGTCTTAAAATAGGATGTGTTATTACCAACAACCCCCCCATCAGGTTTTTTGTCAAGAGTTTACTACAGAAAAGGACTCCACTCATTACTATTAAGCCTTTAAAGAACATCATTAGCTAGGTGCTCCTAACCAACTGTCACCAATGTTTGCACTTTAAATATCGACTTCTGTCTCTTCTGATACTCATATCTTACTTGATGGTGAGAGAAATACCCTAATTATACCACTTTACTAAGAGGTAAGGCAAAAAGGTGTTATGTAGGAAGTATGAATGGATGATTATGTCCACTGCTTGGAATGGTGCACTGGGAAATGGATTTTATTTTTCAATTTGTTGTTTGTCTTCCACAAAATGGTACAAGAAGGCCTTCAAGTAGTGCTGTGACTCTCCTGTCAACAGTAGATGGTAGTGAGGGGGCTGCTGATAGTTTGGTGGGGGCTATTAAGCAGGTATCTAACAAGCTATAACATAACTGCAAAGGCATCTCTCTGCTGGGTCATTTAATATCCTGTTCATAAGGATATTGACTTTTCCTGCCAACAGTCCTGGCTCAGTTTATTTCACGGATTACATAAAGATGTCACAGTCCGTAAGCCTAGCAGAATTCTGGCTGCTATTTTTTATGTGTATTTATCATTTAATACAATCAAAAAAGAGACATATATTCAGAGGACAGGTGTAGGAGTATAACTTTAATAGGCACTTTTCATTGCAGAATAGTTTTAGGGCTGGACTGTCTACTATATATTTTAATGTACTGGTACAATTCTGGTTTATTTTATTTCTAACTGAGCAGTACTTTACTATACTACTATAAGAGCCAAGATTACTGAACATTTAATGTAGTTGTTCAGTTTTACTAGTGTGCAGGGCTAGTCTTAGACCAATTGAATCTATTTGACACAAAAGGGCCCTGCTTCCACAGGGGGCTTCATACAAGTTTTTGGCATGGTCATCATACCTTATGTAGCCAACAAAACTTGTCTGAGCAACACTACATTAAAGTCCAATGCCTTTTCCTACTTGTAGTCTTGATATTTCTGGCCCTAAAACTCTACACAACACTACCTACAACTCTCCTTCACTTACAACCTACCAATTTTCAGATCTCTCTGGCATATCCCTCTAAGCCATTAAACTGCAATAAAATGGCAAATGTCCATGCCTACATAACTCAAAATGACCCTGACATTCTAGTTGTCACACAAACCTGGCTCAGGCAAGAAAACAATTATGATGAGATTTTACTACCAGGTTATAATATTCTAAGATGTGACAGAACTAGGAAAAAAGATGGTGGTGTAGTCATCTTTTACAAAAAAAAAAAATCTTAATCTCTTCATCAGCTCATCAATCCCACCACAATAAATAATGCTGAGTTACTAGTATCTCCTATACAACTGAACAAACATAAATGTCTATATATATATATATATATATATATATGCAACTGTTATGTTAAACATTTTATACCTTACCATGTTATGTTGCCTTTCAAATGTAAAATAAATAAATAAATAAATAAATAAAATATTTCCCCCAGAAATAATCTTGATACCATAGAAGAATTTCTATCAGGGATATCAACAAACATTTCACAGGAAATTATCTCACTAGGCTGGCAAACCACAGACTCGGATTCACCATCAAACGCCATAAATCTATACAGCTTCTTCCAGCCAATGATTATTAACTGGGCACTAAGTAATAAATCAAAAAATACTTCAGCTACTGGTATCCTACCAAATGTCTCAAGTAACCATAACTTTGTTTCTCCATAAGAAGAAATATACCCATGCAAAAGCAGCACTGAAACAATCAACTTAGATGAAGCGATCACCCTTTTTAACTCAATTTTTGCCAAACTTTTAAACGCACACGTTCCTATTACAATAAAAAGAATTAAAAGTAACCCTGCACCATGGCTCTCCAAATAGACTAAACAGCTAACAAAAAATAAATACAAAGCATGGAAATCATGAAAACTATAAAAATCCATAGACAACTGCCAGCTTTACAAGTACCTTAGCAATACCACAAAAAATGGTTAGACAAGACAAAAAGTTCTTTAATACTAAGCTGAAGACCAAGGCAAACACAAAACATTCTTGTCAGCAATAGCTGCCTACTAAACCCTGGCCAGGTCATATAACTCATCCTGACCTTAAATTACCGGACTACCAGTGTTTCCAATCAATTCAATTCCCACTGTATTGTGATTGTAACTTCACTGATCACAACCTCATCTGCAAAGGTAAATACCCTCTCTACTTAAAGCAAATAATCAAGGCAAATTCTCTTTCCAACCTGTTATTGCATCTACTATTAAGAAGCTACTCTACAAACTAAACCTGACCACCTTTACACCTGACAACTTACCAGCTAAATATATCAAAACAGGAGCTGAAGCTCTAGCCTACCCAGTTTCTAGTCTAATAAATTGGTCCCTTAAGGAGGGTTACATTTGTACCCTACCAAAAAAAAATCACATATTCTACCACCACCCAAAGGGGGAACTTCCAATGACATTACCAATTACAGACCTAAAGCCATCTTATCTCCCCTTTCTAAGGTTTTAGAAAAATGCATACAACTCCTTAGTTATATTACTGATACAGACTTACTCACTCAAACTCAGCATGGTTTCTACCCTAACCACAGCACTAAACCAAAACAAGAACTATTCTAATTCCATAGAAAAGGAATTTCTTATCATAAATAACTAAACTGTCTCGGTTTGGACTAGGACCATCAGCACTATATTGGTTTAGTAGCTATCTAACAGACAGGATGCAGGCAGTAAAATGGCAAAATGAAATCACCCCCTTCCCAGATGTAACAACTGGAGTCCTTAAGGCTCTATTCTGAGCCCTCTGCTGTTCACCATCTTCACAAATGACTTGCACACACTGCAACCAAATACGCTTCCATCATACAGTACGCAGATGATGCCACCCTTATTTTCTCAGTCATGTGCCAGGAAAAGCTGAAACCGCTTACAGTGGAATTCTCTTCTTGGCTAACCAACTTGCAATTACTGCTTACCACCCCCCCAAACAAAAATAATACTGTTTACTCCCAAATCACTACTGGCCCAAAAAACAACACTTCATTACCTCATCTGATCATACTAACATTGAACTAGTAATCCACATTAAAATACTAGGCATCATGTTTGATGACAATCTAAAATTTTACCAACACTCACAATACACAATAAAAAAATCCACCAAACAAAATGCACCATATACAGGGCCAAACCACTTCTAATGGATAAAGCTAGAACAACCATATCTTCCTCCTGCCTGCATCCTACTTTTCTCTATGCAGCTCCTATACTTGTTAACCTACAGTCCAACTTGATCTCCGCACTTCAGCTATGTTATAACAAACTAGTCAAGCCTACTTCAAACCAAAGGTTCAGGACCCACCAGTGTGTACCTCTCAAACAGCTTCAGTGACTAGACTTGAGACATTCATTAATACACTGCCACCTGGTAACCACCCACAAACATGTTTATCACCCCGATAAACGTCCAAGCATAAATAATATCTTACACTATTATAACCCAACTATATCTCAGCAATTCTCTTAAAAACTACTACTATCTACAACCACATAAAGTCTGAAGGACAGCACTACATGTAGCAGTTTCAATGATGACAGCTACTTTTGTCTTTTTTCTTGGACTACTATATCTTGTGTTTTTTTTTTTTGCATCTGTTTTCTGAACTGTTGGTAATGGGCAATCCCATGTGATAAAAACTTCATCACTATTAAAAATGCTTTGTGGTTCATATTTTAGATGCTTTTTATCTATTTCTGTGTTATAGTGCTTGTCCAATCCCCAGTGCAACAGTCTTGTCAGATTACTATGCCTTTCAGTATACAGACCCTTAGCTATGAGTTTATCAAGCCCAGCAATGAGATATGTGACTGTCATACCTCTCAAACTGAAAACATCAAAAAGCTGGACAAAGGCCTATGAAAAGTAGGTACAACTGGCCAAAAATCAGGACGACGATTAACATAAAATGTGCATACAGAATCATGTAATCCCGCCCACTCCAATGGAATTGTGGGATACCAACATGAAGATTGAAGTCGCTAAATAATAATAAATAATGGCAGACATTTGAATTTCAGACTTCATGTCCTTCAAAAAATACATAATAATGCAAAACCTGTCATTCTAGCAAATATCTGAGTTTATGGGAGCAATATTTAAAATCTGTCCCTATTTTTGGGCCTTTCTCCCACCATTATTTTTTGGCTTTGTCCAGATTTCTTGATGTGAGAGACTGAGAGGTATGATGAGTGGTTCTAAACCTTTGCAAAGTCACACTTGTTTGTGCAAACCTTATTTTGGCCTGCTGAGTGTAGGATTTAAAGTAAACGTGAATCTGTACACACAGGATTGCGTTGCCTCTTAAAATATCACAGTTTTGCTCATTTTTTCGTCTTTTACTGGAGATAGGCAATACATTAGCATCCCACACTCCTGACTTGTTTGTGAAAATTATTATATACATTTCTCTAACAAGAAACTCAGAAAAAATCCAATACTGTAAGGACACCCCGACTTTGTAAAACATGCCGTTTAAGTTAGTGTCTGAAAATATTGAATTTTCTCTCTTTCTCTGTTTTTCTTTCCAGCATTCACATTGGATCATCATTGCCTTGGCAATGGGACAACTCTGTTGAATTTGTAATACATTATGTACAATAAAATAGTTATTTTGTTTGCGTGCTGAAATGAGGGAAATGGATTAAATCCAGTGCCGTAAAGTGTTCATTATTTTCAAAACTGTAACACCTTTACATTTTTTTTTTAGTTTTAGTTTTCTAGTTTGTTATTGTTACTGTGTATTTATTAAATATGCATAATATAAAAACTTTCCAGACATATTACACATCTCAAAATAGGGCAAAGTTTTAACTTTTTTGGTAATGTAAATTTCTAGATTTTTTTCAAGCCACTCCTGCATATGTTCATGCACATATTAACAAACAGACAGATAAAAATATAAGCCAAACTCTAATAACACAACTAGCCCAGAATGAATTTCTTTAGCTATCACATAAGCTGCACTAGTGAATTCTGAGACAAACAGGTGAAAGTGCCACCTCACTGCACTGTAACTCATGAAGACTTGAAGAACGTGAAATAAATCAAAACCACGTACAAATAATGCACGTTTAGTTTAAAACACACACACACAAATATATACAGACACACACACACACACACACACACACACACACACACACACACACACACACACACACACATATATATATAGGAAAATTCAAGAAGTATGGGTTGCAGTCAATACACCAGATGATAACAGCAACTACTAGTTTAAACCACATACCGACTTTCATTTTGTGTGCCGATTTGACAGACAAAAACACAGTTCACTTTAAGTTGTCAGATTTACTGTTGTAGAATTAAAGGTGATCCACGACTACTCTTTCATTTTAAGAATGTCTTTCACTGTTATGAACTTAAGGCTGGATAATCTTAAGGTTCATTGTCTAGTCTTTCAAACTAGTATTTTAAGCAAGATAAACATGCAGGGCTCTTACTGAAACCTGCTACAGGGAATACGGGCAGTAAAGCATGAGTATCTCTCTTTCAAATACAGACTAAGCTAGAGACAGTAACTAATCACATAAAAATAATCTATGGGGATGGATAGGTTGGGCAGCAGTCAGTGAGTCAACACAAACTTCCCTAGTAACGAATAAGAACATAAAACTATTCTGTAGGTCTTGCAGGAAGGACTCAGCAAACAGCTATGTGTTTTCTTTTTAATTTACTACTTGATGATAATGCTCCTTCCTTACCTGGTTTTGCTGGTTTTAGGTGGGGGATGGAGTTTTGCCATTTATGAAGTTCTGTGCGCCATGTACTTCAATCCAGCAAGAAATTATAACCTCCAAGAAACAGAGCAGGTGGCTCCAACCCAATAAATAGTGATGTTGCTGCTCAAAATATGCCATCTGTCCTAACAGCTGAGGTAAAGTCGAGCGAGAAGGCAGTCAGAGTCCGATAACAACTACAACAAGGAACGTCATGTCACCACACTTGGTATGAAACTCCCATCAACCCAGTAAAAGGCACAGGTATGGCCTCACAAAGCTGACATCATCACCCACACCCCTACATGTGATGACATCAGCTGCAACTTAAATTGTAAAAAAAAAAAAAAAAAAACAGGAATTAAAGGAACCATTCAGAAATTCTTGGCACCCATTATTTTGCCCTCAAAAATGGTAAATACAGAGGAATTCCGTATGTTTGAGAGGTCTGGTGCCTATTTCCAGTTCTGTTTCACAGAGCCTGCATTTGTCTGTTTCTTCTATTTTTTTTCAAAGAACTTTATAAACCATTTATGTAGTCTACTATCTTAGGTTGCCTTTATTAGCCAGAATCCAGTTATCCTCTTAAAAATCAACAAAGCTCAGCACTTCCAAGTTAATGTTATATCTATAGACTGCATAGCTGGTAAGATTACAGATTTACTTGCTGATGCAGAGGCTTGAACTGTATGAAGGTCGAACCAGACCAAACCTGTTCTACTTCCTGTTTACTAAAGCTGTTTTTCAGCATGCTTTGCTGTTCAGATGGCTGCCAATACTTGCTATACATCTGGATTAGTTAGTATTAATTTTCAACCATTAAAAGGGTGTGTTTCTATCTCAGTTATATAACAATCACTATATTACAAATGATGTAGGTTCCTAATGAAAAACACAAAGTCCAGTGCTGGAAGGACAGCCTTATGAGCTAATGCACTGTTTACACAATTTCCTAAATTGCAGTCACCCGTTGTGCAACAAAAAAACAGTTTGTTTTTATTGAGTTTAAATCTGTCACAGAGTGAGAACTGGCTTATAAGTGAGCAAAGCTTTTGTGCACATTCAAGAGAGCTTTTCTTTTCAGTTTGTTAGTGCCATCTGCTTGGTCTTCTATACATCAAATAAGGAGCATGGCAACAATGTAAAAAGATTTTCAGCCAAACTGTAACCATAATTAGCTTACATTATTCTGTCAACTCTACCATTAAGCCACTATAGACATGTTGGGCCAGATTCCAAAAGACTTGCTATTGTTGTAAGTGAATTATTCCGATGTAAGACCTGTTAGTAAAGCAGGCTTACAGTGTAGTAAGTTACTTACACCTACAGCAAGTCTTTTGGAATTGGACCTGCTATCTTTTCAGATTTAGGAACATAAATGCTGTTTACGGAGAAAACTTTTCGCAAGAAAATAGAAGGCATTAATTTGACAATATAACTCTTTTAATCATCATCTTCAGTATCATCACCCCCCCCCCTTTTTAGCCATTTTCTACATGGGGTTGGGGTATCTTTTAACTGTTGCCCTCTCTCGATTCAGTGCCACATTCCTGCTTTCTTTGTACGAGAGAAGATCTGTGACAGTCATGCATGAGTCTCAATCCATTCACCTCTTTGCTGGACATCCTTGTTTCCTCTTACTTTCTTCCTGTCTGTCCCAATTCTTTTTCACCAGATTGTCTTCTGCTTTTCTGCACATGTCCAAACTACCATAATCGGTTCTTTTTTATCTTTTCTGCAATTAAGCTACTTTGGCTTCTGCTCTTATGTCCTCATTTCTTCATCTGTCCCACAGTGTGCAGCCTACCTCCCTTCTCAGGCACTTCATTTCCACCATCTCTAGCTACCTCATCTGCTCTGCCTTTACCACCCAGGTTTTTGTATCATACAGTAGTACTGGTCACATCACTGTATACCTTACTTTTCAGCTTCTTTGGCATTCTTCTGTCATACACTATACCTGACATTCTATGCCAGTTGTCTGAAGCCCCTCTGGTTCTAGCTTTGACCTCTTCATTCAGACTTCCCTTCTCCTCAACCACCCCTTTCAGATACTTGAAGGTATTAACCTGTTCTAATACCTTCCCTTCTATCTCAGTTCTCAGCTTCTTCTGATTTCCCCAATTTCCTTCCATTACCATTGTCTTTTCTGTGGTTAGTTTCATCCCATGTGCCTTCAGTTTTGCATTCCATTCCCCTACCCTTTGCTAAAGTTCTTGCTCAGTCTGCTTGTAATGCCACATCATCTGCATACAGCAACATTATTAATCTGTCACCTCTGACCTGTTTGCTAATGTAATCCATCACCAGTATGAACAGTAGTGGGCTCACAGCTGAACCCTGGTGCATGCCCACTCCCACTGGGAGCCTCTCTGTGAGACCAAACACAGTTTGTACATGAGTCATTTCTCCAAGTCTAGGAATGCCCGGTTGGACTTTCTCCTCATCTCTAACTTCTTTTAAACTATCCGTCTCACTGCAAACATCAGGTCAGTTGTGCTGCATCCTGATCTGAATCAGAACTATTCATCTTTCATCTTACTTTCTACCACTCTGAATATCCGTTTATAAATCACTCTCTCCAGAACTTTTATGCAATGTGACAGGAGTTTGATGCCTCTGTACTGCCCACAGTTTAGATGCCCTCTTTGTTTGTGTACACTAGCATAAGCATGCTTATTTTCCAGTCATCTTGGATAAGCCTTTCTCTCCACACTGCTATGAATACCCTCAACAGCCATTTATTCCCTGTCTCACCCAGCATCTTTATCATATCTGCTGTGACCTCATCTGAGCCTGCTGCTTTCCCTGACTTTATTTTTCTTAGTGCTAGTCTTACATCCTCTAGGGTGAGCTCCTCTTCTGTCATCATAGGCTGTGTCTGTGGCAGTCTAGCTTCTGTGGGTCTTTCTTCATTCAGAAGCTGCTGGAAATACTATTTCCACCTGCCTTTCATGTCTTGTGGACTGGTGAGCATGTTGTTGCTGGCATCCCTTATGAACGGCGTTTGACTATCGCCTTTATCTTTCTGTCTTTGCCTTGCAACCTGATATCGTTTCTTTATGCCACCTACTGAGTCACTTCACAGAAGTTGGTAGAGTGCCTCCGATGCCCTGTTCTTTGCTATTGTAACTCCTTTCTTAGCGTCTTTGTTATCCGACCAGTATTCTTTCCTAGCCTGGTTGGTCTTTTCTAACTCCCACTTTTCCCTGCATGCTTTCTTTCTTTTGATGACTTCCTGGACTTCTGCATTCCACCACCAGCTTTCCTTATGTACCTTATTTCCACACCTGTCTCGGCCACATATCTGTTCTGTAGTCTTCAGACATGCTGTTTTGAGGTGCTGCCATTCTTCTTCAACTCCACCTAGTTCCACCTCTTCTTGGGGTGCTAGAGCCCTGAGTAATTACTTGAACTGTTGTATTTTCTCTTCCATCAACTTCCACGGCTTCTACAATGTGGCAACACTGTATGGTGATGACACAGGCATTAATTACATATACAAAGTCAGTAAGGCTGCCTATGCAGGTAGCTGCACTCTGGGGATATATAACTTGTAGTGAAGTATGTACATAGAAATGCAGGACAGAATCTATGCTGCAGATCTACACATCTTTCTTGAACCGCACTAAAACTGAAACATTCACAGACTATTGCATCTTGAAATAAAGCAGTACACACCAAATCTATGCTACATGTACTACCATGATCATCAGCAAATGCACACAAAATGGTGCAAAAGCTATATAGCCACGTACTATTTGCAATTGCAGTGCTTTGGTATCCACACATGTAGATATCTGACAGATGCATAAAAGGAGAAAAAAATGGGTATATAAGAATGTAGGAAAATGAGGAGGATAGCATGGAGATGGACACACACAAAAATGACAACATATAGGAGTGCCCAGGGTGGGGGTGTAGAGAAAAGTATATATAGAAAAAGTGGTGATAGCGCACTTCTTTCTTTATATAGAGAGAAAGGAAGATGGAAAAGGGTGACCTGAAAAGAAGGGTAGGATGAGGGGCAGGTAAGTGTGCAGGGCTCGATACAAATGCAACAGCAGCAAAATTAGTAGAGGGAGACATGTAATAGGCAGAAATAGACAGTGGTGAAGGGAAAGCTGTACAATGCACAGGGTTTAGGGCATGATAAAAGAGGAAGGGGATACACCACGTTGGGGATAAAGAGGAGTAATCAGCAGCATGCCATAGCCCACTCTGGCCCAAAGGGGCATTACTATGATCCATCACCAGATGAAGGCTCATGGTGGCTGGTGATATAGGTCAGCTAAATGAGTGAATTTGCAATCTGGCTCCAGGGTCTTTCTAGCACAGCCATTTACCTGTCCACTGCTCTACCCATTTCTGCCTACACCACCTGCTCCAGGTGTAGATGGGTCACCTCAAGAAATATGGCAGAGCTACCTGCCAATGAGAGGTGAGGAACTTCCTCTGGTAAGTCACTCACAGTTCCATCATCCTCCTTACCTGTAGCCACAGCAGGAGTGGGCAGTGGTTGAGCTGTCTGCTGAGAAAATCTCTCATCTTAATCTGCTGCAAGGAGACACAATGGGAAATCGGCAACATGTGAATCTATGACATTTAAGTCCTAGGTCTGCATTTGTACGTAGAACTAACCCTGCCTGACCTCTCCTGCCTCCTGTGGTAAGCAACATGGTTCTTGTCACATTCTGCTTATGCTAAAGGAGAAGGATTCAAATAAAAGAACTGTGATAGGCATGACACTATACATTCCCTTATGTACGTTCCAGTAATTACACCTTAGGCAGCTGGGAAACATCTGTTCTGCAAGCATATGTTATTATACCCGCACAGAAATTCAGCCATGGTGCACACAGAGACACACCACTCACTGTACAGGCACCCAGACATGGGGCAGCATGTCCCCAACACATATGTGTCTGCAATAACAACAGTAAATGCATTTGTCATTTTATTCTATGTGCCACCAATATTTACACCTGACATGGCAGTAGCCCCCACACACCAGTGGTATACCAAGTGAAAAAGACCTTATAGTAAGAACAACAGTTTTACACATCTATAAAAAGTATACTTATGATAACAGCATTAATGACTAACATTTGCTTCCGGTGCATGCAGATTATTAGGGTCCAATGTTGCTGGTCGTCATACTGATGCCTGTATTATTCCCTTGTACTGGTTATGTCAAAAATGGGGTCACCATTTAAGCAAGTCATATCAGACTTTAAATCTGTGAGATAGGCCAGCAGAGGGGCACAGTAACTACTCCCTGAAATGGCCAAAAAGGATACAGAGCATTATTATGCTCTCTCAATGGACCATGCAGGTATTTGCTGCTGGGCACTTTCAGACCTAGTCAGAAAAGGTTGTCACATTCTCACACAATATAATGGCAAGTGTGAATCATGCATACAACATGACGTCTGAAGAACTTGCATCCACACAGCAGTAAAATGCACATATTTGCTCATGTCCCCTGCACAAGCACCCAGGATATGAGAGGAGAGTACTAACAGCAAGCTGCATTTCATGTTCCAGTTAGAAAGCAGCACAATAATATGATTCAAAGACATTCTTCACACCTGGCTTCAGTGTTATTTATATATATATATATAGTGAAGATCATGGATGTTAGTGTCTGCATCAGGTCACATGTTGGGGGGGGGTCTGTGCAGCAGGCATGGCGTTACTGCTGAGACACACCCCTGGGTGGTGGGACCCCAAGACAGGCACATCATCTTGGAGGCAGGATGTTTGCCTCTCACAGTTCATCTCTCCAAATAAGTGAGCCTAGAACCAGAACAGCGAGCTGATATGTAGTACTGTCCATCCAACAGTACGATGGTCTCTCATCAGGAAGCCCAAATCTCACTCCTGGAAACTGAGAGGGAATACATGAGTCAGTATGGTGACTGGGGAGGAGAGATGATGATGAGCAGATGCTAGAAGGTTAAAAAATCTTTGAAGATGCACAGTGCTCTACAAATGCAGGTATTCTGTTTATATAAACCCAGCAATAACAAAATAATGTGCTTCTGCATGTGTCATGTGTATAAATACTGTTCTGAGGAAAAAAGTAGCTTATGATATCAGGATAACCCATTTCTATATATGCCTTTCACTTTGTATGGAGAGGGTACGCCCAATCTTCAGTAGGCAGTAGCCTATGATACTGGCTACAGCATTGCTATGCCTATAACTGTATATCCCTCCCATTGTAAAACTGTAATGTTGTGCCACCTCTGTTTTTTTAGGTGTTCCCAGTCTGGGCACTGCAGACTGCCTTCCCATATAGTTGTTTTGTAGGTTCTACAAAAGAGACTGGGTCTTGTAGGGAGCCCATGTATTCCAACAGTTGGCAGTTACATTATCTATTTGTGTTCCTGTCTCTCTCTCTCTCTCTCTGACTACAGCAAGATAAACTCCCCATCCTGTTCATCATACCTCTCAACCTCTTACAGCAAGAAATCTGGATGAATCAATAAATAAAACTTGCACAAAGGCTCAAAAATATGGACAGTTTTTAAATACTGCTCTTACAAACTTAAAAAGTTGATAGGATAACAGGTTTTGCATTAGCAAGAATTTTAGGAAGGGTATGAAATCTGAAATTCAAATGTCTTTCATTTTCTAACTTCAGTCTTTAATGATTTGCTACTAATTTGCCAGAAAAACACAATTTAATGAAAAATGGAGCAAAAATCTGGACATTGTCCTAAAATCTGTACATTTGAGAGGTATGCCCTTCATCTATAGTACAGTATACTTGGGTATCCCTGTGTCTGTTACTATCTGCCTAGTGGTGCTAGCAGTAGGCGGTCTACAGCAGTGGCTCTTTGGTTCACACGTATTTGGAAATCCAGAGGTTACAATAGAAGGCAGAGGCTTGAAAACTTCACCTATGTCAAAAATGAAATCATCTTACAAGCACTCAGTACTCATAGCTGGCACCATTTGGGGGTATACTAATAGCCTTTATGGAATGAGGTGTGACAGACCATGATACAGAACATCAGTGCTGTGGGTGGATGGATGGATGCAATCACATCCTAAAAGTGTTAAGAAGTGCTACACTACGCAAAATGAAAGGCGCACTCTATAGTGGCTGAGATATCAGACACAGGGAAGTGGCACCCAGAACAAAAAGGCTAACAAAGCAGGAAGAGTTTGCCTTATCCATGTAGGAGGACAACAGTATTGGAATCATCTCTGGTGGAATGGTTAAAGGCACCAGAATGGAATAATCCCCCCCCCACCGACACACACACACACGCACGCACGCACACACACACCTGAATGATATACCAGTCTGGCAACACTTAAAGCAGATTACTGAACAGCATCACTGCAAACATAGATAGTAAGATAGTAAGCTGACCACACCATACAGTACCTGTTTTATCAAAGTAACATCATGTATCCAGGCTTATCAGGACAGCAGTGGACTTACGGCGGGAATGTATAGTACATCTTGCAGGATGACCCTTAGTTTGCATACCACAGGGTCATAGTGGTTTCACAGGCAGTCTTTCTTGTTTAGGTCTGTTTTTTGTTGTATATTCACAAGGCAGACCTGCAGAAGCTGCAGCAAGAAAACAAACAGATGACAACATCTGTGCAGAGGCTGATGATTACAAGACACAAATACCTGAGCCACAACCAGATGACACAGTAGCATTCTCTGTCCCCATCCAGGATAGGCATGCATCTGCAATACAGGGTGAAGTCATGGTCTTGCACACAGATGAGCATGGGTGTTTACTGTCCTTGTGGTGGGAGTGGGGAGACATGACTGTAGGAGGAAATTAGGGCACTGCATCTGATGTTGGTATATCTATGACAGCTCATACTCACAGGGGTGGCTAATGCCATCACATGTGGAGGTGGCTCCTGAGATGTCACTGACACTCAGGATGTACCAGAATATTGTCCAAGCAAAGTATGCCTGTGATGTGACATTAACAAGAATTTTGACCACTACCACCAGTTCATAGGTTCATAGGTTCATACTAGGCTATCTGCCCTAGGGCATTTATAAGCCTAGCCAGAGTTGTGTGGCTTTCACCACCCCTTAGGTTGAAGAATACTATACCCATTAGTTTGCCATGCCTCTGTACAGCAGTGATACAGAGATGATCCCCAGGGTAAACCTACGATCTCCCATCCACTGGTCAAGATTCCTCTTGAACAGAGCCAGCGAGGTGCTCTGTCTCACATGGACTGGGATTCTGTTCCACAGCATAGGGAGTCTCTGGGTGATGAATCTGTCCCTCCAGCACGTCCTATTTATATCCGTGTTGAGGTTTAAGTCTCTTGCTCTTGTGGCTCTGGTGGATTTGGATTTTTTGAGGTGGAGCATGTCCATTAATTCTGGGTTGGACATGGCCTTGTATGTCAGGCACAGGTCACCTCTGAGCAGACGGTATGTGACTGAATAGAGCTGGAGTTTCTTCAGTCGGGCAGCATATGGCATATTTTGAGCCTATTTATCCTTTTGGTGAGGAACTTTTGGGGTCTTTCCAATTGCTGCAGGTGTCGGGTAAGATACATTCGAATGGGGCATTGTACTCAATCATTGGTCTGATAAGTGAAGAGTACAGGGAACAATGACCTCCCTTGATCTGGATGTGAATCCCTTCATAATCAAGTGGGCAATGTAGAAGGTCCTCCTAACCACTTTGGCAATGTGAGTGTCAAAAGAAAGGTTACTGTCAACTTGGGTCCCCAGGTCCCTGATAACCTCTTCTGTGCTTAATGGATTGCCACCTATGTGGTAACTTGGGGTTACCTTGTTTTACCAAAGGGTATGACTATACATTTTTGGCGTTTAGCTTAAGGCCATGGCTCTGGCACCAGTTATCCGTTTCTATGAGACCTCTCTGAAGGATATCTGTGTCTGATGGATTTTCAACTATGGCGCCCAGTTTGCAGTCATCTGCAAACTTTGTCAGCCACAATCCTCCTATGTTTGCCTGCATTTCTGAAAAGTAGATGCCGAACAAGAGGGGGCCCAGGACTGAGCCCTGTGGGACACCGCTTGTGACCGACTTGGAGTCTGACATGGCACCAGCAACTCTAACCCTGTGGGTTCTGTCCTTGAGCCAGTTTGCAACCCATCTTGTGACATATGGGTTTTACATTTAAGCTGGTGAGCTTTTCTATGATACCCGAGTGGGGTATTGTGTCAGCTTTTGCAAGGTCAAGGTAGGCTGTGTGAACTGCCTTACCCTCATCAATGGCCTTGGTGACTGTTTCAAAAAAGTCAACCAAGTTCAAGCGGCATGATCTGCCCTTGACAAAGCGAATTGGGTAGGTCCAATGTCTGTAGGTCCCCTATGTCTTTATTTATGAGTTCCATTATGATCCTCTCCATAGCTTTGCAGACCAGGCTTGTTAAGCTTATGGGGCAGTAATTACCAGGGTCATTAGAAGCACCGCCTTTGTGGAGTGGGACCACAGTTGCCGTCGCCAATCTTTGGGCGTATCCTGTGGTAAGGCTAAGATTAAACAGCAACCTTATGTGTGGGTTTAGTTCCTCATTGAGTTAGTAGCACACAGCCGGGGACACCATCCGGTCCCATTTGAGGCCATTCTTCTTCAACTCCACCTAGTTCCACCTCTTCTTGGGGTGCTAGAGCTCTGATTAATTACTTGAACTGTTGTACTTTCTCTTCCATCAACTTCCATGGCTTCTACAATGTGGCAACACTGTATGGTGATGACACAGGCATTAATTACATATACAAAATCAGTAAGGCTGCCTATGCAGGTAGCTGCACTCTGGGGATATATAACTTGTAGTGAAGTATGTACATAGAAATGCAGGACAGAATCTATGCTGCAGATCTACACGTCTTTCTTGAACCGCACTAAAACTGAAACATTCACAGACTATTGCATCTTGAAATAAAGCAGTACACACCAAATCTATGCTACATGTACTACCATGATCATCAGCAAATGCACACAAAATGGTGCAAAAGCTATATAGCCATGTACTATTTGCAATTGCAGTGCTTTGGTATCCACACGTAGATATCTGACAGATGCATAAAAGGAGAAAAAAATGGGTATATAAGAATGTAGGAAAATGAGGAGGATAGCATGGAGATGGACACACACAAAAATGACAACATATAGGAGTGCCCAGGATGGGGGGTGTAGAGAAAAGTATATATAGAAAAAGTGGTGATAGCGCACTTCTTTCTTTATATAGAGAGAAAGGAAGATGGAAAAGGGTGACCTGAAAAGAAGGGTAGGATGAGGGGCAGGTAAGTGTGCAGGGCTCGATACAAATGCAACAGCAGCAAAATTAGTAGAGGGAGACATGTAATAGGCAGAAATAGACAGTGGTGAAGGGAAAGCTGTACAATGCACAGGGTTTAGGGCATGATAAAAGAGGAAGGGGATACACCACGTTGGGGATAAAGAGGAGTAATCAGCAGCATGCCATAGCCCACTCTGGCCCAAAAGGGCATTACTATGATCCATCACCAGATGAAGGCTCATGGTGGCTGGTGATATAGGTCAGCTAAGTGAGTGAATTTGCAATCTGGCTCCAGGGTCTTTCTAGCACAGCCATTTACCTGTCCACTGCTCTACCCATTTCTGCCTACACCACCTGCTCCAGGTGTAGATGGGTCACCTCAAGAAATATTTCAGAGCTACCTCCCAGCGAGAGGTGAGGAACTTCCTCTGGTAAGTCACTCACAGTTCCATCATCCCCCTTACCTGTAGCCACAGCGGGAGTGGGCATTGGTTGAGCTGTCTGCTGAGAAAATCTCTCATCTTAATCTGCTGCAAGGAGACACAATGGGAAATCGGCAACATGTGAATCTATGACATTTAAGTCCTAGGTCTGCATTTGTACGTAGAACTAACCCTGTCTGACCTCTCCTGCCTCCTGTGGCATGCAACATGGTTCTTGTCACATTCTGCTTATGCTAAAGGAGAAGGATTCAAATAAAAGAACTGTGACAGGCATGACACTATACATTCCCTTATGTATGTTCCAGTAATTACACCTTAGGCAGCTGGGAAACATCTGTTCTGCAAGCCTATGTTATTATACCCACACAGAAATTCAGCCATGGTGCACACAGAGATACACCACTCACCGTACAGGCACCCAGACATGGGGCAGCATGTCCCCAACACATATGTGTCTGCAATAACAACAGTAAATGCATTTGCCATTTTGTTCTATGTGCCACCAATATTTACACCTGACATGGCAGTAGCCCCCACACACCAGTGGTATACCAAGTGAAAAAGACCTTATAGTAAGAACAACAGTTCTGCACACATCTATAAAAAGTATACTTATGATAACAGCATTAATGACTAGCATTTGCTTCCGGTGCATGCAGATTATTAGGGTCCAATATTGCTGGTCGTCATACTGATGCCTGTATTATTCCCTTGTACTGGTTATGTCAAAAATGGGGTCACCATTTAAGCAAGTCATATCAGACTTTAAATCTGTGAGATAGGCCAGCAGAGGGGCACAGTAACTACTCCCTGAAATGGCCAAAAAGGATACAGAGCATTATTATGCTCTCTCAATGGACCATGCAGGTATTTGCTGCTGGGCACTTTCAGACCTAGTCAGAAAAGGTTGTCACATTCTCACACACTATAATGGCAAGTGTGAATCATGCATACAACATGACGTCTGAAGAACTTGCATCCACACAGCAGTAAAATGCACATATTTGCTCATGTCCCCTGCACAAGCACCCAGGATATGAGAGGAGAGTACTAACAGCAAGCTGCATTTCATGTTCCAGTTAGAAAGCAGCACAATAATGTGATTCAAAGACATTCTTCACACCTGGCTTCAGTGTTATTTATATATATATATATATATATATATATATATCTATATATATAGTGAAGATCATGGATGTTAGTGTCTGCATCAGGTCACATGTTGGGGGGGGTCTGTGCAGCAGGCATGGCGTTACTGCTGAGACACACACCTGGGTGGTGGGACCCCAAGACAGGCACATCATCTTGGAGGCAGGATGTTTGCCTCTCACAGTTCATCTCTCCAAATAAGTGAGCCTAGAACCAGAACAGCGAGCTGATATGTAGTACTGTCCATCCAACAGTACGATGGTCTCTCATCAGGAAGCCCAAATCTCACTCCTGGAAACTGAGAGGGAATACATGAGTCAGTATGGTGACTGGGGAGGAGAGATGATGATGAGCAGATGCTAGAAGGTTAAAAAATATTTGAAGATGCACAGTGCTCTACAAACGCAGGTATTCTGTTTATATAAACCCAGCAATAACAAAATAATGTGCTTCTGCATGTGTCATGTGTATAAATACTGTTCTGAGGAAAAAGTAGCTTATGATATCAGGATAACCCATTTCTATATATGCCTTTCACTTTGTATGGAGAGGGTACGCCCAATCTTCAGTAGGCAGTAGCCTATGGTACTGGCTACAGCATTGCTATGCCTATAACTGTATATCCCTCCCATTGTAAAACTGTAATGTTGTGCCACCTCTGTTTTTTTAGGTGTTCCCAGTCTGGGCACTACAGACTGCCTTCCCATATAGTTGTTTTGTAGGTTCTAAAAAACTGGGTCTTGTAGGGAGCCCATGTATTCCAACAGTTGGCAGTTACATTATCTATTTGTGTTCCCGTCTCTCTCTCTCTCTCTCTCTGACTACAGCAAGATAAACTCCCCATCCTGTTCATCATACCTCTCAACCTCTTACAGCAAGAAATCTGGATGAATCAATAAATAAAACTTGCACAAAGGCTCAAAAATACGAACAGTTTTTAAATACTGCTCTTACAAACTTAAAAAGTTGATAGGATAACAGGTTTTGCATTAGCAAGAATTTTATGAAGGGTATGAAATCTGAAATTCAAATGTCTTTCATTTTCTAACTTCAGTCTTTAATGATTTGCCACTAATTTGCCAGAAAAACACAATTTTATGAAAAATGGAGCAAAACTCTGGACATTGTCCAAAAATCTGTACATTTGAGAGGTATGCCTTTCATCTATAGTACAGTATACTTGGGTATCCCTGTGTCTGTTACTATCCCCCTATTGGTGCTAGCAGTAGGCGGTCTACAGCAGTGGCTCTTTGGTTCACACGTATTTGGAAATCCAGAGGTTACGATAGAAGGCAGAGGCTTGAAAACTTCACCTATGTCAAAAATGAAATCATCTTACAAGCACTCAGTACTCATAGCTGGCACCATTTGGGGGTATACTAATAGCCTTTATGGGATGAGGTGTGACAGACCATGATACAGAACATCAGTGCTGTGGGTGGATGGATGGATGCAATCACATCCTAAAAGTGTTAAGAAGTGCTACACTACGCGAAATGAAAGGCGCACTCCATAGTGGCTGAGATATCAGACACAGGGGAGTGTCACCCAGAACAAAAAGGCTAACAGAGCATGAAGAGTTTGCCTTATCCATGTAGGAGGACAACAGTATTGGAATCATCTCTGGTGGAATGGTTAAAGGCACCAGAATGGAATTACCCCCCCCCCCCCCCGACACACACACGCACACACACACACACACACACACACACACACACACACACACACACACACACACACACACCTGAATGATATACCAGTCTGGCAACACTTAAAGCAGATTACTGAACAGCATCACTGCAAACATAGATAGTAAGCTGACCCCACCATACAGTACCTGTTTTATCAAAGTAACATCATGTATCCAGGCTTATCAGGACAGCAGTGGATTTACGGTGGGAATGTATAGTACATCTTGCAGGATGACCCTTAGTTTGCATACCACAGGGTCATAGTGGTTTCACAGGCAGTCTTTCTTGTTTAGGTCTGTTTTTTGTTGTATATTCACAAGGCAGACTTGCAGAAGCTGCAGCAAGAAAACAAACAGATGACAACATCTGTGCAGAGGCTGATGATTACAAGACACAAATACCCGAGCCACAATCAGATGACACAGTAGCATTCTCTGTCCCCATCCAGGATAGGCATGCATCTACAATACAGGGTGAAGTCATGGTCTTGCACATAGACGAGCATGGATGTTTACTGTCCTTGGGGTGGGAGTGGGGAGACATGACTGTAGGAGGAAATTAGGGCACTGCATCTGATGTTGGTATATCTATGACAGCTCATACTCACAGGGGTGGCTAATACCATCACATGTGGAGGTGGCTCCTGAGATGTGACTGGCACTCAGGATGTACCATAATATTGTCCAAGCAAAGTATGCCTGTGATGTGACATTCAAAAGAATTTTGACCACTACCACCAGTTCCTCTGTAAGGCCATGTAGTCTAGGGACACTGTAATGTTTGGCCTTATGAGGTCAGTGGTGGCACATACTGCTTCCATGTCCACCATCATGGATTGGATTTCTAGTGCCATCATCACTGCCCAGAATAGTAATGTTGTCCATAATACATTCCCCTCTCTGGCTGTGTGCACAGCACCCCCTCACAAGGTACACAGTCCTTACTTGTCAGGCAATGTATGACAGTCTAAGCCCTTGTAATAGGTTTAGATGACACCCATCCTCCCGTGGCAGAGCAGCTTTCCTGCAGATCCCAATCAGGTCACTGTCCTGCAGTGGCAAACCATCCTTGCCTCTGCAGCATGGGTAAGCAGGTGGCACCAGGTTAGGATCACACAGTGGCACCCCACCCCCATTACAACAGAAAGCAATCTCTGACACAGAATATCCATAATCTAAAGACCCCCATCTCCACCACCTATGACATGCTTCCCCCTAAGCAGTATAGATAACCATAAGTTATTCTGTCCCCATCCATATTCATATGAGGAGAAGTGCAACGCACTCCACCCTTCCTGCTTTGCAGTACATGTGATAATGTCCGATACATAATGCTGACCAAGCAAGCACCATCCAACATAGCCTGATATCCATGCTGATGTATTATGTTTTTTGTGTGAGACATTGACCTATCTCTATATACTCATTAAGGCTCATAATTCTGGACTTGATGTCACCACTTTGCCTATGCTGCTATGCACTGTGCTCATCAGTGTCCTGAGGCGGTGTTTGTACTTGGTCCTGTTCCAATTCACTCTCATCAGATGGCGGGGTTAGTGTGCCTTCCATGTATTCTGACTGTACTGGTATCGTGGACTTGTTCTGCTTGTTTTATAAACCATACTAAAAGAATAGTAATAAACAGTAGTTGATTTACTAAACATCAGCAAGTCAAATGGCATTAGACATACTTGGTCTAGGAATCTAAACCTCTTCTGCAACATCATCTTCATGGTTTGGAGGAATAGGTTTATTTCACAGAATATACCATTGCTGAGGAATAGACTCCCCATCCACCAAAAGTAAAGTTCATCCCTGTCCATTTTTAAAACACAACTTAGACCTATATATGGGAAACAGAAAATTTACCCCAGGGCTGCCGTCTGTACTACTAATGGATAGAGGCAACTCCTAAATGCTTTATTCCATGCATTGATCCTCTCAAATTATCTAGGGAATTATCCCAGTTATTCTCATTAGGGGTAATATACAATTATTGACCGAGGAATGGGTAAAGCCAATCTATAACCAAATGGAATAGGTTATTTTGAGCACAAAAAGGAAAACTCGCTAGACTTAAAAATGGCCTGCAATGGCAACTAACCTAGTATTCACTTATGAACCTATGAACAGTAATAATTAAGCTATTGATTTAACACATAACCTCTTTTAGACTTTATAGGATACAAGCAACATGCTAGAAACATCTCACAGGCTGTGGCTGGGCCATACTGGAGTCCCCACTCCACTCACATCAGGGCAGCAGGAGCATGCTTTGAGTAGGCTAAGCACATGCTCATTGACATCGCAGGTTTGTGCATGTGCCATGTTCAGTCACACTCTGTTTGTTTCCATATGGACATCATTAGTCAGGGCTTTAGCAGGTATCCACACTGTATCAACATATGTGGAGTTTCTACATATGGAAAGACTGCACATACAGCTGTATACATTGACATTAGCTACACTGGCAGACTGACCCACTGGTTTGTCACCTTGTACAGGAAACATCACTATAGCTGACATGTACACAATGTATATGAATGATATGCAGACTGCATTGGTGCTGTGTACACCCAGTTAAGATCCCATATACACCTTGCTCGCTTCTTGTCAGTTCATGAAATGGTAGCCTTTCCTGTTCACAACCCTTTGACTGTGAGTCATGTAGAGCCTTTTACTGCTACATGTGCAGTTTATTTGACCTAGAACCTCAGGCAAGTGATGCTACATTAGCCATGCATTGTGGTGGCTGTCTCCTCTGATGTGCTGGGAAGCCATACATACCTACCCATATGCAGAAGCACAGGTATGGGAAGCCCGCACATTCCTATACAGTCTATAAATGGGTGACACATGCCTATATGATTGTAATGTCCCAGTCAACCAGGAAACAATCAACAATCTCTCGGTCAGTAATGATGTTGCATGTTACCCTCTAATGGTACCTTAAACATCCAGGTGGGAAGTGGCAGCAACACTGGGTAATCTATTTTGTTGCTTAACATCAAAGGAAGGTTTTGGATTTTTCAACAGTGATCTTTATTTTCCTGGTCCGAATGAAATTTTGTAGGTGTATGTAAATGGCTACGTGATGGTAAGGACATATGTACATGTAGTTGTATGAACATATATATCCATATATGTATTCTTACTATTTTAGAAAAGTTTCATTAAGGAATAATGGTGAATTAATTTATTAGAGGTTTAATTTTTGTTATCATCATGTTCTGGTCACCTGATTAAGTATTGTTATTTTTTTATTGGATTTTTCTGTATCATGTAGGTGGGTTCTATTTAAATGAAGGTGTAGGAAAGAAATTTGTTATTCCACTGATAAACCAATATCAAAACTGGCCTGTGTTTTTTGGTCTGCTGTTAATACATTTTATGGATTTCTCTCACTTTGCTGCATATTGTTTTGTGTCTGTGATTCCATACAGCATGATGGAATGCAGTACTTAGGGGTGTTTTGTAGTGTTTGCAGATGTCAGTCTGAATGTATATACAATCAGTCCTTCTGTAACCCATAATGTAGTAAGGGGTTACAGAGTAGCTAGAGCTTATTCCTGCATATAGTGGGCACAAGGCATAGAATGCCATCCTAAGATCTTGAACAGAATGCCAACCAACTGCATGATGCATGCGCACACATAGATCCCCCCATGCACGCACACAAATTTTATACAGTATATATATGGGTCTACGTCATATACTTGAAATACCACATTATTGAATCCCATTTCATTGAGATGAGTTTGTAAAAAGTTCACAAGACCGAAATTACAAAACATCGAACCTCGGAACATCAAAACCAACTCCCCAGTTATAATTAACCAATCTAACACTTAAAATATCACTAAACATCAATATAAACTTTCCAGGTAACAACAGTAATAAATAACTCACCCTACACCGTATGTTCAACTTCCACTACTGCCTGCACCCATAATGCTATACCACCTTAAAGGAGCAGAACTCCAATAAATAATCCAAATAAAATAATAACTATATTTCTCTGTATTTCCAGGGCAACCCCCCAATTAAATATACCTACTCCAAGATCACACTACTGTGAAGAAAAGGGCATATTTACAGGTACATTAACATTCCGGCTACTGACTACAAGATAGTAACCTGTATTCGATGTTCCGAGGTTCAATGTTTTGTAATTTCAATTTTGTGAACTTTCGGAAAACTCATTTCAATGAAATGAGATTTGATATTGTGGTATTTCAATTATTTGAAGTAGACCCATAAATACATACATACATACATACATACATACATCTGTACATGTAACTATAGCCAAATAAATAGATATGGATCTAGGGCAAGTGAAAAATTGAACCACAAGTAATCAAACATAGCAAATTGTACAAAAAGAACCTTGTAAACCAAAACAATGGACCACAAAAAGAAAATAACTATTTTCATTCAGCAATTTGTAAACCCTACTAACTTTAGACATAATTTGTCTGAATAATAGTAATATAACAGAAATTATTTTTCTAAGGTAAGGTGTAAGATTGTGGTTAAGTGCAGGGCTCCGTTTAGTAAGCATTAGTAAGGTAGAGCAGGGAGGAGTGCTAACCCAAACCTTGCCTCTAACCTCAACCCAACAGCTTAACTTAAAAAAACCTTTTCATAACTACCACTACACACAGCAAAAGGACACTCGACACTCATCATCAAGCAGAGATGCACAACACTGCAGCAATACCCTGACCTAGCCCCAACTCTAAGCCTGACAACTGAATACATGCATGCACTCCATAGAATAAAACACGACAGCTATCCCTTTACCTAGCCCTTAGACTAACTTACTAACACTCACAGATCTACTCCCATTCCAAAGCCACACACAGCATAAAAAAATCCATCCTCCTGATTTACACAGAACTAAACCAAACCTGCATTTGATAATATTCACACTTGATAAACAGAGCATATTTCCCTTTATTTCAGCAAAATGAACATTGGTGAAAATGTTGGTAACCCATATAAGAGTGTATGTCATTTGATCTAAAATAAGAATATCTAAACAAAAATGATCTAGCACAAGTGATCTAAGCAAATTTCATCTATTCCAGGATGACTCAAAAAACAGAAAAAGAAAGGTAGAAATAAAATGTTTCTGACAGGGAAGCAAGTCACCCTACAGCTTCTATGTGGAGCTTTGTCCCTCATATTCCATTAATTTACATATAACAACTCCACTGTCACTCTACAATGGAAGAACAAGAAAATAAACTGGAATTGCACCACCAGCTTACACATTACAGCACACTGCAATAGTGCAAACTACAATATTACTTTTAAATATATGACAACTAATACCAGTAATCTAAAAATCATAAATGTTCCTTATTATCTAAGCTATAACTGGCAAAATACACTACAGATTATCATTAATCAGTTGTGATTATATCATGTTTTAGACCACTTGCAATTAGGTAAAGAAACAGACCACTTGAATGGAACCCATATATGAATATGTATGCATTGCCCCCCCCCCCCCCCCCCCACACACACACATATAGATAGATATGTATATAGGTTCATAGGTTCATAGGTAAGTACTAGGCTATCTGCCCGAGGGCATCTGTAAGCCTAGCCAGAATGTTTTGGCTTTCGCCACCCCCATGGATTAGTTCCCTGTGCCTTTGTCCAGCAGAGCCATTAGTTCCCTGTGCCTCTGTCCAGCAGAGCCACTGCAGTGATCCCCGGAGTAAATTTTCTGTTTCCCATCCACTTGTCAAGGTATCTCTTGAAGAGTGTTAGTGAGGGGCTCTGCCAAATGTAGATTGGAATCCTGTTTCAAAGCATGGGGAGTCTCTGGGACAGGAATCTATCCCTCCAGCATGCCCTATTTATCGTTGTGGTGAGGTTTAGATCCCTAGAGCATGTGGCTCTCGGGGATTTGTTTTTTTTAGGTGGAGCATGTCCCTCAATGCTGGGTTGGACATGGCCTTATATGTCAGGCACAGATCACCTCTGAAAGCGGTATGCAACCAAGTACAGCTGGAGTTTCTTCAGTCAGACTGCATAGGGCATCTGTTTGAGGCCAGTAATCCTCTTGGTGAGGTACTTCTGTGGTCTTTCCAGCTGTTGCAGGTGTGCTGCAAAGTACATCCCAAATGGGGCATTGTACTCTATGATGGGTCTGATGAGTGATGAGTAGAGGGGCACAATAACTTTTGTTCTAGATGCAAACCCTTTTGTGATTAGGTGGGCCACATAGAAGGATTTTCTAACCACCTTGGCAATATGATTATCAAAGGAGAGAATACTATCTACTTGGGTCCCGAGATCCCTTATTACATTTTCTGTATTTAGGGGACTACCACGTATGTGGCAGTTCATGGGTACTTTGTTTTTTCCAAAGGGGATGACTTGCACTTTTTGGCATTTAGCTTGAGGCCATGATTTTTGACACCAGGTATCCGTCTCAGTGAGACCCTTCTGCAGGATGTCTGTATCAGCTGCAGAGTCAGTTATGGCCCCCAGTTTGCAGTCATCTGTGAACTTGGTCAGCCATAGTCCTGTGCTTGCCTGTACCTCTGAGAAGTATATACCGAACAGGAGGGGTCCAAGGACTGAGCCATGGGGGACGCCACTTGTAACTGGTTTAGAGTCGGACCTAGAGCCTGCGACTCTCACCGTGTGGGTTCTATCCGTGAGCCAACTGGCAACCCATCTCGTGACATAGGGGTTTATGTTCAGGCTGGTGGGCTTGTCTATAATACCAGAATGGGGAATGGTGTTGAAAGCCTTTGAGAGGTCTAGCTAGGCTGTGTGGACCTCCTTTCCCTCGTCTAAAGCCTTGGTAACTGTCTCAAAGAAGTCCACCAGGTTTAGGAGGCATGATCTGCCCTTAACAAAGCCAAACTGGGTAGGGTCTAATGTTTGGAGGTTCCCAATGTCTCTGTTAATGAGTTCCATGATGATGTGCTCCATAGCCTTGCAGACCAGGCTAGTCAGGCTTTATAGGGCGGTAGTTCCCGGGATCCGTTGTGGCTCCACCTTTGTGGAGCAGGATAACTGTTGCTGTGTGCCACTCTATGGGTATGTAGCCTGTAGAGAGGCTGAGTTTGAACAGTGTGTTTAGGTGAGGGATTAGTTAATTTTAGAGCTCGTGTAAGACATAGCCTGGGACACCATCCGGTCCCATTGAAACTGTGTTTTTGGCTTTGGATAGGGCTGTTTTAACCTGTGTGTCAGTGATTGCTGAGCCTCCACCTTCTTCTAGTATGGTTATTGGCCCTTTAGGGGGTGAGAGGGGGTGAAGTTTACAGTAAACCTGTCTGCCAGAATGTTGGCAATATCAGTCGGTTCAGTGTATTTTGTGCCATTCTGCACTTACTCAGAGCAGATCTGAGAGTTTCCACTTAGGTTCTTGACATAGCAAAAGAACGCTTTATCGTTATCTTTGGAGTCCTTGGCAATTTTTCTTTCGAAGATAGCCTTGGATGATTTTATGAGGGATCATAGTTTCTTGCTGATACTGATCAGGGATGTCTTTCCTTCTTGGGATTTTACTCTTTTCTGTACTAGTTTCCTCCTTCTATTGTATAGCTTTTTTATGGCAGGGGTCCACCAGACTGGTTTCCTTTTCTTGGAGGAGTGAGTTTTGGTTTTGCTTGTGATAGCATGATCCATGCATTCTTGCAGGTGCTCATAGAGTGCCTTTGTAAGGGATTCAGCAGCTTGGACACCATTGTCTTTTAGCATGGGGGTTGTGAACCTTTCCACCTCAGTCTTAAGTAATGTGAAGTTTGCTTTTGAAAAGTTTTTCACGGTGGTTTCCTTGACTGGAGGTGGGGGCGGAATTTGGATATCCAGAGTGATTAGTCTATGGGCTGATCTAACCAACGAGGGGTTGACCTCAGTGTGTAACACCAGTCGCCCATGTTAGTGATGACCAGGTCCAATATATTGTCACTTCTGGTGGGGGTGTTGACCAGTTGATCCAGGGTGTTCAAGTTTATAAATTCTAGGAAGCGTTGGGCAAGGGAGTTAGTACTTGAGTAGTTGTCCCAGTTAATGTGTGGGTAATTAAAGTCACCCAATATTAGGGCATTTGGTAGGATCTTCATATTTTCCAGTGTCTCCAGAAATGTGGAATGGGGGTCCGGGTTCATGGTGGGTAATCTGTAGCAAGTGGCAATTTGAATTGCAGTTTTGCCTGTTGTTAGTTGCACATGGATGATCTCTGAGGCATCGTGCTGTGACACTAACCTGGAGATGTGGGTATCCTTGATGAATATGGCTACACCCCCGCCTTTTGTGTTTTGGTCCTGGTTCTGTGGCCAAAAAGTATGGTATGAGTTATAGCTTGGTAGTGCTGGGGTGCTCTCTGGAGCCTTAAACCAGGATTCTCTTACTGCACCGATATCGATGTTCTCCATACTGAAGAGTGCCACGAGTGCATACATTCTGACGTTTAGACTTCTGGCATTGAGTAGCATTAACCTTAGTTTTTGGTTACTTGTGCTATTTACAGTGGTGGGTTTGTCTTTTGAGCCTTGCCTAAAAAAGGCACTATGGGGGTGGCAAAAGCCTTGGGCAGTACTGGAAAGCCTAAGGGTGACAGATATAAGCCATCTCTGACGAAGCAATGTGGCTTGTCGAGCATGTCACCCCAGGTGGACAGATACTGGATTCCCTTTGAATGACACCAGAAACTTAGCCAATTATTGAAATTGATCATTTTTTCTTTATACTGTGGCATCATTCTTGGTGAGGGTAGGATGCTACTCAGGGTCAGGGTCATACCGGCCTGGGCTACATAATCAGAGAGCTCTTCCATGTCTCTTTTCATGTAGTCCAGTGAGGTACGTCTCAGATCATTTACACCAACATGGACAATGACAGAGTCATAATTGTACTTGTTCTGGAGCGACCTGAATGCTTGTGTTATGTGATGAATCCTGGTGCCCAACAGGCAGCTATCTGTAACCTTCTCCTTGTCCAGCCTAGATAGTGGGACATCAGTGTGCCTGACTATAGAGTCACCTATTACTAGTGTGTTGGGTATGCTATTTTGCCTTAAGGGCTGTGATTGCGTGGCACACTGATTATGTGAAGTATGTGTTTCATGGTTTGTGATGGGGTATGGAGGTTGCTTGGGTGTCTGCTTTGGAGGTCTCTGTTGCTTTTGCAGATTTTTATTTACAGCCTCTAAGTATGTTTTTGTGTATTTATTATGTGTGTTATTTGCCGGTGTTGGTTTACTAGGTCTATGTGAGACTGGTGGTGTGTTGCAAGTATTTTCCTTCTCCTCTTGACTGTCAGTTCCAGTCTTGGGTTGAGAGAGCTTTGCCTCCAGTTTTGCTGTATAAATGCATCTCTCGCATATCTTAGTGTTTGGGGGTAGGAGGAGAGGGTTGTCTGTGTACATGAAGCAGTTGAAATATCGCCTCAAAATGCCCAGATTCACCAGTTGGACTGGAGAGTACACCTGGAACTGCCCTTTGGAAGTGCCTGAATAGGTAAAGTGAGCTGTTTTACTGATTGGCTGGTAAGGACGAATAGAGAGCCTTGTCCTTCTGGACAGTATAGGGGGATTTAGTGCTAGGGTTAATTAGTGCTTGCTATGAGTTTTGAGCAAGTGCTGGGCTGTGAAATGAACGGTTTGAGTGCTTAAGTTGAAAGTTTGTCTAGTTCCAAGGGAAAAATTGAAGAGTAAACTTCGTGGAGCCGGGAATAGTTTAACCCTAGCTAACTGGTGCTGCCTGGCACACAAAACCGCGCAAATGCAGTTTTTATAGCAGGGAAATGAAAGAGATAGAAATTAGCCCAAAATGGCCAATAAACTACTAACTTCTGGGCTGAAACGACTCCTCCAGGGACAGATAGGCTGCTCAAAGCTCCCTTCTCTCACAGGTGAATAGAGAAACTTCCTTCTATCCAAGTAAGGTATGGGCAACACAGAAACTTGTAACACAGCCCTGAATTCAGCAATAACCTGAAAATTGGACTATACTAGTTCAGAAAGGCGGGAAACAAGCATATTTTTTTGTTTGTTTTTTTTTCAGAAAATAAAGCAGATACAATTAAAAAAACACTTTAAATGCACAGAAATGGCTATCGCACTTTAGCGTGTAGCCTACAACAGTTAACTCATTAACCCTGAGTACCTTCTCATGGCGCCTCTGTGCTTAACACTGAGCGCGTCATGAGAAGATACTAAATGCAAGCTGTTACCCCCGAGTGCCTTCTACCAGCGAACTTAACTTTTTAGTCATATTTTAGCAAAAAAACTGAACTTGTCAGTTACCTGTCAGCTTAAGTTTCAGCATGGAGTTACGTGGTGTTCAAATTTTGAGTTTACCGAGAAAATCGGCTTGCAAATCTATACTTTTTCCAGCATTCATGACAAGTGGTGGCAGACAATGGGAGTCTTGAAATGCCAGTTGCTTAACACCTTTACACCCTGAACTAAGAATACTTTGATCTTTCTAAATAAATAGAGGGTCCAACAGTAGAAATTCCCTTTTTTTCTGGATTTTGAGGAATTTACTGATGGATCCCTCTATTTATCCTGCTGATCAGTTCATGAAACCTGCAGAGTTTTGCCATAGTGACGGCTCTCGGAAGAAAGACCTGAACCAGAGATCTGTCTGTTCTTGCTCAACAAACCGTGACTCTCTTCAATGGACCATTTTACCTCTAATCCTGCCTACTTTCTAATTAAGGTAAGAAGGTCCTAGTTTACAGCTTTGCTTCTCTAGTACCATGTCCGGAAGAGCACTTTTGGAAGTACAGACTCCTAAACATACGTCTCAACAGTACATATTTTCAGAGAATGCCCATATTTATGGTCCGTTTTCATTTTCCTGACCATTATTTAGCTAGCTAAATATTGCATATCCCTATGCAAAACCCTGTTGTTCTATCAACTTTCAAAGTTGTTATGAGTGATATTTACAGGGCTATTTTTGGGCCGGTATGGACCAGTACGGCATACCAGTACCTCTGCTGCCCTGTAAAAAAAAAAAATGCCCTTTACAGACACAAACCACCTATTCTCTAAACTCCCTCGATAACAACTTAGCTTAATATATGTCCTATAATGCTGGTGCATTTACATAATTTTATTTTAAATATTGCTCTAGTTTAGAAACCAAATTGATATGAATGACTAAGCTTACAGGCACATTAATTAAAAGCACAGTGTATATAAACTTTATAAATTCCTCCAAGTATTCCTTCATAACATTTGAAAATCTGTTTTAGTGTCCTTTCTTGCGAACTTCATGATGCAATGTAAACTTTCATTGGGCTGCCGTGCTAAGAAACACCCTTAGCAGGACTATTGTTCCATTGTTTTATATGACAATATTTACATCTTTGTTTATCCGGCACCGATTTTCCTTGCTGTTAATTATTAATGGTTTAAATGTTGTGGAATAAGAGCTCTGGCATAAGGTTTTGTTTAGTATATGTGTGTGCTTGAGTGTGTGTATGTCTGTATCTAGCTATCTCTATATGTAGACTTCTTCACATATATACACTCACACAGTCAGTAATGGCAGGTATTAGATAGAACATTAAAGGTTTTTGTGAGAGTGCTGTAACGGCTGAATGCTGATACTGTTTTCGTATTCGCAGTTGCAGTTGTGGTCGCGCCTTTTTTTTTTTTTTTCAAAAAGGAGAGAGTAGAAGTGATGCATATTGTAATGAAGGAAATACTTGTAAAATAATTTTCCATTTTAAAGTAAAAAGGCAATGAAGCTTGCTTAATAAAAGTTAAAATAACTTTGCTTGAGCTGAAATAGGTAAGGCTTCATCTGTCTCTTAGAAGAGGGTTCCTGTTAAAGATTTGAGGATTATAACTGCGATCCTTTGAACTGCAAAATTTTGTCTGTGATTTTTACTTGCCTTTTGTGGTAAACCTCTGAATATTATAATCAGTAACGGCAGGTATTAGAACATTACAGGTTTTTGTGACCATAACGGCTGAATGACGGTTCTGTTTCAATATTTGTGGCTGCGGCTGAGCTGCTTTTAATCAAACAAGGATTATAACTGCAATCCTTATGAACTGCGACATTTTGTGTGTGATTTTGTGGAAGGATTACTGTGAACCTCACCTATATTAGAGTATTGCTTCTTCCCCAAGGTACATGGATTTATAAGAAACATCAATGTAAAAAAAAAAAAAGACACCCACCCACTATTTAGGGTGTGCTCGTGACTTGTTCTCTGCATAAAACACTTGAATGTGTAAAAGGGACTTTATGAAGTGGCTGTTATGAGTGTTAATTCACACATACATTTTTATAGTTTCAGGACTTGCATTATTGAGTGAACATCTGATAGGAGTCCTTAGAAGAGCATGACTGCATATTAAATATTTATGAAGTTCTGATGACCTGAATGAAAAGTTTGACTAGCACAGTGGTATAGAGGTTGCTTCACAGCACTTAATTATCTGGTTTGATTCTCACCTGGTGTGCCTGTCCTTGAGTGTCAACATGTTCTCCCTGTATATGTATGGCTTTTGCCTTGGTCTCCAGTTTCCTCCCACTTCCTAAAATATGTCAATATGCACTAAATTGTCCATAGGTGTGTGTGTGTTTGTGTGTGTGTGTGTTTCTATCTGTGTATATGTAGGTATTTATGCATATCTGTGTCTGTATGTGTGTTTGAGCATGTGATTGTCTTATACCCACTGTTTGCTGGAATAGGTATAACTCTAAACATGAATAGGATAAAACTGTGTATTGAAAAATGTGCGAATGGATAAAAAGAGCTTTATTTCTTTAACATATATATTTACCTTATTACATCATTGAATCCTTTCACACTTCTTTCCTGTCCAACTTCTTTCTTTTTTTGTCTTTTAGGATGGACTCCCTCCATCTGCTTTGATGTGCTGTGGACTGGTGAGCAGGTTGTTGTTCGCATCCCTTATGATGGTTGCCTATCTTATTTATCTTTCTGTCATGACCTTGAAACCCAATATATAGTTTATTTGTGCCAGCTACAGAGTCACTGTCCAGAAGCTCATAGAGTGCCTCCAATGCCTTGTTCTTTGCTATTACAACTCCTCTCTTAGTCTCTTTGTTAGCCAGCAACTATTTCTTCTTAGCCTGGTCCATCTTTTCTTTTTCCTTATTTTTCATGCAGTAATTTCTTTCTTTGGATGACCTCCTGGGTTTCTTCATTCCACCATCAGCTTTCCTTATGTATTTTATTTCTGTACCAGGCTCAGCTGCATATCTGTTCTATAGTCCTCACACATGCTGTTTTGAGGCACTGCCATCTTCTTCTTTCCTTACTAGGAGGAAGTCTACCTGAGCTGCATGTTGGCCACTCTTGTATGTGATCTTGTGACTGTCTCTCTTATCGAACCATGTGTTGGCAGCCATCAAGCCACTAGCTATGCAGAAGACTAGAGCAGCATCTCCTTTATTTCTGTTGTCCCACACATGTAGACCCAGGGAACCCTCATATTATGTGTGAAACAAAGTGGGTATACCAGTACAACCAAAAACGACTAGTCAGCAGTCCTCCACGATGACTTTATTGTATTTTTCCAAAATAGTTTAAGTGCTTTTGTCAGGAAATCAATGACTTCATCATATCTGATGTATTCCTGACTGTGTACAGATTTATGAGAGAGGGTGAGTGTATGCATTGAAGGAGAGAGTGAGTGGTGTATGACAGAATGAATGGTGCGTGCATGAAAGCAGTTTGCATGTGTGTGTGAACACAGAAGTGACTGTGTGCAGATTTATGAGACAGAGTGAGTATATGCATTGAAGGAGAGAGTGAGCAGTGTATGAGAGAATGAATGGTGCGTTCATGAAAGCAGTTTGTATGTGTGTGTGAATGAAGCCTAGGGACAGGGACACATATGCACATCGGGAGGTATTTTGCGAAGAAGAAAGTATTGTGAAGCAGTGGTCATCATGCTGAGAATGTATGTAGGGACAGACAGGAAGTGTTAGGTTTCACCTTGCCCGGGGGATTTGCAAACTCTCAGAGCTTATGCATGCCATCTTGAGGTACCTTCACATACGGACAATATTGATGCTACCAGAGTGAAAGAGAAGAGGTGAATTAACCAATGTTGCTTTTTCATGTCTTCCCTTGTATAACTTGTAATATGACTGTAAAAGGACTGCATACTGAATTTAATTGTTAAGACTTGCCTCCTTAACTCCATTCTAAATAACGTACAGCTTTCCATGTACTTGTCCTTATTTTTTTCTTTTACTTCTATGTTATTCCTTCTTGAGGTACTAAAGGTATATCTTTTTTTTTCTGGCTAGCTTTTTAAGGCTTTTATGCTAGCAAGAGAAAAATATCTCATTGACTAAAGGACATGGTTTTCTATAACTGAACTCCTTTTCAAGTAAAAAACATCGACGGGCATTATCGACATGTACAATTTCTCACAGCACTTCACCAGTCCAATCTGTCTAATTCCGATTTAATGTTATTAATAAAAACAAGCAGATTTTTGCTTGCCTCTCATGGTAAATCATGCTTTATTTAGTCATTCTGAAAGGTACAAGAAGATTTGGCCCATAAAGGAGAGACTGGCATGATTCTGGGTAATTAACAGATAAGGACATTCATTCTAGTTTGGAGGGTTTACAAAAGACAGGCTGTGGTCAGAGAAGGGTTCAGATGGTTTAGGACTATAGATTATATATTGCGCATATGCAATTAATGTGGCTTTGAGAAAGCTGCTGGATTGTATTGCATGAAGGGAGGAAAGGGAAGTATGAAAGGGCAGAAGGTGGTAGGGATAAGATGGTGACAAAAATGAATGAGATGAGGATAACCCCTGGTACCACAGGCAATGAAACTGGGGAGGGCATGGGGGAGAGAAGTCCTTCCTAGTCCATCCAGCACTAGGTGACATAGGCAAGTAGGCAGTCACTCTGTTCAAATGAGAGATAAAGTGTATTTGTGTTGCTGGTAGTTCATGGAGAACTGGTCATTAAATAATGACATACTTCATTTTGAAGACAGTGTGACTCCTTACAACATGGTAAAAGAACTGTGTATGTGCTCTGTACACATGTACAAATATCACATTTTGTTTAGTATTCTACGATTATGAAAATTATACATTTCCAATACTTCTCATTATTATGCCCATATCTTTGCAAGGGAGCATGGTGATGACACAAATGATGCATCATTTTGAAGCTGATATTTAGATGCACAACTTGTAGACTGATATGTAGGCTCTGTCTGTTACAGGTGAAGAGATATTATGCTTTGTTTATTTATCGATTAGGAGAAATAATATATTAATCATATTTCTGTGAATATCTCAAGAAAGGAGCATCACACAGTAATGGTTAAGGTATCATTTTAAAGCTGACATTCATACTAACAAATTAAATTCAAATTGCATGGGTCTGCATGGTACACTTACCAAGATATTGTGCTTTGCTTTTCCAAAAAGGTAAAAAAGATGCCCAATATCAACATTCCTTCCCAAATAGTGCATATCAAAGTCATTATTAAATATCAACATTTACACTGTTGGAAAGGTCAGTGTCTGCTGAACAACTTTCGCACTTACATTTTTAGTCTAGCTCTTATAGTTAAAGAGTTATCAACATTTGTTTTCTGTATGGTATTAGAAATGGATCTTCTGAAAATGAGCTCAGGCTGCACTGTTGTTCCTATGGTGGAATTAAGCAGGCAGATTTTTCAGTGCTGCTCCGGAGTGAATGAGTTAAACAGATTATTTAAACACATAAATGACTTAGTTCAAGTGCAGGCAGCAAATAAGTACAATATGTAGCAGAAACAAGCTTTTTAAATCACAGAAACGTTAAAAAATCGGCGTTTTAGGTGGAATTATTTAAACACAGCAAGAAAATGCAGAAAAATTATATTTAATCACTCCAAAGTCTCTCTTTTGTCTCTCTGCTGCTGTAGAACTTTGCAGGATACCTGGCAGGCACTTGCTGAGCTGAATACAAGCACAAAAACATGCAAATGTGGTTTTTATAGCAGGGAAATGAAAGAGATAGAAATTAGCCCAAAATGCCAATAAACTACTAACGTCTGGGCTACAGCAAACAAGATGCACAAATTTCAGAAAGAAACAGTTCACATAAGCAGGCATAATAAGCCTTTAACCAAGCCCAGATGGATGGTAGGACTTAGCCTCCTCCCACAAGAGGGCAGACTACAAACCTTCTTAATGTAAAATAACTGGCCTGAAGCTCAAGTGCTTAAACCAGAACTATTGCGCTTTTAGAATAACAGACATTAAGCCTTCAATCAGCAATTGGCAGGATGAGCTAAAGAGACTAGACTAGGATAGAGCTGGGATAGAGCTGAACAGATGGGAATGGTGTCTGAAATCAAAATATGATCTCATTGTAATCGGTTGAGTGAGCAAATGAGATGGGCCCAGAAGGAGAGTTCAAACACAAATTTAAGGAGGGGCGGTCAATTCCAAAGCCACCAAGATTAATACCACAACAAGAACAGGGAGAGTGGGTGGGAACTAACTGCAGACAGAGAGAGCTCACAATTTTCAGTGAACAAATAAATAAGCAGATAAATGCAGTACTATTTTTAACACAATATTCAATGAAACAATAAAACAGAAAAAATAAAATGCAGTACTATCTTATAACACTGCAAGTTTGTACTTATCTCAGCTTGTAATAAAGTTGATGTAGGTATGTAAAAGCTAACCAAACAGCTCAAGTATGCAGCTATGCAGCAGAAATAATTTCAGAGATAAGGGACTAAGACTTTAAGGCACAGAGAAACCCTCTAGGCTAAGACTTCTACACTGAATATCAATGAAGTGAGAAGAATAAACCCACTAACTGCAGACAGAGAGAGAGCTCACAATTTTCAGTGAACAAATAAATAAGCAGATAAATGCAGTACTATTTTTAACACAATATTCAATGAAACAATAAAACAGAAAAATAAAATGCAGTACTATCTTATAACACTGCAAGTTTGTACTTATCTCAGCTTGTAATAAAGTTGATGTAGGTATGTAAAAGCTAACCAAACAGCTCAAGTATGCAGCTATGCAGCAGAAATAATTTCAGAGATAAGGGACTAAGACTTTAAGGCACAGAGAAACCCTCTAGGCTAAGACTTCTACACTGAATATCAATGAAGTGAGAAGAATAAACCCACTAACTGCAGACAGAGAGAGCTCACAATTTTCAGTGAACAAATAAATAAGCAGATAAATGCAGTACTATTTTAACACAATATTCAATGAAACAATAAAACAGAAAAAATAAATGCAGTACTATCTTATAACACTGCAAGTTTGTACTTATCTCAGCTTGTAATAAAGTTGATGTAGGTATGTAAAAGCTAACCAAACAGCTCAAGTATGCAGCTATGCAGCAGAAATAATTTCAGAGATAAGGGACTAAGACTTTAAGGCACAGAGAAACCCTCTAGGCTAAGACTTCTACACTGAATATCAATGAAGTGAGAAGAATAAACCCACTAACTGCAGACAGAGAGAGAGAGCTCACAATTTTCAGTGAACAAATAAATAAGCAGATAAATGCAGTACTATTTTAACACAATATTCAATGAAACAATAAAACAGAAAAATAAAATGCAGTACTATCTTATAACACTGCAAGTTTGTACTTATCTCAGCTTGTAATAAAGTTGATGTAGGTATGTAAAAGCTAACCAAACAGCTCAAGTATGCAGCTATTCAGCAGAAATAATTTCAGAGATAAGGGACTAAGACTTTAAGGCACAGAGAAACCCTCTAGGCTAAGACTTCTACACTGAATATCAATGAAGTGAGAAGAATAAACCCACTAACTGCAGACAGAGAGAGCTCACAATTTTCAGTGAACAAATAAATAAGCAGATAAATGCAGTACTATTTTAACACAATATTCAATGAAACAATAAAACAGAAAAATAAAATGCAGTACTATCTTATAACACTGCAAGTTTGTACTTATCTCAGCTTGTAATAAAGTTGATGTAGGTATGTAAAAGCTAACCAAACAGCTCAAGTATGCAACTATTCAGCAGAAATAATTTCAGAGATAAGGGACTAAGACTTTAAGGCACAGAGAAACCCTCTAGGCTAAGACTTCTACACTGAATATCAATGAAGTGAGAAGAATAAACCCACTAACTGCAGACAGAGAGAGAGCTCACAATTTTCAGTGAACAAATAAATAAGCAGATAAATGCAGTACTATTTTAACACAATATTCAATGAAACAATAAAACAGAAAATAAAATGCAGTACTATCTTATAACACTGCAAGTTTGTACTTATCTCAGCTTGTAATAAAGTTGATGTAGGTATGTAAAAGCTAACCAAACAGCTCAAGTATGCAACTATTCAGCAGAAATAATTTCAGAGATAAGGGACTAAGACTTTAAGGCACAGAGAAACCCTCTAGGCTAAGACTTCTACACCGAATATCAATGAAGTGAGAAGAATAAACCCACTAACTGCAGACAGAGAGAGAGCTCACAATTTTCAGTGAACAAATAAATAAGCAGATAAATGCAGTACTATTTTAACACAATATTCAATGAAACAATAAAACAGAAAATAAAATGCAGTACTATCTTATAACACTGCAAGTTTGTACTCATCTCAGCTTGTAATAAATCTGCTGTAGGTATGTAAAGCTAACCACATAGCTCAAGTATGTAACTATTCAGCAGAAATAATTTCAGAGATAAGGGACTAAGACTTTAAGGCACAGAGAAACCCTCTAGGCTAAGACTTCTACACCGAATATCAATGAAGTGAGAAGACTAAACCCACTAACTGCAGACATAGAGAGAGCTCACAGTTTTCAGTGAACAAATAAATAACCAAATAAATGCAGCACTATTTTAACACAATATTCAATGAAACAATAAAACAAATAAAATGCAGTACTATCTTATAACACTGCAAGTTTGTACTTATCTCAGCTTGTAATAAAGTTGATGTAGGTATGTAAAAGCTAACCAAACAGCTCAAGTATGCAACTATTCAGCAGAAATAATTTCAGAGATAAGGGACTAAGACTTTAAGGCACAGAGAAACCCTCTAGGCTAAGACTTCTACACCAAATATCAATGAAGTGAGAAGAATAAAGAGAGAGAGCTCACAATTTTCAGTGAACAAATAAATAAGCAGATAAATGCAGTACTATTTTTAACACAATATTCAATGAAACAATAAAACAGAAAAATAAAATGCAGTACTATCTTATAACACTGCAAGTTTGTACTTATCTCAGCTTGTAATAAAGTTGATGTAGGTATGTAAAAGCTAACCAAACAGCTCAAGTATGCAACTATTCAGCAGAAATAATTTCAGAGATAAGGGACTAAGACTTTAAGGCACAGAGAAACCCTCTAGGCTAAGACTTCTACACTGAATATCAATGAAGTGAGAAGAATAAACCCACTAACTGCAGACAGAGAGAGAGCTCACAATTTTCAGTGAACAAATAAATAAGCAGATAAATGCAGTACTATTTTAACACAATATTCATTGAAACAATAAAACAGAAAAATAAAATTCAGTACTATCTTATAACACTGCAAGTTTGTACTTATCTCAGCTTGTAATAAAGTTGATGTAGGTATGTAAAAGCTAACCAAACAGCTCAAGTATGCAACTATTCAGCAGAAATAATTTCAGAGATAAGGGACTAAGACTTTAAGGCACAGAGAAACCCTCTAGGCTAAGACTTCTACACTGAATATCAATGAAGTGAGAAGAATAAACCCACTAACTGCAGACAGAGAGAGAGCTCACAATTTTCAGTGAACAAATAAATAAGCAGATAAATGCAGTACTATTTTAACACAATATTCAATGAAACAATAAAACAGAAAAATAAAATGCAGTACTATCTTATAACACTGCAAGTTTGTACTTATCTCAGCTTGTAATAAAGTTGATGTAGGTATGTAAAAGCTAACCAAACAGCTCAAGTATGCAACTATTCAGCAGAAATAATTTCAGAGATAAGGGACTAAGACTTTAAGGCACAGAGAAACCCTCTAGGCTAAGACTTCTACACTGAATATCAATGAAGTGAGAAGAATAAACCCACTAACTGCAGACAGAGAGAGAGCTCACAATTTTCAGTGAACAAATAAATAAGCAGATAAATGCAGTACTATTTTTAACACAATATTCAATGAAACAATAAAACAGAAAAATAAAATGCAGTACTATCTTATAACACTGCAAGTTTGTACTTATCTCAGCTTGTAATAAAGTTGATGTAGGTATGTAAAAGCTAACCAAACAGCTCAAGTATGCAGCTATTCAGCAGAAATAATTTCAGAGATAAGGGACTAAGACTTTAAGGCACAGAGAAACCCTCTAGGCTAAGACTTCTACACCAAATATCAATGAAGTGAGAAGAATAAACCCACTAACTGCAGACAGAGAGAGCTCACAATTTTCAGTGAACAAATAAATAAGCAGATAAATGCAGTACTATTTTTAACACAATATTCAATGAAACAATAAAACAGAAAAATAAAATGCAGTACTATCTTATAACACTGCAAGTTTGTACTTATCTCAGCTTGTAATAAAGTTGATGTAGGTATGTAAAAGCTAACCAAACAGCTCAAGTATGCAACTATTCAGCAGAAATAATTTCAGAGATAAGGGACTAAGACTTTAAGGCACAGAGAAACCCTCTAGGCTAAGACTTCTACACCGAATATCAATGAAGTGAGAAGAATAAACCCACTAACTGCAGACAGAGAGAGCTCACAATTTTCAGTGAACAAATAAATAAGCAGATAAATGCAGTACTATTTTAACACAATATTCAATGAAACAATAAAACAGAAAAATAAAATGCAGTACTATCTTATAACACTGCAAGTTTGTACTTATCTCAGCTTGTAATAAAGTTGATGTAGGTATGTAAAAGCTAACCAAACAGCTCAAGTATGCAACTATTCAGCAGAAATAATTTCAGAGATAAGGGACTAAGACTTTAAGGCACAGAGAAACCCTCTAGGCTAAGACTTCTACACTGAATATCAATGAAGTGAGAAGAATAAACCCACTAACTGCAGACAGAGAGAGCTCACAATTTTCAGTGAACAAATAAATAAGCAGCTAAATGCAGTACTACTTTTAACACAATATTCAATGAAACAATAAAACAAAAAATAACATGCAGTACTATGTTATAACGCTGCAAGTTTGTCCTTACTTCAGCTTGAAATGAAATTGATGTAGGTATGTAAAAGCTAACCAAACAGCTCAAGTATGCAACTATTCAGCAGAAATAATTTCAGAGATAAGGGGCTAAGACTTTAAGGCAAAGAGAAACTCTCTAGGCTAAGACTTCTACTACGAATATCAATGAAGTGAGAAGAATAAACCCACAAACTGCAGACAGAGAGAGAGCTCACAATTTTCAGTGCACAAATAAATAAGCAGCTAAATGCAGTACTATTTGTAACCCAATATTCAATGAAACAATAAAACAGAATAATAAAATGCAGTACTATCTTATAACACTGCAAGTTTGTACTTATCTCAGCTTGTAATAAAGTTGATGTAGGTATGTAAAAGCTAACCAAACAGCTCAAGTATGCAACTATTCAGCAGAAATAATTTCAGAGATAAGGGACTAAGACTTTAAGGCACAGAGAAACCCTCTAGGCTAAGACTTCTACACTGAATATCAATGAAGTGAGAAGAATAAACCCACTAACTGCAGACAGAGAGAGAGAGCTCACAATTTTCAGTGAACAAATAAATAAGCAGATAAATGCAGTACTATTTTAACACAATATTCAATGAAACAATAAAACAGAAAATAAAATGCAGTACTATCTTATAACACTGCAAGTTTGTACTTATCTCAGCTTGTAATAAAGTTGATGTAGGTATGTAAAAGCTAACCAAACAGCTCAAGTATGCAACTATTCAGCAGAAATAATTTCAGAGATAAGGGACTAAGACTTTAAGGCACAGAGAAACCCTCTAGGCTAAGACTTCTACACCAAATATCAATGAAGTGAGAAGAATAAACCCACTAACTGCAGAAAGAGAGCTCACAATTTTCAGTGAACAAATAAATAAGCAGATAAATGCAGTACTATTTTAACACAATATTCAATGAAACAATAAAACAGAAAAAATAAAATGCAGTACTATCTTATAACACTGCAAGTTTGTACTTATCTCAGCTTGTAATAAAGTTGATGTAGGTATGTAAAAGCTAACCAAACAGCTCAAGTATGCAACTATTCAGCAGAAATAATTTCAGAGATAAGGGACTAAGACTTTAAGGCACAGAGAAACCCTCTAGGCTAAGACTTCTACACTGAATATCAATGAAGTGAGAAGAATAAACCCACTAACTGCAGACAGAGAGAGAGCTCACAATTTTCAGTGAACAAATAAATAAGCAGATAAATGCAGTACTATTTTAACACAATATTCAATGAAACAATAAAACAGAAAAAAATGCAGTACTATCTTATAACACTGCAAGTTTGTACTTATCTCAGCTTGTAATAAAGTTGATGTAGGTATGTAAAAGCTAACCAAACAGCTCAAGTATGCAACTATTCAGCAGAAATAATTTCAGAGATAAGGGACTAAGACTTTAAGGCACAGAGAAACCCTCTAGGCTAAGACTTCTACACTGAATATCAATGAAGTGAGAAGAATAAACCCACTAACTGCAGACAGAGAGAGAGCTCACAATTTTCAGTGAACAAATAAATAAGCAGATAAATGCAGTACTATTTTTAACACAATATTCAATGAAACAATAAAACAGAAAAATAAAATGCAGTACTATCTTATAACACTGCAAGTTTGTACTTATCTCAGCTTGTAATAAAGTTGATGTAGGTATGTAAAAGCTAACCAAACAGCTCAAGTATGCAACTATTCAGCAGAAATAATTTCAGAGATAAGGGACTAAGACTTTAAGGCACAGAGAAACCCTCTAGGCTAAGACTTCTACACCGAATATCAATGAAGTGAGAAGAATAAACCCACTAACTGCAGACAGAGAGAGAGCTCACAATTTTCAGTGAACAAATAAATAAGCAGATAAATGCAGTACTATTTTTAACACAATATTCAATGAAACAATAAAACAGAAAAATAAAATGCAGTACTATCTTATAACACTGCAAGTTTGTACTTATCTCAGCTTGTAATAAAGTTGATGTAGGTATGTAAAAGCTAACCAAACAGCTCAAGTATGCAACTATTCAGCAGAAATAATTTCAGAGATAAGGGACTAAGACTTTAAGGCACAGAGAAACCCTCTAGGCTAAGACTTCTACACCAAATATCAATGAAGTGAGAAGAATAAACCCACTAACTGCAGACAGAGAGAGAGCTCACAATTTTCAGTGAACAAATAAATAAGCAGATAAATGCAGTACTATTTTAACACAATATTCAATGAAACAATAAAACAGAAAAAATAAAATGCAGTACTATCTTATAACACTGCAAGTTTGTACTTATCTCAGCTTGTAATAAAGTTGATGTAGGTATGTAAAAGCTAACCAAACAGCTCAAGTATGCAACTATTCAGCAGAAATAATTTCAGAGATAAGGGACTAAGACTTTAAGGCACAGAGAAACCCTCTAGGCTAAGACTTCTACACCGAATATCAATGAAGTGAGAAGAATAAACCCACTAACTGCAGACAGAGAGAGAGCTCACAATTTTCAGTGAACAAATAAATAAGCAGATAAATGCAGTACTATTTTAACACAATATTCAATGAAACAATAAAACAGAAAAATAAAATGCAGTACTATCTTATAACACTGCAAGTTTGTACTTATCTCAGCTTGTAATAAAGTTGATGTAGGTATGTAAAAGCTAACCAAACAGCTCAAGTATGCAACTATTCAGCAGAAATAATTTCAGAGATAAGGGACTAAGACTTTAAGGCACAGAGAAACCCTCTAGGCTAAGACTTCTACACTGAATATCAATGAAGTGAGAAGAATAAACCCACTAACTGCAGACAGAGAGAGCTCACAATTTTCAGTGAACAAATAAATAAGCAGATAAATGCAGTACTATTTTAACACAATATTCAATGAAACAATAAAACAGAAAAATAAAATGCAGTACTATCTTATAACACTGCAAGTTTGTACTTATCTCAGCTTGTAATAAAGTTGATGTAGGTATGTAAAAGCTAACCAAACAGCTCAAGTATGCAACTATTCAGCAGAAATAATTTCAGAGATAAGGGACTAAGACTTTAAGGCACAGAGAAACCCTCTAGGCTAAGACTTCTACACTGAATATCAATGAAGTGAGAAGAATAAACCCACTAACTGCAGACAGAGAGAGAGCTCACAATTTTCAGTGAACAAATAAATAAGCAGATAAATGCAGTACTATTTTTAACACAATATTCAATGAAACAATAAAACAGAAAAATAAAATGCAGTACTATCTTATAACACTGCAAGTTTGTACTTATCTCAGCTTGTAATAAAGTTGATGTAGGTATGTAAAAGCTAACCAAACAGCTCAAGTATGCAACTATTCAGCAGAAATAATTTCAGAGATAAGGGACTAAGACTTTAAGGCACAGAGAAACCCTCTAGGCTAAGACTTCTACACCGAATATCAATGAAGTGAGAAGAATAAACCCACTAACTGCAGACAGAGAGAGAGAGAGCTCACAATTTTCAGTGAACAAATAAATAAGCAGATAAATGCAGTACTATTTTAACACAATATTCAATGAAACAATAAAACAGAAAAATAAAATGCAGTACTATCTTATAACACTGCAAGTTTGTACTTATCTCAGCTTGTAATAAAGTTGATGTAGGTATGTAAAAGCTAACCAAACAGCTCAAGTATGCAACTATTCAGCAGAAATAATTTCAGAGATAAGGGACTAAGACTTTAAGGCACAGAGAAACCCTCTAGGCTAAGACTTCTACACCGAATATCAATGAAGTGAGAAGAATAAACCCACTAACTGCAGACAGAGAGAGAGAGCTCACAATTTTCAGTGAACAAATAAATAAGCAGATAAATGCAGTACTATTTTAACACAATATTCAATGAAACAATAAAACAGAAAATAAAATGCAGTACTATCTTATAACACTGCAAGTTTGTACTTATCTCAGCTTGTAATAAAGTTGATGTAGGTATGTAAAAGCTAACCAAACAGCTCAAGTATGCAACTATTCAGCAGAAATAATTTCAGAGATAAGGGACTAAGACTTTAAGGCACAGAGAAACCCTCTAGGCTAAGACTTCTACACCAAATATCAATGAAGTGAGAAGAATAAACCCACTAACTGCAGACACAGAGAGAGCTCACAATTTTCAGTGAACAAATAAATAAGCAGATAAATGCAGTACTATTTTAACACAATATTCAATGAAACAATAAAACAGAAAATAAAATGCAGTACTATCTTATAACACTGCAAGTTTGTACTTATCTCAGCTTGTAATAAAGTTGATGTAGGTATGTAAAAGCTAACCAAACAGCTCAAGTATGCAACTATTCAGCAGAAATAATTTCAGAGATAAGGGACTAAGACTTTAAGGCACAGAGAAACCCTCTAGGCTAAGACTTCTACACTGAATATCAATGAAGTGAGAAGAATAAACCCACTAACTGCAGACACAGAGAGAGCTCACAATTTTCAGTGAACAAATAAATAAGCAGATAAATGCAGTACTATTTTAACACAATATTCAATGAAACAATAAAACAGAAAATAAAATGCAGTACTATCTTATAACACTGCAAGTTTGTACTTATCTCAGCTTGTAATAAAGTTGATGTAGGTATGTAAAAGCTAACCAAACAGCTCAAGTATGCAACTATTCAGCAGAAATAATTTCAGAGATAAGGGACTAAGACTTTAAGGCACAGAGAAACCCTCTAGGCTAAGACTTCTACACTGAATATCAATGAAGTGAGAAGAATAAACCCACTAACTGCAGACAGAGAGAGCTCACAATTTTCAGTGAACAAATAAATAAGCAGATAAATGCAGTACTATTTTTAACACAATATTCAATGAAACAATAAAACAGAAAAATAAAATGCAGTACTATCTTATAACACTGCAAGTTTGTACTTATCTCAGCTTGTAATAAAGTTGATGTAGGTATGTAAAAGCTAACCAAACAGCTCAAGTATGCAACTATTCAGCAGAAATAATTTCAGAGATAAGGGACTAAGACTTTAAGGCACAGAGAAACCCTCTAGGCTAAGACTTCTACACTGAATATCAATGAAGTGAGAAGAATAAACCCACTAACTGCAGACAGAGAGAGAGCTCACAATTTTCAGTGAACAAATAAATAAGCAGATAAATGCAGTACTATTTTAACACAATATTCAATGAAACAATAAAACAGAAAAAATAAAATGCAGTACTATCTTATAACACTGCAAGTTTGTACTTATCTCAGCTTGTAATAAAGTTGATGTAGGTATGTAAAAGCTAACCAAACAGCTCAAGTATGCAACTATTCAGCAGAAATAATTTCAGAGATAAGGGACTAAGACTTTAAGGCACAGAGAAACCCTCTAGGCTAAGACTTCTACACTGAATATCAATGAAGTGAGAAGAATAAACCCACTAACTGCAGACAGAGAGAGAGCTCACAATTTTCAGTGAACAAATAAATAAGCAGATAAATGCAGTACTATTTTAACACAATATTCAATGAAACAATAAAACAGAAAAATAAAATGCAGTACTATCTTATAACACTGCAAGTTTGTACTTATCTCAGCTTGTAATAAAGTTGATGTAGGTATGTAAAAGCTAACCAAACAGCTCAAGTATGCAACTATTCAGCAGAAATAATTTCAGAGATAAGGGACTAAGACTTTAAGGCACAGAGAAACCCTCTAGGCTAAGACTTCTACACTGAATATCAATGAAGTGAGAAGAATAAACCCACTAACTGCAGACAGAGAGAGAGCTCACAATTTTCAGTGAACAAATAAATAAGCAGATAAATGCAGTACTATTTTAACACAATATTCAATGAAACAATAAAACAGAAAATAAAATGCAGTACTATCTTATAACACTGCAAGTTTGTACTTATCTCAGCTTGTAATAAAGTTGATGTAGGTATGTAAAAGCTAACCAAACAGCTCAAGTATGCAACTATTCAGCAGAAATAATTTCAGAGATAAGGGACTAAGACTTTAAGGCACAGAGAAACCCTCTAGGCTAAGACTTCTACACTGAATATCAATGAAGTGAGAAGAATAAACCCACTAACTGCAGACAGAGAGAGAGCTCACAATTTTCAGTGAACAAATAAATAAGCAGATAAATGCAGTACTATTTTAACACAATATTCAATGAAACAATAAAACAGAAAAATAAAATGCAGTGCTATCTTATAACACTGCAAGTTTGTACTTATCTCAGCTTGTAATAAAGTTGATGTAGGTATGTAAAAGCTAACCAAACAGCTCAAGTATGCAACTATTCAGCAGAAATAATTTCAGAGATAAGGGACTAAGACTTTAAGGCACAGAGAAACCCTCTAGGCTAAGACTTCTACACTGAATATCAATGAAGTGAGAAGAATAAACCCACTAACTGCAGACAGAGAGAGAGCTCACAATTTTCAGTGAACAAATAAATAAGCAGATAAATGCAGTACTATTTTAACACAATATTCAATGAAACAATAAAACAGAAAAATAAAATGCAGTACTATCTTATAACACTGCAAGTTTGTACTTATCTCAGCTTGTAATAAAGTTGATGTAGGTATGTAAAAGCTAACCAAACAGCTCAAGTATGCAACTATTCAGCAGAAATCATTTCAGAGATAAGGGATTAAGACTTTAAGGCACAGAGAAACCCTCTAGGCTAAGACTTCTACACTGAATATCAATGAAGTGAGAAGAATAAACCCACTAACTGCAGACAGAGAGAGAGAGAGCTCACAATTTTCAGTGAACAAATAAATAAGCAGATAAATGCAGTACTATTTTAACACAATATTCAATGAAACAATAAAACAGAAAAATAAAATGCAGTACTATCTTATAACACTGCAAGTTTGTACTTATCTCAGCTTGTAATAAAGTTGATGTAGGTATGTAAAAGCTAACCAAACAGCTCAAGTATGCAACTATTCAGCAGAAATAATTTCAGAGATAAGGGACTAAGACTTTAAGGCACAGAGAAACCCTCTAGGCTAAGACTTCTACACTGAATATCAATGAAGTGAGAAGAATAAACCCACTAACTGCAGACAGAGAGAGAGCTCACAATTTTCAGTGAACAAATAAATAAGCAGATAAATGCAGTACTATTTTAACACAATATTCAATGAAACAATAAAACTGAAAAATAAAATGCAGTACTATCTTATAACACTGCAAGTTTGTACTTATCTCAGCTTGTAATAAAGTTGATGTAGGTATGTAAAAGCTAACCAAACAGCTCAAGTATGCAACTATTCAGCAGAAATAATTTCAGAGATAAGGGACTAAGACTTTAAGGCACAGAGAAACCCTCTAGGCTAAGACTTCTACACCAAATATCAATGAAGTGAGAAGAATAAACCCACTAACTGCAGACTGAGAGAGCTCACAATTTTCAGTGAACAAATAAATAAGCAGATAAATGCAGTACTATTTTTAACACAATATTCAATGAAACAATAAAACAGAAAAATAAAATGCAGTACTATCTTATAACACTGCAAGTTTGTACTTATCTCAGCTTGTAATAAAGTTGATGTAGGTATGTAAAAGCTAACCAAACAGCTCAAGTATGCAACTATTCAGCAGAAATAATTTCAGAGATAAGGGACTAAGACTTTAAGGCACAGAGAAACCCTCTAGGCTAAGACTTCTACACTGAATATCAATGAAGTGAGAAAAATAAACCCACTAACTGCAGACAGAGAGAGAGCTCACAATTTTCAGTGAACAAATAAATAAGCAGATAAATGCAGTACTATTTTAACACAATATTCAATGAAACAATAAAACAAAAAAATAAAATGCAGTACTATCTTATAACACTGCAAGTTTGTACTTATCTCAGCTTGTAATAAAGTTGATGTAGGTATGTAAAAGCTAACCAAACAGCTCAAGTATGCAACTATTCAGCAGAAATAATTTCAGAGATAAGGGACTAAGACTTTAAGGCACAGAGAAACCCTCTAGGCTAAGACTTCTACACTGAATATCAATGAAGTGAGAAGAATAAACCCACTAACTGCAGACAGAGAGAGAGCTCACAATTTTCAGTGAACAAATAAATAAGCAGATAAATGCAGTACTATTTTAACACAATATTCAATGAAACAATAAAACAGAAAAATAAAATGCAGTACTATCTTATAACACTGCAAGTTTGTACTTATCTCAGCTTGTAATAAAGTTGATGTAGGTATGTAAAAGCTAACCAAACAGCTCAAGTATGCAACTATTCAGCAGAAATAATTTCAGAGATAAGGGACTAAGACTTTAAGGCACAGAGAAACCCTCTAGGCTAAGACTTCTACACTGAATATCAATGAAGTGAGAAGAATAAACCCACTAACTGCAGACAGAGAGAGAGCTCACAATTTTCAGTGAACAAATAAATAAGCAGATAAATGCAGTACTATTTTAACACAATATTCAATGAAACAATAAAACAGAAAAATAAAATGCAGTACTATCTTATAACACTGCAAGTTTGTACTTATCTCAGCTTGTAATAAAGTTGATGTAGGTATGTAAAAGCTAACCAAACAGCTCAAGTATGCAACTATTCAGCAGAAATAATTTCAGAGATAAGGGACTAAGACTTTAAGGCACAGAGAAACCCTCTAGGCTAAGACTTCTACACCGAATATCAATGAAGTGAGAAGAATAAACCCACTAACTGCAGACAGAGAGAGAGCTCACAATTTTCAGTGAACAAATAAATAAGCAGATAAATGCAGTACTATTTTAACACAATATTCAATGAAACAATAAAACAGAAAAATAAAATGCAGTACTATCTTATAACACTGCAAGTTTGTACTTATCTCAGCTTGTAATAAAGTTGATGTAGGTATGTAAAAGCTAACCAAACAGCTCAAGTATGCAACTATTCAGCAGAAATAATTTCAGAGATAAGGGACTAAGACTTTAAGGCACAGAGAAACCCTCTAGGCTAAGACTTCTACACTGAATATCAATGAAGTGAGAAGAATAAACCCACTAACTGCAGACAGAGAGAGAGCTCACAATTTTCAGTGAACAAATAAATAAGCAGATAAATGCAGTACTATTTTTAACACAATATTCAATGAAACAATAAAACAGAAAAAATAAAATGCAGTACTATCTTATAACACTGCAAGTTTGTACTTATCTCAGCTTGTAATAAAGTTGATGTAGGTATGTAAAAGCTAACCAAACAGCTCAAGTATGCAACTATTCAGCAGAAATAATTTCAGAGATAAGGGACTAAGACTTTAAGGCACAGAGAAACCCTCTAGGCTAAGACTTCTACACCAAATATCAATGAAGTGAGAAGAATAAACCCACTAACTGCAGACAGAGAGAGAGCTCACAATTTTCAGTGAACAAATAAATAAGCAGATAAATGCAGTACTATTTTAACACAATATTCAATGAAACAATAAAACAGAAAAATAAAATGCAGTACTATCTTATAACACTGCAAGTTTGTACTTATCTCAGCTTGTAATAAAGTTGATGTAGGTATGTAAAAGCTAACCAAACAGCTCAAGTATGCAACTATTCAGCAGAAATAATTTCAGAGATAAGGGACTAAGACTTTAAGGCACAGAGAAACCCTCTAGGCTAAGACTTCTACACTGAATATCAATGAAGTGAGAAGAATAAACCCACTAACTGCAGACAGAGAGAGCTCACAATTTTCAGTGAACAAATAAATAAGCAGATAAATGCAGTACTATTTTTAACACAATATTCAATGAAACAATAAAACAGAAAAATAAAATGCAGTACTATCTTATAACACTGCAAGTTTGTACTTATCTCAGCTTGTAATAAAGTTGATGTAGGTATGTAAAAGCTAACCAAACAGCTCAAGTATGCAACTATTCAGCAGAAATAATTTCAGAGATAAGGGACTAAGACTTTAAGGCACAGAGAAACCCTCTAGGCTAAGACTTCTACACCAAATATCAATGAAGTGAGAAGAATAAACCCACTAACTGCAGACAGAGAGAGAGCTCACAATTTTCAGTGAACAAATAAATAAGCAGATAAATGCAGTACTATTTTAACACAATATTCAATGAAACAATAAAACAGAAAAAATAAAATGCAGTACTATCTTATAACACTGCAAGTTTGTACTTATCTCAGCTTGTAATAAAGTTGATGTAGGTATGTAAAAGCTAACCAAACAGCTCAAGTATGCAACTATTCAGCAGAAATAATTTCAGAGATAAGGGACTAAGACTTTAAGGCACAGAGAAACCCTCTAGGCTAAGACTTCTACACTGAATATCAATGAAGTGAGAAGAATAAACCCACTAACTGCAGACACAGAGAGAGCTCACAATTTTCAGTGAACAAATAAATAAGCAGATAAATGCAGTACTATTTTAACACAATATTCAATGAAACAATAAAACAGAAAATAAAATGCAGTACTATCTTATAACACTGCAAGTTTGTACTTATCTCAGCTTGTAATAAAGTTGATGTAGGTATGTAAGAGCTAACCAAACAGCTCAAGTATGCAACTATTCAGCAGAAATAATTTCAGAGATAAGGGACTAAGACTTTAAGGCACAGAGAAACCCTCTAGGCTAAGACTTCTACACTGAATATCAATGAAGTGAGAAGAATAAACCCACTAACTGCAGACACAGAGAGAGCTCACAATTTTCAGTGAACAAATAAATAAGCAGATAAATGCAGTACTATTTTAACACAATATTCAATGAAACAATAAAACAGAAAATAAAATGCAGTACTATCTTATAACACTGCAAGTTTGTACTTATCTCAGCTTGTAATAAAGTTGATGTAGGTATGTAAAAGCTAACCAAACAGCTCAAGTATGCAACTATTCAGCAGAAATAATTTCAGAGATAAGGGACTAAGACTTTAAGGCACAGAGAAACCCTCTAGGCTAAGACTTCTACACTGAATATCAATGAAGTGAGAAGAATAAACCCACTAACTGCAGACAGAGAGAGAGCTCACAATTTTCAGTGAACAAATAAATAAGCAGATAAATGCAGTACTATTTTAACACAATATTCAATGAAACAATAAAAAATAAAATGCAGTACTATCTTATAACACTGCAAGTTTGTACTTATCTCAGCTTGTAATAAAGTTGATGTAGGTATGTAAAAGCTAACCAAACAGCTCAAGTATGCAACTATTCAGCAGAAATAATTTCAGAGATAAGGGACTAAGACTTTAAGGCACAGAGAAACCCTCTAGGCTAAGACTTCTACACCAAATATCAATGAAGTGAGAAGAATAAACCCACTAACTGCAGACAGAGAGAGAGCTCACAATTTTCAGTGAACAAATAAATAAGCAGATAAATGCAGTACTATTTTAACACAATATTCAATGAAACAATAAAACAGAAAAATAAAATGCAGTACTATCTTATAACACTGCAAGTTTGTACTTATCTCAGCTTGTAATAAAGTTGATGTAGGTATGTAAAAGCTAACCAAACAGCTCAAGTATGCAACTATTCAGCAGAAATAATTTCAGAGATAAGGGACTAAGACTTTAAGGCACAGAGAAACCCTCTAGGCTAAGACTTCTACACTGAATATCAATGAAGTGAGAAGAATAAACCCACTAACTGCAGACAGAGAGAGAGAGCTCACAATTTTCAGTGAACAAATAAATAAGCAGATAAATGCAGTACTATTTTAACACAATATTCAATGAAACAATAAAACAGAAAAAAATAAAATGCAGTACTATCTTATAACACTGCAAGTTTGTACTTATCTCAGCTTGTAATAAAGTTGATGTAGGTATGTAAAAGCTAACCAAACAGCTCAAGTATGCAACTATTCAGCAGAAATAATTTCAGAGATAAGGGACTAAGACTTTAAGGCACAGAGAAACCCTCTAGGCTAAGACTTCTACACTGAATATCAATGAAGTGAGAAGAATAAACCCACTAACTGCAGACAGAGAGAGAGCTCACAATTTTCAGTGAACAAATAAATAAGCAGATAAATGCAGTACTATTTTAACACAATATTCAATGAAACAATAAAACAGAAAAATAAAATGCAGTACTATCTTATAACACTTCAAGTTTGTACTTATCTCAGCTTGTAATAAAGCTGATGCAGGTATGTAAAAGCTAACCAAACAGCTCAAGTATGCAACTATTCAGCAGAAATAATTTCAGGGAAAAGGGACTAAGACTTTAAGGCACAGAGAAACCCTCTAGGCTAAGACTTCTACACCAAATATCAATGAAGTGAGAAGAATAAACCCACTAACTGCAGACAGAGAGAGAGAGCTCACAATTTTCAGTGAACAAATAAATAAGCAGATAAATGCAGTACTATTTTAACACAATATTCAATGAAACAATAAAACAGAAAAATAAAATGCAGTACTATCTTATAACACTGCAAGTTTGTACTTATCTCAGCTTGTAATAAAGTTGATGTAGGTATGTAAAAGCTAACCAAACAGCTCAAGTATGCAGCTATGCAGCAGAAATAATTTCAGAGATAAGGGACTAAGACTTTAAGGCACAGAGAAACCCTCTAGGCTAAGACTTCTACACCAATATCAATGAAGTGAGAAGAATAAACCCACTAACTGCAGACAGAGAGAGAGAGAGCTCACAATTTTCAGTGAACAAATAAATAAGCAGATAAATGCAGTACTATTTTAACACAATATTCAATGAAACAATAAAACAAAAAATAAAATGCAGTACTATCTTATAACACTGCAAGTTTGTACTTATCTCAGCTTGTAATAAAGTTGATGTAGGTATGTAAAAGCTAACCAAACAGCTCAAGTATGCAGCTATGCAGCAGAAATAATTTCAGAGATAAGGGACTAAGACTTTAAGGCAAAGAGAAACTCTCTAGGCTAAGACTTCTACTACGAATATCAATGAAGTGAGAAGAATAAACCCACAAACTGCAGACAGAGAGAGAGCTCACAATTTTCAGTGCACAAATAAATAAGCAGCTAAATGCAGTACTATTTTTAACCCAATATTCAATGAAACAATAAAACAGAAAAAATAAAATGCAGTACTATCTTATAACACTGCAAGTTTGTACTTATCTCAGCTTGTAATAAAGTTTATGTAGGTATGTAAAAGCTAACCAAACAGCTCAAGTATGCAGCTAGTGGAATGGCAACTTGCTCATATTTCATGATGATTAAACTCACTGTTCCCCTTCCACTGTTATTGTGTGATCTTGTAGTTTAAATATTTACGTTAGTGGGGGTGTGTGTTACCCAGTTTATTATGTGGGAGGTGCAAGGGTCTTGCTCCCAGCAAAAGGATGATTTTCTTCTCAATTAATTAATTTTTCAGTTTTGTTCAATAACACAAACTGCAATTGTTCATCATGAACCCATACACATTTATGTTTTGATTTAAGATGTCAAAAGGCCTTTTGTTTAACACGTGATTGTCTGACACCATTTGGAAGTGACTCATTTTATTGACTGCTGGAATGTAGTTAGAGATGTTCTTGATAACTTGCAGCATCCATTGTAGAACTCACCCTGAAGTTTCAGAGATTTGAAATCTGATGGGATGGGTTCAGTATAGAGCACTGTGTGATGTGCATTTATCTTTGTACATGTATACCCACACACATACACTAACTTTAGACATAACTTGTACATTGTGTAAATTTTAAACTCGCATGCCATATAAACTGAATCAGAGTAATAAGGACACAGTCTCAAACTTTTGTGTGCCTTGCACCACAGAAAGCCACATAACTATGTAACACTTGATGAAATGTATACACTTGGTAAAATATGTAGCCGTTTCAGTTCTTTTTTTATTAATAACAGTACAGAAAGCCACTGACATTCTAGAAAATCTATTACTTTTATTTTATTTATTTATTTTTTACACAAAATGAGCATGAATTACATTTGGCACCAAGTACAAGATAGCAGGTGAGTCATGATCACCTTTACACACCTAAAATACTTAAACCTCTTAACCCAAGACAACACTTTTTATGTGTGTATCCAAATGGGCATGCGCGCGTGCAGACACACACACACAGTTACATATATACATACATACATACATACATATATATAGAGTCTACTTTAAGCTCTCGAAAGCAGTAAAACCCGAACCCGAATCGCATGACATGGAAAGAGCGTACTGCGAATACATCGAAAGAATGAAACTGTGAAAGGGGAAATACTGAAATCACATAGTTGGCCCATCTGCGGTATAGCTCCGTAAGGTAAGTGTGCAATGGTTACAGACCTTAGGGCTAGGGAGGGGTTAAGGTAAGTGCATAGGTAGGTAGTGTAGGTAAGGTTTTGTGTAGGTAATGTATGTAAGGTTTAGTGTATGGTTTTTGTTAAGTGTATGTGTGTGGAATATTTAGTTTGGGTATAGCTCCGTAGGGGAAGTGTGTAGTAGTTACGGACCTTAGGGTTAGGGAGGGGTAAAGCATAATGCATAGACAGTTGTGTATGTGGGGTTAGTGTAGGGTTAGCAGTAGGATTTTGCTGCTTTAATTTAGGGTTAGAAGTAGGGATTTGGTTAGTGTATGTATGTGTTTTTTATTGTGTTTGGGTAGGTAGTGTGTTGCAGGTGGTGGGTTGGCCGACTATGATGGCTTGAGGTTTACATTTTCACGCTTTAGTACGTTTGATGTATCCACGGTTCACTCTTTATGTAACGTACGATTCGGATTCTAGTTTTTCATGTTTCGCGGGTATAAAGTAGACCCATAGATATATATATATATATATATATATATATATATATATATATATATATATACATATATATATATATATATATATATATATATATATATATATATATATATATATATACACACACATATATATATATATATATATATATATATATACACATATACATATATATATATATATATATATATATATACATACACACACACATATATATGTATTCATATGTGTGTGTGTGAGTATGTGTATGTGTGTGTGTGTGTGTGTGTGTGTGTGTGTGTGTGTGTGTGTGTGTATATATATATATATATATATATATATATAAATATATATGTGTGTGTGTGTGTGTGTGTGTGTGTGTGTGTGTGTGTGTGTATATATATATATATATATATATATATATATATATATATATATATATATATACACACACACATATATATATATATATATATATATATATATATATATATATATATATATATATATATATATATATATATATATATATATATATATATATATATATATATATACAGTGAATATAAAACGTTTACACACATCTGTTAAAATACCAGGTTTTTGTGATATAAAAAAATGAGACCACAATAAATCATTTCAAAACTTTTCCCACCTTTAATGTAACCTATATCCTGTACAATTCAATTGAAAAACAAACAATTCTGTTAGGGGAAAAAATATAAAAAAAAAAAAAACATACGATAAGCTGGTTGCATAAGTGTGCACACCCTTAAACTAATACTTTGTTTAAGCACCTTTTGATTTCATTACAGCATTCAGTATTCTTGGGTACACACCTGCCACCAATTAAAGAGACTCTGATTAACCCCAAATAAAGTTCAGCTGTCGTAGTAGGATTTTCCTGACATGTACTCGGTTGCCTGCTACAGCAAAAGCCACGGTTCGCAGAGAGCTTACAAAGCATCAAAGGGATCTCATTGTTGAAAGGTATCAGTCAGGAGAAGGGTACAAAAAATTTAGACAGCATTAGATATACCATGGAACACAGTGAAGACAGTCATCAAAAAGTGGATAAAATATGGGACAACAGTGACATTGCAAAGAACTGGATGTCCCTCCAAAACTGATGAAAAGACAAGATGAAAACTAGTCAGGGAGGCTGCCAAGAGACCTACAGCAACACTGAAGGAGCTGCAGGAATTTCTGGCAAGTACTGGTTGTGTACTACATACCGCAACAATCTCCCGTATTCTCCATATGTCTGGGCTATGGGGTAGGGTTGCAAGACTGAAGCCTTTTCTTACACAGAAAAACATCCAGGCCCAGCTAAAATTAACAAAACAATACATCAAGTCTCCCAAAAGCATGTGGGAAAATGTGTTATGGTCTGATGAGATTAAGGTTGAACTTTTTGTCCACAATTACAAAAGGTACGTTTGGCGCAAAAAAACCCCACCTCGCATCACCAAAAGAACACCATCCCCATGGTGAAGCATGGTGATGGCAGTATCAAGCTTTGGGGTTGCTTTTCTTCAGCTGAAACTGGGGCTTTAGTTAAGGTGGAGGGAATTATGAACAGTTCCAAATACCAGTCACTTTTGGCCCAAAACCTACATGTGTCTGGTAGAAAGTTGAAGGTTTTGGGCCAAAACCTTCAGCTTTCTAGCAGAAGCCTGAAGGTTTTGAGCCAAAACCTTCACGTGTCTGCTAGAAAGCTGAAGATGAAGAGAAATTTCATGTTTCAACACAACAATGGCCCCAAGCATACATCCAAATCAACAAAAGAATGGCTTCACTAGAAGAAAATTAAAGTTTTGGAATGGCTCAGCCAGAGCCCAGACCTAAATCCAGTAGAAAATCTGTAGGGTGAACTGAAGAGGGCTGTGTAAAAGAGATGTCCTCACAATCTGACAGATTCGGAGTGCTTTTGCAAGGAATAGTGGATAAATATTGCCAAGTCAAGATGTGCCATGCTGATAGACTTCTACCCAAGATGACTGAATGCTGTAATTAAATGAAAAGGTGCTTCAAAAAAGTATTAGTTTAAGGGTGTGCACACTTATGCAATCAGCTTATTGTACATTTTTTATTTTTTATATATTTTTCACTAACATATTTGTTTGTTTTTCAATTGAATTGTACTGGTCACATTAAAGGTGGGAAAAGTTTTGAAATGATTTATTCTGGCCTCATTTTTATATCATTTTTTTGTATCACAAAAACCTGCCATTTTAACAGTGGTGTGTAAACTTTTTATATCCACTGTGTGCGTGTGTGTGTATATATATATATATATATATATATATATGTAGATACACACACACACACACACACATATATATATATATATATATATATATATATATATATATATATATGTGTACACACACACACACACACACACACACACACATATATATATATATATATATATATATATATATATATATATATAGATTAAACTGTACAAGGCAGTACTTTAAATCAACATAGACATGTGCATAACACAGGGCAGGTACTTGTGACATGAAATACTCTGCAAAAAGAAATGTATACATGAACATTAAGGAATGTCCATATAAAAAAAAGATACTGTATACCGGTTGATGTGGTCACAGGTACAACAGTATGTGCTTTTCACCCCCATTACAGGACTTTGTTCAGCACATTAACTAAAAATATCTGCAAGCCACATGTTTTAAAAGGTCAGGAATACAACAGATAATAGGGTCATAATATGCTATAAGCAAAATGCTTGTTGCAATATTGTAATTTTAAAGAAGCAAAATATAGGACAAGGTTTCAGATGTAATTTCAGTCATTTAATGATAGTACCCTCAACTGTATCAAAATGCATCTAATAAAGACTTTTATGCAATCCCATTAAATGAATATAAAGATAAAAAATCTATCGTACCATAAGCTAGTGACATTCTAACGAAGCAGCAATACTGACTCATTTACATAAGACTGTCATCTCACTTAACATTTTCATAAAGAAAAAGGTCTAAATTCTTACTAAAAGAAAAAAAAGTATACATTTTCCCTCTGCCAGTCACAAGTACCGTACTGATAGATGTCCCAAAATTATAAAAAGGAAAACATTAAGTAATAAGCAATCACTCACCTTGGCCATTGCTACTTGTATGCTGTACGAGATGACAGACTCTAAATGAGTTCAGATTAACAGGTTACATCACAGCTGATGCTGCTGCAATCAGGGCAAAGTGTCATGTATTTATTAAGCTATTGGTTTAACAAATAACCTTTTTCAGGCTTTATTGGATACAGAACACATTTACAGCTAGTGATAAACCAAGATTGGCACAAGGCAGTCACAACTAGATTTGTGTTTTACTATCTAACCAGGAAGGACTTGCTTAGGTCACCTTCACAGCCTGAATTTGTATTTGCAACATACAGATATGCTTTCTGTATTACAACTAACATGTTTAATTATTGCTAGTACAGGTAATAGCCTTACTTAAATGCACTTTTTACACTCTGCACTCATGCACTTAGTTGTAATTCTGCAAGTTTATTTTAGTTATATGCAACTGGTAGAGGCATTACAGACAAATCTTATTTCTAGGATGAACAGTACTAAAGGTGCAGAAACATTTATCAAGGATAAATATTACCTTGCAATTCAATTGTAAAGTATGCCAATAGCTGCTAAATGTATGCTAAACAAAATGTTGATAATTTTAGAAGAAAAGTTGAAGTGAGCAGAACACTATCTCATTTACTTCCAAATAATCTTTTACAATTTATCTGTGTGTGTGTGTGTGTGTGTGTGTGTGTGTGTGTGTGTGTGTGTGTGTGTGTGTGTTTGTGAGTGCATGTGTATTTGTTTGGGGGAGATAACATACATAATCGAAACCTACTCTGAACTCCCCCTCTTTCTCTTTGTCAGCTTCTTATTGCTACTTTCACCTCTATTTCCACTTAGCTATTTTTTACCTGATATATATATATATATATATATATATATATATATATATATATATATATATATATATACATACAGATAGATATAGATAGATACACAAATGAACTCATTTGGATATTTGATGACTGTTTGCATGCATCACCTAAGTTTACCTCTATGTAAATGAATGCTTCATTGTTACTGTTTCATGTAACCTGGGCTGAGCTTGGAGTTGGTCAGCCTGTGATCAGTGCTCCACTCAGGTTATCAAATACAATGGCAAATAAATAAGGTAATAAATAACAGATTGTAAAAATAGGATTTTGGTGCTATAAGAAATGTGTGTCAATGCTCTCTGCTGTCCTGATTCTGGGGCATACCCAGGACATAAACCTTGAATGGCCAAGTCCTCAGTCTACTCGCCTTGCTGTTGTAGCTCTTGAACTACACCAGAAGACAAGGACTGCATGGCCCTAGCCTGCCTCCTTCCATTCCTCTAATAAAGGCATCATAGGAAACCTAGGCTAAAGCAGCCTATTCTGTGCAGCTTGCAGCCTGCTAACTGGTTGTCTATCCTTTTATCCCTTCTTAGTATGACACTACTTAAGCATCCAAAACTAAATGGCAAGATAAAAATTACTTTACTGTGTCAACATTAATTTCAGGTGTGAGGTGTTTTCAGCCAGTAAAAGGTATGCAAGGAATTTTAACCACAAGCAGAACCATATACTATATGAAGTTAGGATCTGGACTGGACCAACCACTTGGATGCAATTTCTCTAATGTACATTATTAATAAGCACTTGAGCAATGAACAGCATCAGCATGTTATGCATGCATGGAGTTCTATTAAATCAGCATGTTATACATGCATGGAGTTCTATTAAATCAGCATGTTATGCATGCATGGAGTTCTATTAAACCAGCATGTTATACATGCATGGAGTTCTATTAAATCAGCATGTTAGGCATGCATGGAGTTCTGCTAAATCAGCGTGTTATGCATGCATGAAGTTCTATTAAAGTCCTTCCTTATTTCCATGTGAATAAAATTTGTAGTATTCATATTCTGAATTCACTATCTCCCCTCCCTGTGACCCACCATGATATGTACAAGTACTGTTCAATAGGTCATCAGAGGAAAAAACTCTACAGTACAAGATGTATCCAGGAAGTAATCAATGCAAATAGAAATTAATTGATATATATTAGAGCAAAGCAAATATACAATGATCTTACAAACAAACCATTCTCAGAAAATCCTTAAGGAAATACCATTTATTCATTCAACTAATGGATAAAAACAGCTTTGATGAATTAAGAACTCATCTCTTCCTCCCACAAAATAGCATAATACTATTGAAAGTCCATCAACTAAAGATAAAGATAAAGATCCTTGATGAAGTAAGAACGTACATCTCTTCTCCCCCCATTTAACACAGTAGCATTCGTTGAAAGTCCACGTTCAATCAGAAAAATTAATAATCGACTAATAATAGATAAAATCATCCTTGATGAATTAAAAACTAGTCTATTTCTTCCTCTAATCATCCCCTCAGCATAAAACAGTGTAGCATTCATTGAAAGTCCAATCAGTACAAATAATCAAGAGATAATAGATAATTATGAACCATATCCACCCCATAAAACAGCCAACAAAGCCCCTATTTGCCCTACATAGCAGCAACAAATACTCAACAATAACCAGTACTGGTAGCAGCGGCAAGAGTATTCCCAACAAAAGTTTGCCTCTGTGCCATTCATTTGAAATCTGGCAGTTACCACTTCTCATTGGAGTCAGGGATAATCTGGAAATAATCAGACAGGGACACAAAAATATCACTACTGTTAACTGGAATCCTTGAAAGAATAGGAGAATGTGAATTAATGTACGTTTTTCTGAAGTAAACAAATCTATATTATAATTGTTAATTTTGTCATGATATATTAAGTACAATTCTTCATCACCTGTTTCTCCAAATTAAGGTAATTATGTAAATAAGCCATTAAGCCAATAAGAAAAACTTCCACATTTATGTACTTGATTTGCATTACATTTTAATTTGACACATCCACCAGTCCAATCATACACCATACCTCTCGGCTGTACAGGTTTCTGCAGATGCCCAGATTTTTGCCTCATTTTTCTTTGTTTCTCATAAAATGTATGGTTTTCTGGCAAAGTATTGGTGATTGAAGTCACTAAATAATGTCAGACAGATCATAGCCTTCAGTAAATGCATATTAACACAAAACCTGTTATTCTGACAGCTTTTTAACTTTGTAAGAGTAATATTTAAAATTTGTCCCTAGTTTTGATCTGTATCCCACCGTCACTTTCGTGTGATGTCACTAAATGGCATGGTATTTCAGTTTCATACTTCATAGATCCTTCAGAAAATGCGTGCTGATTCAAATCTTGTCTTTCTAGCAACTTATAAAAGCAATATTTAAAATCTGTCCCTATTTTTGGACCTTTGTTCCCCCTTTATTTTTAGTCATTCTCCAGATTTTTTTGAAAAAGAAGTTAAAGAGGGGAATGTAAAATACTTTTCAAACAAGTTAGCATATACTCTCTGTCTGTTTAACACACACTGTGTGCAATACTAGCCAGCCAGTCAGAAAGAAAGAAGTGTATGCAGATAGCTCACAAGAGAGCAGAGTACATGCATGTGCACGCACAGACACACACACACGTGCGCACACACACACACACACACACACACACACACACACACACACACACACACACACACACACACACACACAATCAATATAATCAGACACAGCATACCTCTCAACTGTTCTTGAGTCTGACTCAAATTTTATCTCTGTCTCTTATAATCCCTCCTAAATCTGTGTGCTCTTTACTACAACAAGCATTTTGTTACCTGTGCAGAACCTTAGCGTTCTGTGTTAACTACCAGACTGAGAATAAGGCAGGAGCTAGCACAGTCTTTGGGATTTGAGACAAAACCATTCTACTTAGAAAAACCCACACCTCTGCAGGAAAGACAACGTAAATACACTTTGCCCAGAAGAAGCCATGCAACATGCCAGTCAACCTTTTTCAAATACACTAATATATCTTTGTACTAATAAAACATTTGTAAACAAATTGCTAATTAAAAAAGAATTACAGTGCTATAGCATGTACATAAAAATTTGATTTAGCCATTTAAAGAGGAACACTTTCCCATCCTAATGCCATGTCTCCCACTATGAATATGTCTTCAAAATATAGTAATTACTTGCTAGTATAGATAGAAAATGATAATGTTAAATGTCACAGTTCAGAAAGAGCATTGTTCAGCAGGGTAACATCCACTAATGAAACAGAGTCATAGTATACTTTGTTTTTCACTATTATTTCATAAATTCTTTCCTGAAAATGAATCAGGTACATGATTTTATAATGCTAGATTATCTACATCCATCAGGATCAAAGTTGGTTCTAGTTACTGCAATATTTATTTTGCAAGTAGTAAATCCACAAAGTAATATCACACAGCGTATCTTATGACAAATCAATTGAAGCTGGGGTAAGGTGACTATATAGAAATTGAGAACTTTATCATAATATACATAAATCATATAATTTCATTTAAGGTTACAATTCCTTAATTTAAGGTTATAGCAGACTGCAGTTGTCACAGGCAAGCAGTAAACCAAAAAGTCAAGAAGTGAGTGAGAAGAAGCAACAGTAAACTCCTGCATCAATATGTCATGCCATCACAATCCTCCTACGAATTGAAGTCTATTAATATATACAGTACTATTTTTTTTCCTTACAGAACGCCCCCTCACCCTTCCCATTAGTGAAATTTGCTGATTTGACCATGTTCCTGTCTTTGTTTAGGCAAGCCCCCAGGCACTGCAGGTAACTATATTATAATTGTTAGTTGATGAAGAACTGTACTTAAAAAAAAGAAAGAAATACAGGTTGTTGGTCGGAGTTTGAAATTCGCCCTTGACTGACCATAAGAACAAACAAACTCAAGCCAAACTAAAGCAAGCCTTTTTATTTATTTATTTATTTTTTCTAAATTGTTTAAGCTGCTACTGTGCCATAGTGAGTGTTTTAATAAGATTTAAGCCCCAAAAAAAAAAAAAAACTGCTGAGTTCACTGATGGTACCTAAGATAAACCCTGTAATTGCCTTATCTGCACCACTCCTTCTACCTGCACAACCAATCACAGGTTTTTGGGGCAGTACCCACACAAGAAGCTCTAAAAGGAGTCAGAAGATACACTGGAGTGTCTCAGACGTTTGTGTTGACATTCTTCCCATTTCTTCTGTTTGACTTAAAGTGAAATAATATATCCTTCTGCAAAATATTTATGTATTTATTTACTAGCACAAATTGCACCCTCTAGAAGTCAGTCATGGGGCGATTACCCCTCTTTCCAAACCCTTTCTACGCTGCTGGGTTTACTGATAAAGTGTTGTACGGTGGGGAAGAGGGTTCAGGGTTTTGTAAATTAGTATTTTTAATAGTCAGTGTATTTAAAATTCTGTCTTTTTTCCCTAAGTTTTGAATTTAAATGTATTGTGTTTTCTAGATTTTATATATATGTATATATATCTATCTATCTATATATATATATATATATATATATATATATATATATACACATATACATGCACTTATACACACACACATACATTGCCACCCCTCTACTTTCTTACCCTGTATGATCTTTACCTTTGATGAAATAACCAGGTATTAACAGGCCACTCAGTGTAATTGGTTTCAGCAAGGTGTCCAATACTTCCAAAATGTAAAGGTTCAAATCATATAACTAAGCTCAAAATTCTACATCTTTATTAAAGAATCTCCTTTCATTAATATATATTATATTTCTATGTTTCCTAATGCTATGTTATAGATTTTTGTCTTGCAGTCTGATCCCATGATTAGTTTCAATGTCATGAGGTAGTAAAGTTTTATTGATGAATAGATTAATATTTTACAATGATTAACCACATGGAAAAATAAATGACTTATAAGTAGATTTCCAATATGCCTGACGCTTCAAATACGATACAAGACAAAAGCACCTAGTTAGTATTATTGCCAAAGTAAGGGTGAGGGCAGGGATAGGGGTTACAGCTGACGCACATAACAAATGTATTTTTATCAGACAACCACAGGACTGGATGTTTAAAAGAATAAGGAATTGCAGCATGGGTGAATCAGTTTTTAGACCCATTGTGTATGATTTGTTGAGGAAGTCAGACATTAATATAAAAGCATATTTAAGGCTGCCTGTTAACTGGCTAAACACACAAAAAGAAGGGAGATAATGAAAGGGTTAAAAAAGCCTGTGATTAATGGCATACTAGGAAATAAAGGAGCAGTGAGGGTTAATAAGAGTTAAAGCTACAGGGAAGAAGCTTAAGACTGTTTGCAAGCATCTCACCTGATTTGTTTTACAATTTGCATGAAACAACCCCTAGATGGGGTGGGGGGGGTAGGAGAGGTCGGTGGGAGTGATGAATCATTACACCAACCATATGCTAGGATGGCAGTAATTTCTAAGTCTAGATGGAATTTACAGGTCATGACCTTGCCGAGTAGGGCAATGTGAGGTAGCTTGCTATTTTCAGGTATTTGCTATAACTACACAACCTCCCTATAGAGGCGACAGGATAATGTAGGGACAGGTGACACTGGTTGCTGCTAACATGAGGCCTACAGAACAAAGTTAAACAGGTCACTTCTACATGCATATGAATTAGGGAAGGAGGTATTGTTTAGGGCATTTGATCACATTGTCTCAAGTGACAACTCTTGACCTTCCATCTCAATATTCTTGTCTTTGGACCGTGTATCCTTGAGTTCAGGATTTAGGTCTTTTATGTGTAGGGCCTGGGCATGAGGGCAGGGGAAACATTCCTGCAAAACAAATAATAGTTTTGTCATAATATGGAAATAAGATCAGAAATTCAAAACCCAAAAATATGGAAAAATATGCTTGTTCAGATCAGTGCAAATGACAGCACAAACAGAAAGAAACGAGGGGACCAAAATGTAATATTGCGTTTACAATACTTCAATATGTTCTCCATGCTTACCATGCATACATTTTCTGTTGGTGTCCCAGTGTTTGTGCTGTGACACTGTCCCTGATGGAATAAAGATCAGTAGCCAGGTCTATTGGCACAGATGTATAAAGTGTTTACTGTAACCCAAGTGAATTAGCATCTCAGATACCTGCTGAAGCTTGTATATGGGGTGAGGAATGGTTATGCCTTGTCTTCTTACTTCTCTCCAGAGGCAGGGTGGGGGATAACATGGAGTAAGGTGGTCTTTTCTTGTACATTCTGTTGGGGCTATGGCTCAGAAAGTTGGCTGGGCTAAGCAGCAAGTTTGTATAAGCATTACTAATGTCTGGGGAGTGGACATGGAGTCTCTTACACAATACCTAACAGCATGAGTTGGCTTATAAATAGAAGAGCCAGCATAGAGGGTGTAAATCCACCTCAACCACCACATCAATCAATGAACCTTCCAACATGTGGCTATACTGGCCGTCTAACCCAGTTGCCTCCCACAAGAATACCATTGCTGGTAGGCCAGGGTACATCTGGATACCTGTTCCTAAAAAGTACAGCTTAAGGCAAGAGAGGTTCAGTGGGGATTACATAACACCAGACATGTTTAGCCCAACTCATACACAAACAGGGACTTGCAAAAAAAAAAAAACAAAAAGATGAAATGATAAAATCAACATCAGTGAGAAATAAAACACAAGGTTTTAATACTTTTTAGAAATGGTTCATTTGTTTTTTTTCACTTTCTCACTATCACAAGATATACGCATAAGGTACCCAGATGGAGAACTTACCTTTTGCTTGACTCAAGCACGCTGCTACCTTATAGAAAAATATGTATATACATTTTCAACAAAGTCAATGTGTACATTAAGACAGTATAGGATTAAGAAATAGTCTCTAGAGCTAGGGAACCACCTAACAAAGATTCCAAGTTTTAGTACTGCAAATGTATTTGGACAGTATCAGTATTTATTTACTGACATTTGTTTACCGGGAGAGTCCGACTGGGTCCTTGGTACCCATTTTTAAAAATTACCCTGGGAGAAAAGCTCCAGTAAACATTATTTACACATCCCATTAAAATTACAAAAGAATAAGGAGAAATATTGCATTGTTTAATACAATTATTAAAGACTATACACATACATTCTAGAACTTAAAAAAAAAAAAAAACATATAGTGTGTGGGATGGTGTCATGTACTGCCAGTCAAGGGCGCCCGCAGGCAGGTGCAAGGGGGTGCACTTGCACCCCTCTGGAACGGGCTGACATTTTTCATTTTCTACAGAGTACCGGAACGCCGCACATGCACGGACACACTCAGACTGCCCCACAGAAGAGGACCAATCAGAAGAGAGGTAAGTTGAGTTCACGGCTCCTGCAGGAAGCATTAAATCGAGCGCGGATTTTTCTGCTGCAGGGAAGCATTAAATCGAGTGCGGATTTTGCTGCTTCGAGACAATGGAGTTGGACAGGTAAGGTGTGTGTGTGTGTGTGTGTGTGTGTGTGTGTGTGTGTGTGTGTGTGTGTGTGTGTGTGTTTGTGTGTGTCTATGTAATCTGGAATATGCTTTTTTCACCAGCGTAAAGTTATGGCCTCTCCATTGTCATTATATACGCACATGCCTCACTCCCTAACTTTAAAAAAAAAAAAATATATATATATATATGTGGCTCCCAACAGCAAACAATCATTGCAGAAACTCCTTATTGCACTTCTAAAGCTTTTTTTTTGTTGGGGCTTCGGCCCCATACTGACTAACAAAGGAGTTGGTACTACCTACAGCCTTCAACTTATATGTAAAACTCCATGTTCCGCTACTACAGAACAGGAGTAATTCCCAGAGATTTCTCACACTCAGACTTTGTATCAGTTCTTCCAAATTCACAGCTGCAGATCTGAAATTAGGAGGATTACAATAGGTCTGTAGAATTTCAGCAGGCACTTATTGTAGTGAATGCATATATAGCAGTTAAATTAGCACCGTTTCTAAATTAATTGTAACAAAACCATATATAACAAGTGTAGAAAAAACAGATTCACGTAGAGCAAATGCTCCCAGTAAGCAGCTATAAATAACAGTACCACAGTATCAGATAACAAATATATATTTATTGCGTGCACATACAGTAGTTGGTTAGCGCTTTCGCTTACAGCTTCATCAGACCCTGATACTGTGGACTGAGACTGAATCGTTTTCACATTCTCGTGGATTTATGCAAGTGTGGATAGAAGTGATTCGACCTTCCTCTGCTTTGCTCCTAGTGATTTTCGTTATTGGTACTGATATATAACAAGTGTGTCACATAAAATACACTAATTCAGAAATCAAAGCATTTGGATAGTCAGTGATATTAATATCAGGTTTGGAAAAAAGTTACCTTTAAGATTTTACATAATTTGTATTCTATAATCAGTCTTACATGTCTCCAACATTGTCTAGACACAATATATTTTCCAGAGAATTCTCCCAAATGACATATTACTTAAACAATAATTAATTTATTAATAAATAACTAATGCTTTTGACATTACGCAAAGTAAACTTTAGGATTACTCTTTGCTATGCTGAATGCCTGTACCAGAAGAAGGATTATTTTTACTCTGAACGATAGCGGTGCTTTATAGCAGTTTATGTCCCTTTGGGATTGGTATTGCTGCAGTAGCCACTCTAATCCTTACACCTCCTCACATTGTACCTTGAACAAATGCTTTCTATTTCATCTGTAAACCTGCACACCAAGACCTCCTAAAAATATTATCACAGTTTCTCTGCTTGGTGTAGAACTGTTGCTAGTATATAACTATTTTGAGCGTTAACTGCTAAACTCCATATAACTCATATATATATATATATATATATATATATATATATATATATATATATATATATATATATATATGTAAATTTCACTTTATAATCTGGAAATGCTGAAATCTCGAATTTCAGCATTACGAGACTATAAAGCCGAATTTCAAAATGTGGAAAGTGCATAATCGCGAATCCAAATATCTCAAATTTGTGTTTATGGCTTTACTTTACGTGATGTGCAGTGTTTACGTTAGATGTGGTGTATGGATTTGCATGGAGTGTAAAGTAAGTGGCCGTTTTTTAAGGGTTTTGGGTGGGAGTTTGAGTTAGATTGTTTTTAAGTTGTATGTGTGGGTTAGGGTAGGTAGGTTAACGTGTGTGTGTGTGTAAAATGCCCTTGTTAACACATAGTGTACCTTGGTTGCAGGAGGCAAGGACCTGAATTCCCTACCCACCACTATTTGTAAAAAAAAATGCAGATTTTTGCCTCATATTTGTTCTGTTCGTCATAAAAATCTGTGGTTTCTGTATCTTCATATTTGCTTGCAAAGGTTGGTAGTACAGTGGTGCACTGGTAGCATTGTTGCCTGACAGCTTCAGGTCCTCTGGCTTGATTCTTAGCTGGGGTGCCTTCTGTGTGGAGTCTGCATGTCCTCCTATCCCTTACAAATATGTGTTTCTCCCTGCTCTGCTAAAATTTGGCTTTGTTTTGTTCCAAGTCAGACTAGTTTCCTGGTTAACAAATGTTTAAAAATAACAGGCATTTGAATGTCAGACTTCATATTCTTCAGAAAGTACATGGTAAAACAAAATCTTTTATTCTAGCAATTGTCTAAGTTTATAACACGGATATTTGAAATTTGCCCATATTTGTGGGACTGTATTCCCTCATTATTGGCCTCGTCCTGGTATTTTGTGCTAAGGTTGAGAGCTATGGGGAGAACTGAATTCACTGAATGTTTGGCAGCTGTATTCCCACATTATTGGCTTTTTTCAGGTGTGTTTTGCTAAGAGGTTGACAGCTATGGTGAAAACTGAATTCACTAAATAGTAGCCATTTAAGTTTGTCTTCCTCTGTTTCAGCTGATTTGGCATAGTCATATTTTTCTCTGACTGTTTTGCACAGGATCCCCTGGGTTGAAGACATGGCAGTGAAATGTATGGTGGTAACATAGCATTTTATTCTAGCAACTTTCCAACATTATACAAACAATGTTTAAAATGTATCCCTGGTTTTTGGCCTTTTGTCCCCCCCCCATAAATTTTGGCTTTTTCCAGATATCTTGTGCTGCAAAGTTCGGAGATACAGCTGAGTGTCGAGTAGATTTTACCAGGAGCCGAGAGCTGCAGGGGAACAAAAGTTTAGTGCTGCTTATGCTAAGTCTGCTTGCATTGTTAATAGCACAACAGGTAGTGTACTTGCTTTTGATGCAGAAGGCTGTGGGTTCTACTCCCACAGTAGGTAGATGCATTGCTGATACTGTACTATGTTGTAAAGGGGGTGGATGCTGCAGTCCTTTTTGGCAAAGATACATAGTAACTATGAACCTGTTATCAGTTTGCTATCCATTCCCTATTGCGGTATTACTAGCTTATCATTTTTTTGATGTATGCAACATAGGCAATTTATTCTTCAAGGGCAACAGGCACTTTATTTGTAGATGAAACAATGACATATAAAGTTGTTTGCTAGCAGGCAACCTCTTTATTAGTTACAGATTTATTTAATGTGGATTTTACTACTTCAGAGATTGTGCATATTTACTGATACTGGTGGACTATAGAAGGTTGAGTAGACGTTTTATGATGGAAATGTTCTGAGTTGGGCAGTTTTGTCATTGGTGCATGCATTTTGTTTCATTGTTTACTGGAAAAATGTTCAAAACAATAAATTTAAAATGCCCTCTAACAACTGCACTGTATTGTACAAGGAATGTAATGTAATACAGTCAGGAAGATGTATCAAAGAGCATGTGTATGTTTCATGCTCAAGGGGTCTATGATTTTGAAAACAGCCCAGAGTTAATCTTTATCTGCCACTGGCAAAATGTATTTTCTTTGAATGTGGGTTTCAATGCTGTTTCAATGCATGTGAGTTTCAAGGGCAGAGAAGTTTTAATGCTAAGTCTATTTTTCATTGTGAGACTGCATTGCTTTGTTTAACAGATATAGGGTTTGTGTGTAAAATGCAAAATAGAACTTTCAAATGAAATCTAAATCATCGCAGAAGTAAAGCAGTATGCACATTACAGTGTTTATGGTAAATGGGGCAAAATAACCAAGGATTGGGACGTTGGAATGGCTGCAGGGGGGAGGCTCCATTCGACCATGATTTTGTGAGGGGGGGAAGGGTAGCAAACTCAGACAGCCCTGGTTGAACTATACCTCTCAGTTATCCATATTTTTGCAGAATGAATAGATATTTGCTTCTTATTTTTAGTTTGTTCCTCATAAAATTTTGGTTTTCTAGCAAATCATTTAGGAATGAAGTCACTAAATGACAAACATTGAGTTTCAGACGTCATAACCTTCAGAAAAATGCATGCTAATGCAAGACTGTCTTAAGTTTATACAAGAGCAATTTTTAGTAGTGTTTGTATGTTCCCCCAATATATTTGGCCTTGTCCAGATTTCCTGCATTAAGAGGTTGAGAGGTACGTGCAAATCGCTTTGTAGATTAGGAATATCCAAACCTCTCAATTGTCCCCAGTTTTGGCTCAAAATGTTGCTCTCCCCTAATAATCCCTCCTCCAAAATGGAAATTTTGGAAGAAAATGTGGAGGGTTTACAATTAACTGTAATGATCAGAGTTATAGATTACTTTTATTTCAGAAATGCATGTAGATGCTCTTATTTTGTTAGATGCTCAAGTTAACAGTGTTAATATTAAAAAGGTGTCCCTTTTTTGACAGGTTCCCAGCTGTATTGTCTGGCAACTTTATATTTTTGCATCACATTTTTGGTCTGTTTTTCATAAAATTGTGGTTTTCTGGCAAATTAGTGGCAAGTCATTAAAGATTGAAGTTAGAAAATAATGGCAGACATTTGAGTTTCAGATTTTATACCCTTCAGAAAATTTGTACTAATGCAAGATCTACTACTGTTCTATTATCTAAGTTAATAAGAGCAATATTTAAAAATTGGTCTTATTTTTGGGCTTGTGTCCCACTTCTAGTTCTATGTATGGCTTTGTCCAGATTTCTTGCTCTGAAGTTGAGAGGTATGAGTGTCAGAGCCATCACTGTCAGCCAGAGACATTTCAAATTATGACATACTTATTGCACCCCAATCCCCATTGTAGTGGCTCTGGATGTGTCCAAGGAAGGCAAGGAGCAGTTATGCAGTGTAAGTGTGCAGAGTATTCCCCCATCCAAGGTAGATCACAAATACGACCGTGGCTTTTCATCTGTCCTTGATTTTGCAGAATGTTCTGGTTTTCTATCAGATTTTTATACTGTTGATTTATGCTTCTTATTATTCAGGAAATGCATGCTGTCACAGTGCCCTGTTGCTCTGTTTAAGTAGCCATGATTTAATGAACATCAGGTAAACTTGTCGGAGATTGTAAGATGCAAGTAAGCTTTAGTAAGCATACTGTTAAAGAATTACCAGCATTGAAAGCCTTTTCGTTGTTGCCATGCAGAGAATATTTACATAACTAGATAATGTATAAGCCTTGGGTATTGAAATGCATATGGCAGTATTTGTAATAAAAGGACAGGATTACAGTATTTTCAGAAGTTCATTAAATTTATTGGAGACCAGTGTCTGTGTGTTTGTACACTTGTAGTTGGGTGGCTTTAATGGCATATGGTAAATAAGCATTGCTACCTTACTTAAAAGCCAAGCCCTGCAACAACTAGGTAAGCTCCACACTGAAGTCAAAAACACAATAGCTCTGGTGGGTAAATGTACTCTGTAGTAATCAAAAAAGGCAAATGCTTGAAATAACTACAGCTTATGCGCAAACACAATAGGTAGTGATGAAACAATGCTCTGCTAAAAATGCTTTAATGCTCCACATTGCTGAGCTGCAGATCAGAGTTATCATTGGCTACCAGGATTTCACCCACTTCAGATCAAGCACGGTGCCATTCAGTGCAACCTTCCCAGAACTAATTCAAGTCTGACCAGAATTATTTGGTGTGTGTGTGTGTGTGTGTGTGTGTGTGTGTGTGTGTGTGTGTGTGTGTGTGTGTAAGAGGGAGGTAGCATACCCCTCAGCTGTCCAGGTTTTTGCAGAATGTCCAGATTTTTGCCCCATATTCCTCCTAAAAAGGATTGAAGTTGCTAAATAATGAAAGACATTTCAGTTTTAGACGTCATATCATTTAGAAAAATGCACACTAACACAAATCCTGTTACTCTTGCAATTTTCTAAGTTTATGAGAGCCATATTTATAATCTGTCCCTATTTATTTTAGGCTTTGCCCAGATTTCTTACACTAAGGTTGAGGCCTTGAGGGGTGTGGTATGTTTGTGTGTGAGAGAGAGAAAGTGAAATGCCCAAGTTAGAGTTAACAGGTGGAATTTATTTTCAAGTGCATTTTCAAGGAACTGTGAGTTTTAAGGGAAGCGAAGTTTACTGCTGCTCATGCCAAGTTTATTTACAATGTGCAACTGTTTTGTTTAGCAAATGGAATCTCTATTGTGGTATAAAGTTTTAAAGCTATGTTAGTAGCACCACAAGTAGAATACTTGCATCTTAATGTTGAGGCTTGAGGTTCTATTCCTACAGCATGTACATTTGTATGCTGCAGTCCTGAGGATGTCCTCCTTTGGATGAGATGCCTAGTAACTATGAACCTGTTTTTCAGTTTGCCATCCATTTTCTATTGCAATATACCAGCTTACCATTTTTTTAATTTAACATAGGCAATGTATTCTTTGACGGCAGCAGGCAGTGAATTTGTAGATGAAACACTGAAATATACAGTTGTTTTCTAGCAACAACCTCTTCATTAGTTTCAGATATCTTTAATGTGGAATTATTCAGATTACTTTTACTTCAGCAGAGATTGTGTGTATTGACTGATATTGGTGGATTGTAATGAGTGCCTTTTATGGTTGAAATGTTCTGAATTGGGCAGTTTGTCATTATTGGTTTGTATGTTTTGTTTCATTGCTTACAGGAAAAATGTTCAAAACTATAAATTTAAAACACACTCAAACAAGTGTTGCTGTATAATGCAATGGATATAATTCAATTATATATTATAATTAATACAATCAGGTAAATCAAATAACTTTTGCATGGCCCTAACAGTGTGCAAGGAGCCTATTGCTTGAAAACAGTTCAAAGGTAAATAACCTGCCACTGGCCAGATGCATTTTCTTTGAATGTGGGTTTCAATGCTGTTTCAGTGAATGTGAATTTCAAAAGTAGAGAAGCTTTAATGCCAAGTCTGTTTTCATTGTAAGACTATTGCTTTGTTTAGGTTTAGTAAATGTCTATCAGTGTTTGGGCTATAACGTTTGAAATAAAAGTTGTAAATTAAATCCAACTGTCTGTAATCATTGTAGAACTAAAGCATAAAACAGTATGCACACAAAGATTTGAACAGTGTCCACGGCAAATGGGGAGAAATAGCCAAGTAATGGGCCACTGGAATGGCTGTGTGGGCGGGGATGGGGTGGGTGGATTGGGCGGGGCTGTGTTGGCAGGGGGCGGGGGAAGCTGTGTGGGTGGGGCTCTGGGTTTGCACCCCCCTGCAAAAAGTCCTGCGGGCTCCCTTGCTGCCAGTTATGCCAGGAGAAGTGGGGCAGTGGATGTGTAACATATGCCATTATAGCTAGCTGGAGTTTGTAAAGAATTATATGCCATTTGTATATCAAACTGATTTGTAAAACTGCTTGTGTTAAAAATGTACCAACAGTGGGTCCTGATGGACAGAAAAGACACACAGTTGTATGTCAGACTACATTGTAACTGTTGAAATGAATATATTATAACAAGGATACTGGAAGACAAGAGGTTAATCTCGGTCCAGCTAACTTTGAAAAATAGTCTGAAATTAAATTACCTGTTTTAGGCCATAAAGACTGTATCTTACAGTTCTGATTGCAGCCAGAGACAAAATGTCTGTGAAAACCAGTACTAGGAACCCTACTGTATTGTCCTTAGGAGTGAACTAATTGCTACCCTGGAAGGGTGGAAGTTTTTGAAATGGTTTTATAGCTTCCAGATGCTATAACACACCTTAGCAAAGCTTTATGTGCGTTTATTATGACACATATGTGCTAGATTCTGGTTCAGTTTCTAGTAAACGGGGTAGTGTGGGAACCAAACGTCAGATGACCAGATGTATGTGATATAATTCTGTAATCCATGTGTGATGTCATATTGTACTCTCCTTATAATAAAGGGTGAGGGAGCATAACTCAGTGTAGTTCAAGCTCAGAGACCCTGAGTGAATCAACCCTCTGATTCAGGCAACAGAAGTTCTGAGTGATGAAAAGCAGTTCTTAGGAGTACTAAGTGACATTGACAGGTATAGTCAGCACTGCTCACAAGACATCAAAGTCAGAGCCCTTATGAATATGAACTTCTTACATTGGACAATTATAAGTTTAGACAGTGCCACGAAGAGCAGAGCATGCTGGTTACAGCTATGTTTTGTGGAGTTACCCAAATGCCACAAAAGTGATTGAGCAATGTACAGGCACAGGAACTACTGCTAACATGGACGCTTATGTCATATTGTTAAAAAAGCTCCTTCTAGGTCTATAAAAATGAGGAATAAAAAGTGCCCCCCCCAAACTTCAAAAACATCTAGCAGTAATGAGATGGTATCTGATCAGGGTTAATTTATCTTTCTTGCTCCCCAGTTACTCTCAAATAGATGAAGCATGTTATCTAAGAATGAATGAAATGAGTCTTTATTTAGGGTTAGGGATCTCATTTGCCACTGCTAGGCAAAAAATAAATAAATAAATAAACCTGACTATCTTGTTCAAGGTTCTGGTACCTGAACTGACTGTCACTGAGAGGGAATGAAGCTTACTGTCTATCTCAGCAAATAAGCAATTATATAAAATGACATAAAAAAGAAAAAAAAAAGAAAAAAAAATGATATGATTGTGGAATTTACTGAGCTTGACTGCCAGAACAAATATGTTTGCTGTGCACCAAATGGTGACATTGATCTAGGAGAGTATAAAACTATAAATATACTAAGCAGCTTCTTAGCTATGCAGTCCCAAAAACAACCATTTAAAATCTTCTGGCAATATTTTCAAAAAAAATTACTTTACTGCTTTCAGGTATAGGCTGCACTTATTATGTGATTTTAGGCAAAAGACGGACAGCCTCATCATGAAGTAACATCTTCTTTCATATGGATATGTTTTTGAGAGGGTAGTAGCATAATTCCAATGAGAGAAAAACAGCCACTTCTAAGGAGAAATACATATAATTTGAGAATAACAATACTATGGATACATTTATTGAGCTCAGTCTACTGCAGACAAGCTTACTGTCAACTTGTAGACCACAGTGATATATGCCCACTAAATTATTTAACCATATGCCCTTGCAAATGTGGGGGGTCTACCCCATCACCCTTATTGCCAAATATGCTACATCAAAGGCTGCTAAGTTTGCACACGTGTACTGAGGACATAAATGTTATGACCTGATTTTTTTTCTGTCTTTATACACTGAAGAAAATTTACTTTTACAGTGTGGAATTCAAACCTAGGCATAAGGGAGAAAGCATTTTCTTCCATAGCAATGAGTTTCCATCTTTGCCACAGAAGAAGTGCTGCTCAGGCATAGGCAGGAATCATACATAAATACAGATGGCAGTTTGAGCTGTTACACATGTATGTGTGTGATCTGACAAGGTTATTGGATATAGATCCAGTTGTGTATGTGTCTTAATTAACTGTGAAGGCTATGCAAGTCCAGACTGCAGAATTATACTTACAAAAATACAGTAGACAGTATACCCTCAGTCATACATCGGAAAACACAATAATGGTGTCTCATCCCTCACACATACAACTCATATCAGATCCACTTTTTAGAGTGTTAGCAATGAGAGTGAATATAATGGGAAGTGAAACAACAGTAAAATGTCTGGAATATCCCGTATTATACCATGACCCCCTCATTAATATTCCAAAACGTGCACGCTGATTGGCCAGCGTGCACGTTGTAAATCGACTTACACTAATGGAAAAAGGTCCAGTCGCCTGGACTTTTTCCATTAGTATAAGTCGTTTTTAAAACACTGTCTCGCTATGTTAAAGGAGTTTAACATAGCGACACAGGTTTAAAAAAAGCAACAGAGATCTCCGTTGCTTTTTTTAAAGCTGTCTCGCTATGTTAAACTCCTTTAACATAGCGACACAGTGTGTAAAAAGCAACGGAGATCTTGCTTTCGCTGTTGCTTTTTTTAAATTGTCTCGCCATGTTAAATGAGTTTAACATAGCAGACATTTTAAATAAGCAACGGAGATCTCCGCTGCTTATTTTAAAGTTGTCTCACCATGTTAAACCCATTTAACATAGCAAACAGTTTGTAAAAGCAACGGAGATCCTGCTTTCTCCGTTGCTTTTGCCCACAGCTCTGATGTACCGCGAGGCATGCAGTACATCAGAACTTCTGAATACCAGACAGCTGCGGAAGGGCAGCAAGGAGGCATTATACAATGCCATTATTTAAGAAAAGTAATTATTTTTTTTTCTTAAATAATATCATTGTATAATAGCAATAACCCACTTCTGGGTGTGGGTAATGCTGGATTTTTTACCCACGGTTGGCTTTGTTTGGTCCCTCGGGCAACCAAACCATGCCAACCATGGGTAAATCCAGCATTACCCACACCCAGGCGTGGGTTATTGCTATATTATAACCCAGAACTGTGTGTAAAGCACTCCTACACTTACACCTGTTGCCACAAGAATGTTGAAATAACATTTGTCTATTTTTTAGTTCATTGCTAAAAATTGCACTGTCACAACAGTAAAAACAGGTTACAGACCCTGTACTAGAATCCAGGACCATCTGTACTCCAGCCCTACACTTACACCTGCTACCACAGGAATAGTTACATGAAATTTCCTTATTTCTTAATCATTCTTAAGGCCTCTGTGTTAATCACTGCACAACATTGCTTAGCATGTTTATTCGATGCCCAACAGAATTAATAGACTCTATCTAGTTTCAATTACTGGCTGTCCGAGTCCTGTCTGCAGGTGTTCAATGGCTCCAGCTGCTGGGGAACCCTGTTAACCGCCACACAACACTGCTAAGCATATTTGCACGATGAAATACAAGAATTGCAACAATGTATTGTCTTTGACCTTTGCCCTTTTACAGAAGCCCTGTTTGCAGGTGTTTTGTCTGCTTCCTGGTTGGCCCACTAGTCTAATTTGTGCAGTGCTGTGCTTTACACAAATGTGATAAGCACAGCGAAACCTGACATTAATTTTTTTCCATTTCCTGTATTTGCGCTGTGGCCCCCCAGAAAAGAAAAAAAAAAGGTACAAGTAGTTGAAATTAGGAAAACCAATCAATGACATAGACAGTAGAAATTTTTAGTACACATGAGATATTTCTACATAGGTGTGGATTTGAACTCTGACTACAATGGACCTTCAGAACACAGGAAGGGTGCCTTATCCCTCTTTGCCACACAAACAGCTTTGAAGAAGGGAACTGAAACATACATAAAAGGGAAAAGTAGTCCAAATGAAGCAAAGCTATGTATGAAACAACCACAACAAAATGTTTGTTAGTATCCAGGAGATATTTCTACATAGGTCTAGATTTGAACTCTCACTGCAATGAACCTTCAGAACACAGGGAGTGTGCCTTATCCCTCTTTGTCACACAAACACCTTTGCAGCAAGGAACTGAAATCATTCTGCAAACAACCAACTGCAACATCATCTACAGTAATATGAAACAATACAACTGTTATTTGTAAATTTATTGTTTTTGGATGTAGTGCACTAAGTGATCATACAACCAGTTAATACTACTGCTTGCAAATATACTGCTCTGTCTTACCTCTCTATGTTTGTTGGTCATTCTTCTCTTACCTGACCAGTAATCTGAGACATGCAGTCTGTAAGCCATACTATATCATTGTCCTTAAAATGTGAGGATATTAAATGGCAATAATATCATATGCAGTTGCCAACAAATGAAGGGGAGGTTGGATGTTAATGAACAGAACCTGTGAAATGTGTGCTGCGTACTTACGTTTCCAACCTTGACAAAATTACATCTAACACTTTGTAAGAACTTGACACACCCACTGGATGTAGGGCAGCCTGCAGTGATGTTTTGCTTTACTTCTCCTAAACAGTACTCATTCACAGATACAATCCATTAAAAACAAACACCAAGGGAGTGCCTGCACTATGTTTACATTTGCAACACAGAGCCAAATATTTGGGATTCAGCAATTCTAATGAGTTCACACCTAATTTGCATTTTACCATGCTGACAGCCCTGAATCTACACAATAAAAAGGCAACAGTGTAGCTAAGGAAACCAAAAGAAGGAGACTTGTTTATGTGGAGAACACAGAAAAGAAGCTATTACTTTGGGATATATCTGCACAGAGTATTACTGAACTTCAGAAGGTAATCTTGTATCTTGTCAGTTACATACTGCATAAGCTGGAATGTAATTAAGAAAAATCTGCATAATAGTTTAATACATATATATATATATATATATATATATATATATATATATATATATATATATTAGCAAAGGCTTTTACACTTTTATCTATATGCATTAATTAGAAGTGTACTGATGGCATGGGCCTGTTTATCAGGGCATTTCACAGGTATACATGATTGGTAATACCTTAAAATTGAATGTTTTGTGTTGAATCTGTAGACATGTTTCAGGGATAGTTCATTTGATAGCATGTTTATCCTTTCAAAGCTAGTTTGTTAGCAAAATGTGTCAGTTGCCTGTTCTGTTTTGGGGGAGCAAAGCTGCATTTCTGTTATGGCATAGACATGAATATGTTGCTATTGTTACTCTCCTTTTTTTGCATCCAGCCTGTTGTTCGTATTTCAAATCTCTAGACTGTTTTATGTTTCTCCAGTGGGTAATACTGAAATGCTACTTTTTCTGTTTTATCTGGGAACAGTTATTTTTGTAGTTATGTGATACTTATGTGTATTATCCTTCTGTTGTATTTTATAACACCAAGGACTATGCCACCCAGGCATATCAAGCCTCAAAACCACCCTTCACTGACTCTGAGAATCAGGTCATTGTTGATGCTTTTAGGTAACATGCTGTCTTCCTGCTTCAGAAGGTGTGCCATATGGCCACTGAAATGATCTCATCTGCACAGAGGAGACCAGCTGACAGTGGGCCATGATCAGATGGGTACTGGGGGTCCTGCTACAGAGTCACCACTAACAGCAAATGAAGAGTTCCTGGCCATTGTCAGGGATCCACATGGCTGCGTGGAAAGTACAAAACAGCATGTCCTTGACATTGGTGCTACTGTTTCAGGGACAGAAAGCATGTCCCAGGAAGACTTCTAGATAGACTTTTGTATCTCAATTGTTGAATACTGTTGTATATTAAAATACTTTAAATCAATATGTTACTTCTGTTTCACAATAAATGTTTTTTGGGGGACTAAAGTTTGCTACAGTTAACAATACATTCTGATTGATTAGCTTATGTTGGAGTTGTCATGCAAGTTCTTGTTGAAAGTATAGCTAAGGGACATATAAAGGGGAAAAAGATTACCTTCTGTGTTACTGTTAATTGTGATGATGTTGTCCTTACCTTTTGCTTAACTTCTTCCAGGACCATCTGGCATGCAGGGAATACCATCATCTGGACATGGTAAGCCAAACATTTTTATGTCAGTACTTATGAGCAATTCAAACAAAAATATTTTAGTTTGTGATGTTGATGTCAGGTCTGTTGTGTGTACCTCTGCACTGTCTAATAGTGGCAGCACTGCTATTTTGTTAGCATATATTGGAGTATAGGTTCATAGGTATGTACTAGGCTATCTGCCCTAGCGCATTTATAAGCCTAGCCAGAATGTTGGCTTTCGCCTCCCTTTTAGACTAGATTCCTGAGCCTCTGTCCAGCAGGGCCACAGAAGTGATCCCAGGAGTAAATTTACAATTGCCCATCCACTCATCAAGATTTCTCTTGAAGAGGGTCAGCGAGGGGCTCTGTCTAACATGGACTGGGATTCTATTCCAGAGCGAGGGAAGCCTTTGGGATATGAATCTATCCCTCCAGCATGTCCTGTTTATTGTTGTGCTAAGGTTTAGATCTCTGGAGCGTGTAGTTCTAGTGGAATTGGTTTTCTTGAGGTGGAGCATGTCCAACAGTTCTGGGTTAGACATGGCCTTGAATGTCAGGCAGAGGTCACCTCTGAGTAGGCAGTAAGCAACTGAGTAGAGTTGGAGCTTCTTTAGTCGAGCTGCATAGGGCGTCTGTTTGAGGCCCACGATCCTCTTGGTGAGGTATTTTTGAGGTCTCTCCAGTTGTTGCAGGTGTTGTGTAAGGTACATCCCAAATGGGGCATTGTACTCAGTTATGGGCCTGATGAGCGATGAGTAGAGGGGCACAATGACCTATCTTGATCTAGATGTGAACCCTTTTGTGATTAGGTGAGCTACATAGAAGGTTTTTGCTAACCACTTTGGCAATGTGATTGTCAAAGGAGAGGCTACTATCTACTTGGGTCCCCAGAGCCCTTATTACTTCTTCAGTACTTAGTGAATTGCCTCCTATGTGGTAGCTTGTGGGCACTTTGTTTTTCCCAAAGGGGATGACTATGCACTTTTTGGCATTTAGCTTGAGGCCATGGTTCTGACACCAGGTATCTGTTTCCATAAGACCCTTCTGGAGGATGCTTGTGTCAGCTGGAGAGTCTATTATGGCTTCCATTTTGCAATCATCTGCGAACTTGGTAAGCCACAGTCCTCCCATGTTTGCCTGTACCTCAGAAAAGTAAATATTGAACAAGAGGGGTCCCAGGACTGAGCCCTGTGGGACGCCACTTGTAACCGGTTTAGAGTTTGACATGGCACCCACAACTCTGACCATGTGAGTTCTATCCCTGAGCCAGTCTGCAACCCATCTTGTGACATATGGGTTAATATTTAAGCTAGTAAGCTTATTTATGATGCCAGAGTGGGGTATTGTGTCGAAGGCCTTTGCAAGGTCCAGGTAGGCTTTGTGGACTACCTTTCCCTCATCTATGGCTTTGGTAACTGTTTTGAAGAAGTCAACTAGGTTTAGGAGGCAAGATCTGTCTTTAACAAAGCCAAATTGGGTAGGGTCCAGTGTTTGGAGGTTCCCAATGTCTTTGTTTATGAGATCCATGATGATGCGCTCCATAGTCTTGCAGACCAGACTACTCAGGCTAATGGGATGATAATTCCTAGGATCCACTGTGGCGCCACCTTTGTGAAGCGGGATCACTGTTGCTGTACGCCATTCTTTGGATACATAACCTGTGGTAAGGCTGAGTTGGAACACTGAATTTATGTGAAGGTTTAGTTCATTATGGAGCTCGTGTAAGACATTGCCCGGGATACCATCCGGTCCCATTGATGCTGTGTTTTTTACTTTGGCGAGGGCTGCTTTCACCTGTGTGTCTGTGATGTCTGGGGGATTGCATTCTTCTGGGATAGACACTGGCTCTTTTGGGGGGAAGGGGAGGTAAAGTTTGCACTGAACCTGTCTGCCAGGATGTTGGCAATGTCAGTGGGTTCAGTGTATTTTGTGCCATTCTGCACCAGCTCAGAGCATATCTGACAGCTGCCACCCAGATTCTTGACGTAGCTAAAGAATGCCTTGTGATTATCATTAGAGTCTTTGGCGATTTGTCTTTCAAAGCTAGCCTTTGATGAGTTTATGAGGGATCGAAGTTTCTTACTAGTACTGATCAGGGATGCCTTCCCTTTTTGGGATTTTGCCTTTTCATGTAATAGTTTCCTCCTTCTGTTGTATAGCTTATTTATGGCCGGGGTCCACCAGACTGGTCTCCTGTTTTTTGAGGAGTGAGTCTTGGTTTTACTTGGGATGGCACAATCCATGCATCCCTGTAGGTGCTCATAGAGTGCAACGGTAAAGGATTCTGCGGTTTGGGTAGCATTTTCCATATGCCCGGGGGCTTTGAAACTTCCCACATGGATGGTCTCCGCTGCCTCATGCAGTGCCACTAACCTGGAGGTGTGGGTATCCTTGATGAAGATGGATACTCCCCAGCCTTTAGTATTTCGGTCTGAGTTCTGGGGCCGAAAAGAATGGTATGAGTTGACTCCTGGTAATGCTGGGGGTGCTCTCTGGAGCCTTGAACCAGGTTTCTGTTACTGAAAAGATATCAATTTTCTCCATACTGAGGAGTGCCTCGAGTGCATGCATCTTGAGGTTTAGACTTCTGGCATTGAGTAGCACTACCCTTAGTTTTTTGTTTCTGGTATTGTCTATGGAGGTGGGTTTGTCTTTTGAGCCTTGCCTAAAAAAGGCACTATGGGGGTGGCAAGAGCCTTAGCCAGTATTCGAAAGCCTAAGGGTGACAGGTGCAAGCCGTCCCTGGCAAAGCAACGTGGCTTGTCGAGCATGTCATCCCAGGCTGACAGACACTGGATCCCCTTAGAATGACACCAACAGGTTAGCCAATTGTTAAAATTGATCGTTTTGTCTTTATACTGTGGCATCATTCTTGGTGAGGGTAAGATGCTACTCAGGGTCAGGGTCATACTGGCCTGGGCTACATGATCAGAGAGCTCCTCTATGTCTCTTTTTATGGAGTCCAGGGAGGTACACCTCAGGCCATTCACACCAACATGGACAGAGTCATATTTGTACCTGCTGTGGAGTGACCTGAGTGCTTGTGTTATGTGGCAGATCCTGGCACCCGACAGGTTCAATCTGGTGAGTGGGACGTCAGTGTGCCTGACAATAGAGACTCCAATTACTAGTGTATTAGGTGTGTTATTTAGCCTTGGGGGCTGCGACTGCGTGGCACACTGACTTTGTGAAGTATGTGATACATGAAGATTGTTGTGTGGTAGTAGTTGCTTGGATGTCTGCTTTGGAGGTCTCTGTTGTTTTGGCAGATTTTTATTTAGAGCCTCCATGTATGTTTTTGTGAGTTTATGTTTCTTGTTTGCTGGTGCGATTTCTCTATGTGAGACTGGTTGTGTGGTGCGAGTGTTTTCCTTCACCTCCTGACTGACTGTGCCAGTCTTGGGTTGAGAGAGCCCGGCCTCCAGTTTGGCTGTATAGTTGCATCTCTCACATATATTTGTGTTTGTTGGAAGGAGGACAGGGTTGTCTGTGTACATGACAATTGTAACATTGCCTCAGGATTCCCAGATTCACCAACTGGACTGGAGAGTATACCTGAAATGGCGATTTGGACATGCCTGGATGGTTTAAAGAACTGATTTAGTGATTGTCTGGAATGGACAAATAGGGAGCCTTGTACTTCTGTATAATATAGGGGGTGTAGTGCTAAACTTAGTTAGTGCTTACTGAGAAATTTGAGTAAGTGCTGGGCTGTAGAATGAAGGTTGAGTGCTTATTTTTGCAAGTTTAACTATTTCTAAGGGAAAATTGAAGAGCAGACTTTGTGGAGCCGGGAATAGTTAAAAACTGCTTAAATGGCGCTGCACAATGTTGCGTGATATTGCGCGACATTGCGCAATGTTGCGCGATGTGCAAAATCGTGCAAATCCAGGCTAAAGTGGGTTTTAAGGCAGGGAGTTTCAAAGAGATAGAAATGGCCCAAAACGGCCAATAAGCTAGAAGTTACTGGCCTGAGACCACTCCTTCAGGGACAGATAGGCTGCTCAAAGCTCCCCACTCTCACTGGTGAACAGAGAAGCTTCCTCCTATCCAAGTAAGGATATGGGCAACACAGAAACTATAACACAGCCTAGAATTCAGCAAGACCTGAAAACTGGACTATTCTAGTTCAGAAAAGGCAGGAAACAAGGATATATTTTTTTTGTTTTTTTTCTTTTTTTTTCTAAACAGAAACTAGGCACAAGGACACAGTAAATGCTTTAAATCAGCTAACGCACCTGAGTGTGTAGCCTACAACAATTAAACAAGGCAAAAATACAACTTTTAAAGTGCAAACAAAAAATGCAGAAAAACAATGTAGTTTAGGTATTCATTTTTCCTATGTTTATTGCTTATTATGAAGTCAGAGTATGAGCACACTCTGATGATAATGGTGGCCAAACACAGGCACAGTCAGGTGGTCCAGAGGTCGAATTTGACACTGAGATTGACAATGAGGTTGAGCCATCCACTGCAATTCTACTGGATACAGCCAGTAGGCCTACGGTTACCCATTCTACTGAGCCCACAGATATTGGACATGTGGAGGGTGAGACAATCTGTCAGGGAAGTGTGGTTACTGTGGCTTCATTGCCTGTTGACTCTGGCCATATGCAAGTGTAGGTGAGGTGCCACATAAGAGAGTTGTTAGGGATGCTCAGAGGAGACCTGCTGTCCATCCTCCACCTGATCCAGGTATCTCTTCCTGTTCCACTCAATGTATGTTTAGGGCCATCATGAAAGCACAGACATATTCTCATGGGTATTACAGAGAAATGTAGATGTGGCACAGGCTGACATTCATGACTGCCTCCACCATGTTGACGATTCAATGGATTGGATGAATGATACGTTGAAATGAGGAGTGTCTGTGATGGAAAATCTGCTGGGTGGGGACAGCATCCTCATGGGCGTAGATCACTACATCATCTGTTGGTAGCCAATGTGGCCATGCCTGATCATACTCCCATAATGGCAGACTCCCACTGCTCTGTCAGTGGGTGAGCTGTCCACACCCAGACATGGCAGGCCATAGAGACATGGTACTGGGTGTACTAGTGAGGGCAGCTTTTTCAGCGGGCATCATTCAAGTTCAGGTGGCAGCAGTGCAACTTATGCAAGAGCCAGTTCCCATGGTCGGGGATGACAACTATGAACTGACACCTCTACCATGTCCGGCTCACAACTATCCAACATACAAAGATGTAGAGCTAGCACAGAGCTTGGCTGTATTCATCCAGACATTCACACACCAATTTTACCTGGAGGAAACCTACAGACACACATACAACAATTACATAGTTCAGCCCTGCAGCTTAAAACTCATTTTGTCTCTCTGACCATTTGTTGGTTCATCCAAATGTCTGCCTGCTTCTCTTTCTTACTCCCACACACTCACTGACCTTTTGTCTGAGCCTAGGCTTCCTGCCCCCGTCCCAACACCCTGTGCAGGTGATAACTGTACCATATCCTTCTTTTGTATATTTTGGATTCAGGGATACATAAGCTTTGTATCTGTTGCTCAGGGTACATAGCAGACTCAGTGCTTGGCATATCTGCATTTGTGATGTTGAACTGGTAATTGTATCTTTGACTTATGTTGGTCTTAGGAAGTTAGACAGTTGACAGCATCAACATTTTCCAACTTTATTGTGAATGATCTGTGAGGGTTGTGAAGTCTAAAACTGAAATGTGTATCATTACATACTAACTTCTCTAATCATTTTCCAGTACAATCCTATGGTGCTAAACTGAGGGCATGCAGTGACCATCACTACCTTTTGAGCAGTATAACTGTGTAAATCTTTGATGCTTGAGGCCTACTACTTAATAATACATACAAGTCAAAGACGTCTCTGCAGTCACATGTTAAGATCTTTTCTGTACAAATTTCCCACCTTTAACTTGCTTACAACTACCAAGTAAAAAAATACAAGAATATGCCATTCACTCATATTATTACACAATACATTCCAGTTTCAACACTTACCTTGTAAATCCAGCAGTTGCAACAGTTTTAATTCAGGGCTGACTCTGTCTGATACAAGCAGTACACAGCCAATACATGGACAGGCAATGTCTGTGAGAGTTGCCTGGCATCAATGTTACTATATGTATGTGCATGCCAGGAAAGTTATAGACCCTTAGGTGGTGAGTGAGTGTGCCATGGGTGGTCTCTTAGCCAGTGCAAGGGGATATTGATTATGCCTACATCTGCCTACACCCACAACAGCTGCTGGACACCCCTGACTCCTCACCTACATGTGGCTGTGGTAACCTTGCCATTGGTGGTGGGATGTGTGCCCCTTCCCCTTGTTGGTCCTGCTGATGTTGTTTTCTCAGGATGATGTTTTGTAGCATGGCACATACTGTAAATATTTCAGTACATGTCCATGGATTGTACTGCATGGCTCTCCCAGATGTATCTAGGCACCAGAACAGCGACTTCAGCATCCTAAACACATGCACTATCTGGTTTGAGCATGTGCCTCTTTATGGTGTTCTTCAGCAGGTGTGTGTGCATTTCGGACAGGTATCATCAGACACTGTTCCAGTGCATAACTTGCATCCCTCAGTAAATGACCCTGTGCGGTAGCCCCACTAGTGAATATCTGGTACAGTTGGAAGGAGTACCAGATATGTGAGTTATGGTAACTGCCAGGGTTGTCAGCACATGTATTAAAGATTATTACCTTGACATTACACACAACTTGGCAGATAATAGAGTGGAAGCCCTTTCTTTTAATGTAGAGCCTTCCCTGCTCCCCAGGTGGTGCCTTAATTTCTACATGTGTGCAATCTATGGCACCCAGTACTTCAGGGTAGTGTGATACAGGGTAGAACACCTGCATATTTCTGGCCCTAGCCTCAGGAATATGGGGAAAATATATGTGGTCACTAGCATGTTGGAGCAAAGCATTCAAGAATTGATGGAGGATCATGGATGCTGATGCATGTGGCACCCCCCAGTATGCCCACTGTTGGTCTCTGAAAGGTACCTGTAGCTAATATTCTAAGTGTTAAACATACCTTTGTCTCCACTGAGATGGGTTCCCCTTGGCTTGCCCTGGGTCTGAGCTGAGGACGACAGAGGTTGCAGAGTTCCTGTAGTATGTCTCTTTCCACCCTGTACTGCTCTACAATTTCCACATCATGTAGGTTGTGATAAGTTATATGGGGTCTGAAAACTCTTTCCTTGTTGGCCTTGGTCTATTAGCAGCAGCAGCAGCATAGACTTCAGCCTGTTGCACAAACACATGAATTAAAGCAACAGCAGCACCTAACACTATTTCTGTGTAGACCCCTTTCTATTGTTGTATTCCAATAGGATTCGGAATTCACAGGAAAAACCAGCACTGAATCTACACGATTGCTTTATAGCTTGTTGAATAGCTCCTTCATCCTGGATTGGTTGATTAGCATACAATTCAGATGCTTATGCTGTAATTTGCATGCCACAATGTTTACCTTGTTTGCGCAGGTGTGCGTGGATGTACACACCATGTAGAGTCACTTACTGAATCCAAAACAGAGCGCTACCATGTGTGATTTGTGGTGCAAGGCACACACAGTGTAAATGGACCATGTAGGCTTTTTTAAGTCTGGCAGTTAGTCTACTCCTATCTCTACACAGGTAACATAGTTAAGCTTCTTGAGGGGTTTTCAGTCATAAGCTTAATGTTCATAGGTAAGTACCAGGTTAGTTGACCTTGAGGGTCATTCATGCATAGACAATTTCTCTTTTGGTGCTTCAATTAACCTATCCCGCTTGGTGTTAGCTTGACCTTACCCACCCCATGTTTGATAATTATATATTACACCTAGTGAGGACAACAGGGATTTAGGTTCATAGGTAAGTACTCAGCTAGCTACCTTTGCGAGCCATATTGTGAACCTACGTACCTTCCAGACAGTTAGGATTGCACCTCCATGTTGATATCTGATCTTTATTCTGGACTGTGAAGCAGTGATTACCAAAGCCATTGCACATATTAATGATAAATGATATAACAATTACATAAATTAATGATAAATGAAGTTAATAAGAAAGACTTATGGCTTTCCTGTAAACCTTTTACGAGAAGTCTGACTGATTCAGAAAACCTTGTATTTCCATAAGAAAGGGATGGTTAAGACTTTCACAGTACAAACACTACACTTAGTGGTATAAAAATGATAAGGGTAGAGTCAGGGTAAAGCTCTTCTACATTCATACTCAGACACCTGTTCAGGTAAACTGCAGTTCTGTCTTCAAAGCACAGTGGTGAGAGATTTGCTGGTTCACACCTCTCCAGGAAATTATATAAGCATACCATATTTGCATTAACTTTTGCAGTTTTTCTCTCACAAGTATTCATACATTTACTGTGACAGCTTTCACATGACAGCCCTCAATATTTGTAGCATCCCAGTGCTCACCTTCCTTCTTTCATGTTTTGCTTAAAACAGAATTTCTGAAAAGGGCAGCAAGTGAGCATACTCTGGCCAGTGTTCAGCGGATAAAAGCTGCCTAGTTAAAAAAAAACACAGCTCAACATTTCACTCACTGACCTGACTGCACATTCAGAAAAGCAATGCAGTTTAAGCAAGATCATGCAGAAGCACGCTACACGTTAAGTGAAAGCATATCATAACTCAGCATGTAACTTGACATTCTGTATGCCTTGATGGAAACAAATGGCAGTAACAACCTGAATTATAAAAATATTTTAGCTGCATTACTGCAACCATTAATTTGTATGTGGCCATTATAACTTGTTAAACTGCATAATGTGATACAACCACAATTCACATTAATGTAGCCCACCCCCAACAGTGGCCTATGTAACTGTCATTACATTCTTAAATGTGGGGCCATGTTGGGGATGGAAAAGTTTAGAAACAGTGAGCAGTAATACTATAGTTTGAATTTCTTAAGCAAATCATGAAGGCATTCAAACAAATCGGGCACACATGTCTGACGGGGAGTTTGTACAATGTGTTAGCAGCAGCTGCGCTAATAATGGGAGGGTATTTCCTATAATATTCTGCATTGGCTTCTATACTGACACACTTTCATCCTTAAACCCTTTAGAGGGGGTGGACATACAGTCTTGAATAAAAACAAAATCTTTTCAGAAAAAATAAGTAAATATTCAAGTTCCAGTCCACAATGTATCTCACTCAGATGCAAACATAAGCACACATTTACATACGTCATATACACAAACTTTTATTACAGTTGCATAACAAACCTTCAAAGAACATCCCTGGAGATCTACTATAAAGCAATATAAGGTGCAATGAAAAGGAGGTACAAGTCTGACATTCCACTAATGCTAGAACACTTTGTTCTGCAGGATGCATCCGCCTCACTACAATATTTCCAGGAAAAATTGCAATAATCAAAGACCACGGAACAGCCTGAATCTTTAGTGCTATACTGTAGTCTAGCTACCGAGTGTTACATAGCAGTTTCATTCAGCTAGGCTGATCCTGTCCCCCTGTGGATCCTGTAAGTAATTTGCAAATTATGCTGAAGACTAAACAGATAATAGAATATTTAATCAGAGACTGTTAAAAACATCAGATTTAAGAGAACAGGAGCATGCATGTTTATGTTAATTAATTTGCTATATTAACTTTAATACACGGGACAACCCAGTCAAATGCAAAGTAAAAGCAAGGTATATAACACAGAGAATCTATTAACAGTAATTTTGTATACTTTAGGCAGCAGAAAATGTTACAATATACAGACATAATGGAAAATGAAATTCTCCTTCTCTGGGTCTTTTAATAATTTTGAAAGAGAT
>NC_056739.1:336255402-336537902 GCF_019279795.1 Protopterus annectens
ATCTAGCTATCTGTCTGTCTATCTATCTATATATACGTAAATACAGTTATGTCATAAGACTGAAACCTCAACAGACTGAAAACCAAAATATCTAACACTCAAAACATTGAAAGCATTTTTAATGCAAGGGGCAAGCTCCCCTTGCTCCCCTTCTAATTATATATACCAACTCTGGGATTGCACAACAGTGGAGAAGCGGCAAATTCCCATGTTCAGTATTTTGAGTTGTAGATATTTTTTCGTCTTTTGAGCTTTCGATCATATGACGTGGACCTATATATATATATATATATATATATCTATATATCTATATATATATATATGGATCCGCCTCTGAAGCTCAAAATCCCATATCATCGAAATTCATTTTAGAGAGATGAAAATCATGAAACTTTGAATACCAGAACGGCTAATTTTTCCCAGATTAAGTAAACACTCACCCAACATGCCTTTTTCTCCACTGCAGTACAATCCCAGAGTTGGTATATATAGTTGGGGGGTATGGGGGTGCAGCCCCCCACATTGGAAGGTGTGAGGGGAACAGCTCCCCACCTAGGTGGGTTTTATGTATTCCGGTGTGTGTTTTAAGTTTGGCCAAGTGTTTACTTAACCTCTGGTATTCAAGGTTTCGCAATTTTTGCCTCACAAAAATTTGTTTTGATTATATGGGATTTCGAGCTTTAGAAGTAGAGCCACACATGCATATCTATCTATCTATATATATATATATATATATATATATATATATATATATATATATATATATATATATATATATATATATATATATATATATATATATATATATATATATATATATATGTATATGTATATGTATATATATATATATATATATATATATATATGTATATATGTATATATATATATATATATATATATATATATATATATGTATGTATGTATATATATATATATATATATATATATATATATATATATATATATACGTATATGTATATATATATATATATATATATATATATATGTATATATATTTATACACACACACACACACACACACACACACACACACACACACACACACACACACACACACACATATATATATATAATAACCTACTGGCATTACTCAATTTGTCCAGGATCTAACTTCATGTAACATAAATACTCGCTTAATACTTCTAGATATATAAGATTCTGCCTAAATGCTGACAAGTAATCCTGTCCTTACCTCACTGGGGACTATTTGATGAAACTCACTGAGGCACACCACGGCAATAAGAAGCTGACCTTTTATTTCTCAAAAGGAAAATAAAATACACTTGTAAAAACAAAGAAATGTTTCAAACCAGTAAGCGCTTTCACATTTGAAAGAATGCCTCATCAGACTATTCAAACACCAACAGAAACTGCATATAAAAGCATCATTCAATTAACTATTCAATCAATCTGCATTGTGATCTCATTATGCAGGAATGAGCACTAATATGTATAAACCAACTATGTGGTCACATAAATTGATAAAAAGACAAACATTTCATAAAATCTTTTTAAATGTGTAGATGAAAAATGCTGTTGTTAATAATATTAAAAATTCTGTTAAAAAAGTTGTAAACTATTGAAGGTGTATATATATACAACAGTAAAAACAATTAAGAATATATATATATATATATATATATATATATATATATATATATATATATATATATATGTCTCTTTGGAACCAGATTTTATTAATGAAAAAGGGGGGTTACTATAGACTTGCTTCATCTAAATAAAAAACATCATAATCTCCTAATATATAAACCATACTAGTTGATCTGGGATGGCTAACACAGATAAGAATAAACTAATATATCCAATTTTGACTGATGAAAAAAAATATGTATATACAATAAATGTCTAAGAGAACATGACCATCTGTATATATACTCAAAGAAGAATATATAAAATATGGAAAAGACTGAATAACAAAAATTCTATATAACTGAACAGTGTGTACATGGCACTAGCACTCAGGAAGGGTTTCAAAGAAATTCTGTCATTTAAACCGGAGGCTTTATCTGCCTGCAGCCTCATGATCCATCGACTTTCTCTTTGCTCAGTATAGTTTTTATAATCACCTAGCCTAGTATCTTGATGTATCAATTCTATGGCCATAAACTTAAATTGGTGTGTCAATCCCTTATCTATGACATGTGTGTGAGTGTATTATTTTTATCTTCCCTATTAATGGCGTACATATGTTCTCTTATACATTCTCTAAGAGATCTATTTGTCATACCAACATAGAACGATGTGCATTTTGTGCAAACCGCTAGATAGACTAAATCACGTGTGCAACAGTCTGCATAGAAGTCAAAACAGTATACTTTCCCAGTGTCTGGATGAATACATTTGTTGTTATTTGATATTACTATACTGTCTTGGAGTGCATTTATCATCTCTCCTAATTTATAGCCCCTTTCTTGAAATTCATCCTGTAGGACCTCCACAGTTTTTTGAAATTGAGCGTCTTGGCTCGTAAGTCTAGATGCTCTTAGTACTTGACCCTTCACGATATTCCTATAAATATGTGAAGAGTGCATACTAGTATGATGCAAAATCAAACTTTTCCTGCAGTCTTTTCTAAATAACTGCGTCTGTAAGGAGTCTCCCTCTCTTACTAACAGAACATCCAAGAACTCTATCTGCTCTACTGACCATTTCCCATCTAGAGACAAAAAACTGGTGGTACTATTAATATATTCAATAAACTCTTGAAATGTGGCCTCATCACCTTTCTATAATAGGAAGATATCATCCACAAAACGCTTATATAATAAGATGTTTTCCTGGTATATGCTCTGTATGATGTAGGTGTTCTCCCAGTATGCCATTACTATGTTTGCATAGGAGTTTGTGCACGGTGTACCCATCGCAACTCCTTTCTGTTGTAAAAAATACTGGTCATCATATACAAAAGCATCATTTTTTAACACGATGTCCATAAGCATAGCACATCTAATCACCATGTTCCCTGGCATATCCTTTTCTATCAAAAGCAACCTCATGTAGTCTACCCTATATCATTAGGGATGGAGGTAAATAAAGAATTTACATCTAGTGTCACCATGAAACCTATTTCATCATTCTTAATAGGTGAGGTATATTCAGTAAGGCTCTCAAGAAACTGTTTGGTGTCTTTAATCACTGTGGGTATTTGTTCCACTATCTTCCTTAACTGTTTCTCTAAATATATGGAAATTGTCTCAGTTAACCATCCCTTACTGGAGACTATCGGTCTCATAGGTGGATTCTTAATGTCTTTATGGACTTTTGGTAAGCCCCTGAAAGTTGGTATAACCATTCTCTCAATCAAGAAGTTTTTATAGAGGTCAAAATCTATGACATTACATAAAAATAAATAATATAATTCATCATGTACACTATTAATCACTCTATTTAACTGTGTAAAGGTCATGTTAAAATATGTTTCCCTATCTTTTAAAAGGGTATCCATCTTTGTCTCATACATCACAACTGCCCCACCTCTCACTGGGGACTATGCCTATCATGTGCTTCCAGTTGGGCATATATTAACATCATGAATAAAATATATTAACCTAAGTTGCATGGTCTTATAGTATCCAAAAACTGTATAACCAAAGGCAACCACTGCTTGGTAGAACAACCAGCTTTTATTGAACATAAAATAAATCCATGTTTAACGCTTTCTTCCCCTAAATTACAATGGACTTCATGAGAACAATGTCAACTGCCCCAACCCAGCCTTATATATAACGCAACTGTACATCTGGGTATTAATGAGCCTATCAGTATTTCTAGTATTTTAAAATTAAAAAATATTTTAGGATAGCTTAAAAATTAAGTACCCCACATTATGAACATTTTAGAATAAAATGTATTTATTTTATATGGTTAGAAATGTGTTATTATACAACATCCATTTATTATTGCATTTTTATGTATGTATTTTCAATGATCAATTGAGTATGATTAATTAGGTATAATAATTAATCAATTTTACAATTAGTGATTAATAAGGGATTATCTTTGTTAACTATATAAAGCTGGGTTGGGGCAGTTCACATTGTTCTGATGAAATTCCTTGTAATTTAGGGGAAGAAAGCGCTTAATGTGGATTTAGTTTTTGTTCAATAAAAGCTGGTGGTTCTTCCAAGTGGTGGTTGCCTTTGGTTATATGGTCTTATAGTATGCCTCCAAGTCCCAAACAACCCTGTTCCTTTGTCAACATTATTTTTCCAGTGCACTCTTCATCTTTTATTGTCCCAAAGAAACTCCTTAATTTATTTTCTCATATTTTTCCATACTTAATATCTCAGTTGATACATATAAGCTTGGCATACATGTAGAACCTGTAGGACCAATGACATCTTAATCCCTTGTATCTTATTTTTGATTTCCATAAATAATAGTTTCCTTTCTCCTATTTTAGGCATAACCTTGAGTAATTTCTTCCCCCATTTCTTTAGCTGCTTAACATCCTGTTTCTACCAAATTCCCAGGTATCTCATCTTGTCATGACGTTAGAAAAATGAGAATATCTGTACCAAGTCATGTGCTGGGGACTTGGTTCATTACTATAGTCTTTGCTTTTGCTTCATGTACTTAAGATCCTGCTATACTATTAAAATGCTTTAGTTTAACAAATATAATTTTTATATCATCTTCTGGATTGGTACCATATTATACCATTTACAAAAAGAAATATTTTCTCATTAGTATTTTTCCATTTATATCTAATTCTATTCGACTGTCTTGTGTCCCTGGCTAATACCTCTAAACATAAAGGAGAAAGTAATTCTGAAAGAGCACAACCCTGCCGAGTTGCTCTTATAAGGCTAAATTGCTTAGAAAGCTCATCAGCATACTCCACCTTAGCTTGGGCACCCTCCATAGGGATTAAACATTAATGTAGTTCATGTTTGTGGAAACCTAAATGACACAAGGGATCCCTTCATAAATTCTTACCTTGTTCTATCAAATGCATTTTCAGCATCCAAACCGATTACCTTTAATATTTTATTGTCCAATGAATCCTTTTGAATCATAAGGGTTCTGACAATATTATCAAATGTTTGTCTACCTTAAATCCCCAGTGATGCAAGTGTATTATTCTCGACAATATCTATGTCATTCTTTTCTGCCAAAAAGAATCAAACACTTTGTAGTTATGAGTCAGAAATAAAATGGATCGTTATGACCCAGGATCAAGGGGGTGTTTCTCTCCTTTGGTTTGAGTCCCATTAGTGCTTATTTCCAAGTCAAACACACATCACCACAGATAAATGCATTGTTAGAAGGTACTAGCAAGACACTTAACTTCTGCTCCTTGTTTTTACACAATTCTATTGGAATCCCATCACTACCAGGGGTTTTCCCTGTAGTCTAAAATTTCTCATCACTTCTTTAGTTTCTGTTTCCTTTATTTTTGATATCAATACCCCTCTATTTCTGTTAACTGAGGAAGTTGTAATTGTTTAAATGTATTACCATTGCCTGTGTGTAACACTTAACCTCGACATCTTGTTTATATAGTGTGGTGTAATAATTCATCATTATATTCATAACTTTTCCTGGATCCTCTTCCTCTCTACAAGCTTCATAATGGCCAGCTTAAGTTATTATTCTTTCTACATTTTGTTTCAAGTGCTGAGCCAACAACTTGGTTGCTTTAGTGTTACTGTTAAAATAGTTGCTTTAAAGACATTGTTTTATGTTCATTCATGGTTTCTAAATATTCTAGTATATACATTCTAGCTTCTTTCATTTGCTCCTCAACCTATTGTGTTCCACTTAGCTTATTTATTTATTCTGTCCTTCTGTAAACCCCTTACTTTTTTAAGCCCTCTAAACTCTAGATACCTATTGTGACTATTGTTCCATATCTCATTTGCTTTTATTGTGACCACATTTCTAATCTCCAGTTTACAAGTATCCCAATTCCATGCAAAGTCTTAACACTGGGTAGACAAACTTTAATGGTAATCATTAGTTTCCTTTTCATTAAGTTGTTGTTTTTCTTTCAGCTTTTCCTGGTTAGGGGTTGCCACAGCGGAACTCCGGTCTGCTAATGATTGGCAGTCGATTTTTATGGTGCAGAGGTACCAGTCCGACACCCAACCTTTAACAAAGGCACGCCCATTCACACATGTCTTTTGAACGCCACTTGACCGCGGGGAGGACATGCAGACTCCACAGAGAAGGTGCTCCATCCAAGAATCGAATATGCTTTTACTTGCTTAAAAATCTTAACTTGTATAGGTGCATGGTCTGACACTATCATCAGATGATGGACCACGTTACAGTGCTCTTTCAATGTGTAACATCTATCTAACCTAGTCTAGTAACCATATTTTGCTGAAAATGTGAAGATTCAACGTTATTCTGTATCATTTTCATTTCATCAAGAAGTACCAACCCACAGCTGGCATTCTATGATATCTTTGCTCTTTAGACGCATCTTCCTTATTTTCTGCAGTGTTGCAATCTCCTGCTGCTGCCATACAACTATGATAAAAGTCAACGTTCCTTCTGTAATATTCTGTGTGTCTTCTTTCCCTACTTTTGGTGGAATATATAGTGCAGCAAGTTGAATTCTTTCACTCGGCAAACAGACTCTCACCAATATACATTTTCTCTTCCTGTCTTTGATGCACTGCTAAATCTTTATTGCTATACCATTTTAATTAATATTGTGAGTCTTTTCTTTTGTTCTCTTTCTTTTCCAGAAAACAACCTCCCTCCCACTTTTTTACAAACATTTTGTGTTCTCTATCATTCATCTGTGTTTCCTGCAGCATTATTACTTGTGCATTATTATTGTAAACATAGGTCATTATCGTCTGCTGTTTTTTTGTTATCAACAAGCCTGTTTACATTCCAAACATATAATTAAAATATAATCTTCATTATGGCACAGTTTGATTCTACTTTACTTGTCATTCTGTTACATACTCGTCCTTCATAGTTTGTTTTTATCAGTTTTTGTGTCACATTACATATTTTTCTATAATATTGTATCAGTTGAACCCGACAAAAACACAAACAAATCCCTCCTCACCCAAGAAATAAACAGCACATTAGCTATCTTATATATATATATTTTTTAGATATATATATATATATATATATATATATATATATACACACACACACACACACACACACACACACACACACACACACACACACACAGTAAACTCTCAGTTAATGGGCAGCCATGGGGATTGGTAGATGTCGGATAACTGTAGTTTCTGGTTGTTTGAGAGTTACTATTAAAAACAGGTCTGACTAATACAGTACCCTATACTAGTTGTCTGGTTTGACTTGTTCTCAGGTTGGGGACAGAGAGAATTATTCCCATCTTTCTTTTTAAAACTTTAAAAACATAAGGTATGTTTCTGTGGGGAGGGGGGAGACAGAAAGTGCAACACATGTAAATTATACTGAATGTATTCAGTGTTGTATTGCTGGTTGTTTGGGTTCCAGTTAACTGACAGTTTACTATATACATATATATATATATATATATATATATATATATATATATATATATAAATATATATATATATATGGGTTCATATGAATTAAACGACAACTTGATATATCGACAGCTACTAGATCCACACCACTTAACTGAAACGTCATTACAACGAAAACTGAAATAAACGAACGTCAGTCCACCGACACCGACGCGGAGGTAAGCGACATGGGGAAGGATGTGTATGTATGCGGTAGTGACGGACGTTAGGGTGCGAGTAAGGTAAGTGTGCGCTGTTGATGGTTTGTGGGGATGGGGTGGGTTAAGTGAGTTAGGGTTAGGGCTCGGGTCAGGTAAGTGTGTACTAGTGATATCTTTTGGGTTAGGGGTGGGTTAAGTGAGTTAGGGTTAGGGCGCGGGTTAGGTGACGGTTTGTGGGGATGGGGTGGGTTAAGTGAGTTAGGGTTAGGGCTCGGGTCAGGTAAGTGTGTACTAGTGATATCTTTTGGGTTAGGGGTGGGTTAAGTGAGTTAGGGTTAGGGCGCGGGTTAGGTGAGTGTGCGGGAGTGACGGACCTTAGGGTTAGGGTTTGGGTCAGGGTTGTCGATAGGTGTGTATGTTAGGTTTAGTGTTGCTTTGTTAGGGTTTTGGTTTGCTTGTGTTGTGTGTGTGGTGTTTGGAGTGGGGATTCGTTTTGTTTTTTAATTATTGTTGTTGTGGTGTGGAGTGTATGAGGTGTATATCGTAGGTAGCACCGCGAGTATGTATGCAGTTGTGTATGTGTTTATTTGGTAGTGATTGTACTTTGCAGATATCTGTTCTTTAGTGCTAGTACGTAGTTTGGACTTGTCGGTTGAGTGAGTTTCGTTTATTTCAGTTTTCGTTGTTATGACGTTTCGGTTAAGTGGTGTCGATCTAGTAGCTGTCGATATATCAAGCTGTCGTTTAATTCATATGAACCATATATGGATATATATATATATATATATATATATATATATATATATATATATATATATATATATACACACACACACATATATACATGCATATACATATGTATATATATATATATATATATATAAACAGCAAAACAACCAACAAATCAGCTACTGAACTCAAAACTTGTCGAAGAATATTTTTAATACTAAAGGTAGGTTAAAAACATCCACAGTTGAACTGTGGATGTTTTTAACTTACAATTGGTATTAAACATATTCTTCGACAAGTTTTGAGTTCAGTGGCTGATTGGCTAGTTGTTTTGCTGTTATTAGTTACTGTTTTCTTCCAGTACCAGAGCTGCACTTTTGTTTCTTCCTTTGTGTTTTATATATATATATATATATATATATATATATATATATATATATATATATATATATATATATATATATATATATATATATATATATATATATATATATATATATATATATATATATATACACACACACATATATATATATATATATATATATATATATATATATAAATAAATATGTACATATATATATATATATATATATATATATATATTTTTTTTTTTACAGGCATAGAGCTGATGCACTTTATAAACTGCAGCGTAATCATTCAAATTCTGTTGGCAATTTAGCAGACCTTATCAAAAAAGGGAGACTGCATTGCAAAGGCACGTGTGACATGCCAGGTAATACAGACCGAGAACCCATGACCCTGAATTCAAATAGCAAGTGTGACATGGACCTCGTTGGTAGTTACAGATATCAAGAAATTTAAATAATTTCCACTGTGCATGTTTCAGATTTTTGCTCTATTCAACAACCTGTTGCATTTAACTCAATTTCCCTCAGTCACTGCCTTCACTGCATTGCTTTTGTGAATCTCGCTAACATACTTGTCTGATCATTTTTTCATGCATTTCTGGACTTAGTGTGTATATTACTAGGACTAACACTATACAATATGGTATACTGGTTTCTATCACATAATATATTAGTTTCTTTTTAAATTTAAACTGGAGTTTTTTCTCAGACGGCACATACTGACAAGACGATGAAATGCAGTTATCTCTACATTCATAGTTACTGCTCTCAATGGTTCAACATCACATAATTCTTATTTTCATTATTCAGTAATTTACTGCTCTCATCCTTCATTTCACACTGTAAAAGTGCCCTTACTACAAACAACATAAACACAGTTTACTATTTGTGAACAGGGACTTATATCAGCCAGAATGCAGTATATATCCCTCTCATTCACTTAAATGTAAGTTTACACTTTTAAGTAAAAAATGTGATGAATAATCTTATATTTTACATTAATAATAATCATCATGTAGTTAATTTCATTCAAGTACTTACTGATTTCAATGGTTTTAATGTGCCATTCAGAATGCAATTCATATTGTGGATACACACATAATTTTCCATATAATCATATATCCTTTTTAAGTACTGTCTTCATTTATTGTTCCCAGTGCATTGTTTTTTAAAGAGTCTTCATTTTTGTAAGGTTGCATCTCCTGTTTTAAAACAGGAAATAGCTTTGCAGAAAATCCTTTTCTTACAGTGTCCATAGTTTGCCTTTCTGTTCCTTTTGCATGGATGATTGTGACATCACCATCTTCTCCTGCCTTCAATTGTTGTCTTCTTTTTGCCAGTTTATCTCGTTCCTGTAAAGGTCTGTGTACATTTTTCATTCAAGTGGATAGATGACTTAAAGAAATGCAGGATATGATTTGAGACAAAGATTAATTTCTCTGTAGCAAAAGTATTTAAATTGCTTTGTGCTTGTAATGAAAAGCCATTACTCACATAAGTCCTAGCTTCTTTCCCTGTCATATTTTGGGAATACATAATGCGTATGCTCTCTCTGTTTTAATCTGATTAACAGACTTTCTAGTTTTTACAAACCTTGCCTTAATTTTATTCAGCTACTGCTGTACATGTCATGTTTTCTTTGCTTAACCTATACTGGAGTTCAGCTAGGTTCTGTGCCATTTATTCATATACTAATTGGTTTTCCTCCATTTCTCTTTCTTTCATCACTTTAGCAGTTTGCATATCAACTATTTCTTCTAAACACCTGGTTTAAACGTCTTCTGTTTCCCGCAGCCTTCCATTACATGTCTCTATATATTCAACAGAGATTTGGCCAATCTCTCTTTCTAGGATGACTATAGGGTTTTCTCCTTCAACTGTCATTGCCAACTGCATTTCATAGCTCTTATTCACCACACTTCTTTCAGCCGCCTACTGAGTTTCCTCAGCTGCTCTAACTTTTTTAACTTTTTCCTTTCCTTGTTGACATTCTGGACATCATAGACACTTCAGGTACCACTTTTTGTTAGCACCTTAATGTAAAGCAGACTTTGGTTAATTTAAACTATTTACACTATTTCAGTTATCTTGACAAAAAGTCAAAGATGTGCGATTTTGGTGGTAATTTTTGTGGGTTTTTTTTTAGTTCTTTTTGTTCTATGAAGTGGCATCAATGTGGGCTGTGAATAATTAAGGGTATGCAGGGCAAAAATCCCTCATTGTTGTGGGCAGGAGGAGGAGGAGGCTTATCTGCTTCACAAATTCATTTGAGTTTCTGCCTCACAGATCTTATTAGTCTCAGACCTGGCTTGGGAGTGTTCTTTGAAAAAACTGCATGTATGCATGGGTGATCACTAGGGATGTTTCCCTTCAAAACACCAAAACAAGAGGGTGGTTGAATAAATGATGTTCATATTGCTCCAAGCTATGAGTGTGGTGAGCATGTGTCTAGTGATGGACTTGCCTACTATCCTGGATTATTTTTATAGGGTACATTGCATTACAGGTTACATGTGACTTAATCTAATTAGATGGCACATACTATATTTCCCAGCTGCTAAATCTTGTAATATTTTATTTGCACAACATATGAATAAAGGGACTGCAGACAGGAAGGCATCTTAGCTTGAGTTGTTTGGAATTCTGGAAAGAAAACAAACATGGAAAATGTACTAAAAGGAAAAGAGGGGGCACGTGGGAATCAATGGAAGATTTCATGGGATGTGAATTGGTATTGATAAATACAGAATAGTTAGGAAAGAAAACAATGAATGATGAAACTAAGAAATGTATTAAAGAGCATTTCTGTAAAGTATTCTTTTCCCACTCTCCTAAATATCATAGTTTGATTATAGTACATTATCTTCCATATAAAACATTGAATCTTTTTTTGTATTTACCTTATGTAACATTCTCAGTGCATTGTTTTTACAGTATTTCCCACTCTCTGGCAAAGAGAAGACAACAACTGAATGCAGAAGAAGGTGGTGATGGTGTAATCATCAATATAAGAGGAACAGAAAAGCAAACTATGGACACTTCAATGGAATTTTGGCTAACCTACAGTCCTGTCAGCTAGCCAAACTGGCACAATTTTATACTGAGACTGCATAGTTTGCAAGCAGCTGAACACATTACCATCTTGTACTTCAGTCCCTTAACTGGCTTCAGCTTCCTAACTTATTAGCCTACACTCACATTAAGTCTGCCCACATTATCTTCTATGGCCCAGTGAGGTTTTCTACCACCAGTCACCTATTAAACAGGTACTTGCATCAAAAAAGAACTGTGTTAACTGAATCAAGACTTAATGCTTACTCATAATCTAAAAAATCATAATAACGAACATCTATTCTCTGTAAATATTGCTAAACTGTGAAACTCTCTCCTAACGATCGTCAGAAATATCTCCTCTCATCTACTATATAAAACACACCTTGAAACACACATGTCTACAAAATGGTCTTGCGTTTGTAACAAGTTCATTACAAAGCCCCATTCTTGTTTTTCATCTAATTGTTAGTCTGCTCCTTATATTAGTCTGCTCCTTATATATCCATACCAAGTAAATATAATAACATCTTCACATGTTATCAACTGTTCATATGTCTGAAGTGAATATGTGGTTAGATAATACTTGCATATGCCTCATCTGTTCTTTGTGTGCAAAATTTTAATGTGATTTTATAGATAAGCTGGAAACATCATACTGAATGTTCATTAGATATGTGCAATTTCATCCTGCTGTAAATAACTGTATTGTGAACACAATACTGTATACAGCTATTAAACTATATATAGCACAGTGTTACGCAGTATATCTTGTTTGTGAAAAAGTAAGTAATGTACAGCTTTTCTTCCCAGGTCTCCAATGAAGAGGGGCTTTGCCTAGTCAGATTTTCCCAGTAATCAAAGCCTAATAAATGCATCAACAAACTGTGAACCATGTCCCATGTTGACAAAGACCACAAAAGAGCAAAAAACATATGGAGTAGAGTGGATTTCCACTTATAACTGCAATATAAATCTAACGGTATGTCACAGCTGAATAGAAGTCAAAAGTAATCTTTAAATATAAACAGAAAAGCAAAATTATATGAAATGTATTAGAAAGGAATTTACAAATACAGTACAGAGTATAAAATATTTAGTCTTTGTATGTTCTTATGGAAAAAATGTTTGGTAAATGACATGGGCGAAGTACAGAACTGTGCGCGAAAGGCATTAGTGGCGTGCAGTAGTACTACTATATAAAACATGTATCTATAGTATGGTTAAAATGACACCTGGATAAGTAAAAGTATACATAATGTGGTATCAATGGTTATAACATTAAACATAAAGAATACAGAGAGTAGTTTTACATTACAGAAAAGCTATCTATGGAAAGCTTGACTAGTATATATGAGGACATTAAAAATCAGGAAAAATATATGCGGGAGGAGGAATAAATTGCAAAGTAGCACTGCATCAGGACAGAGAAAATCATTAAGTAATACCTGTAAATTAGTACAACAATTTACAAAATAACTTATCATAATTGTGCAGCACAGTTTTCTTAAACAGAAGATGAGTTTCTTTTCTCGGTATTAATTTGGGGAAAAGTGAGGCATTAATAATGTCTTTCAGTGCTATGTGGCAGTATCCTGGTGACTCGGTAAAGGATAAATGGGTTATCAGAAAATGGATGTATTGATTTATTAGCCTGATCTTTTTCTTCTTCTTTCGGCTTTTCCCAGTTAGGGGTTGCCACAGTGGATCACCTGTCCACTCATGACTGGCAGTAGAGTTTTATGGTATCGAGTTGCCAGTTGGGCACCCAACCTTCTACAGAAGGCACACATGCACTCATGCCTAGGGCCAATTTAGAATGTCCAATCCACCTACAACATGTCTTTGAGATGTGGGAGGAAACCGATGCATCCGGAGGAAACCCACGTGACCACAGGGAGGACATGCAGACTCCGCACAGAAGGCACCCCAGCCGAGAATCGAACTAGAGAACCTCTTGCTGTGAGGCAGCAACGCTAACCACTGCACCACCGCGGCTGCCTGATAACTTCAGATATTGATTCTGAGCAGTCTCTTTCTCTCTCTCTTTTTTTGTACTTACTTCTTATGTTTTATTTCAATTTTCCTGCTCTAACTGAACAACCTCCATGGAAACTGTAACATTCTCTTGAACTGTAAGTGGCTCAGGAAGCTGAGACCTCAGGTTAGAATCTCATCTGAAGGGCTTGTACCTCAGGAATTCAACACTACTGCCATTTCCCCTACAGTAATGCAGCGCAGTTGTTAAAATATCAGTTCCAAACTTCTAATGTGGGGAACAGAACTTTCAGCCTATGGATCTTCTTAGCATCACTGGCAACACTGCTGTTGATCTAATATGAGTGACTCAAGAATGCATGTTACACACAAAAATCTATTCCAGTGGAAGGTTACAGATCTCTGACTTTATTTACTGCGATAAATGGGTTGTTCGTTAATGGAAAACTGGGCATTCTGAATGTGTTAAGGGATGAGTAGCTAATGACAAATGTTATTATGCACACCTACAGAAGAGTGTATGTTTTTTCTGTTTTACATTCTTACAGGAGCACCAGCACTCCTCAGCAAGGACAATTTCAGTTATCTACAAAACTGTAAATTAACACAGAACTGCAGCCTAGTGGATGTGTTAAACCTTTTGCAAAATAATCTTATTTTATCTGACAGTGTGGCTTGTTTGCATCCCAAAGCTATAAACATGTTATATTGTATTGATCTCAACTTCATCCTCTTGTCATCATCATGAATGGGTCATGACTTTGGGAAAACTGCTCAACTAGAGCAATACTGCCTAGACACCCTGAAGAGAGCTATTTGTTGTTGGCAACATAACCCAATAAAGTATGACAATGAGGTGCAAACAAGATGCATTCTGCTAACGTGAGTTGCTCACCAATAATCAGCTGCACAGTGTGTAATTCTACACAAGTCAATTAACCAGACTGATGCCTGCAAGTCACCCCTGAAAGAGGAGGCTGTGCTTAGCAGGTCTTAGCATACAAAATAAAAAAAAAATAATGGAACTTGCTGTTTTGTCCTTCTGTGCTAATAGATCTGTCACCTGTTTCATAAATGCCATTACCTGCACTGTGTAACTTTCATGTTTAGTCCCACGCAAAGATTCATTTTAAGATATCTATCTGGGAACTTAGCAAAAAACATACATCCATCTTTTAATTTTCTGGTGTCTTCCTCTGTGACACACATTAATTTATACTTGGATTCTTTCCCTTTACATAGCTATTATGTTATTCTCACTCTGTGTACACGATGGCCCTTCAAGCAATGTTTACTTTCCAAATATCACCTATATGTACACTATCATGTTAGATCTGAAAACTGGAATATTTGTTGTATACCACTTAATTGGTATCAAAAACAAATGAAAAGAACTGGCTCAACCAACCTTGTGCAAAGCACAGAAAAGAAAAATATCATGCAGGGTTCACAAATAAGAGTATATCTATGTGGTTCTGTGTGTGTGTGTGTGTGTGTGTGTGTGTGTGTGTGTGTGTGTGTGTGTGTGTGTGTGTGTGTGTGTGTGTGTGTGTGTGTGTGTGTGTGTGTGTGTGTGTGTGTGTGTGTGTGTACATGCTTGTACTGGGGAAGGTCATGACTTTACCATTGCTTTAGTAAGACTCAGCATTTCAAGCATACTTTTTACAAGTTCCTTGTACAATAAAAATTATGAGCATACTTATTACAGAAAAACTACTTATTGCATTCTAAACCTTTACACATTCCCTTGTAATCTGTGTCACTCAAGTTATATTACCTTTCATGTTTGACAATAAATCTGTAATGGATTTACCAAACTGTCTCTTTACTTAATATGACCAAAGAATTCTTATCCAACCATTTTATGTTTTTTTGACTTAACATGAAAACGTTTAAAAATAATATAGTCAACATTAAAATAAACTGGTGCTCCAAAGAACAGTATACACAAAATGTAAACAATATAATAGCTCTGTAACAGAACAAAACCCTGCAAGTAAAAGTAATGTGCATCTCAGAGAATAATTGTAGAAAACTGGAACAAAGATATAATTTTGTCATGCTCCCAGAGGGGTTCTTTTCTTGCCAGCTTGACACACACATCTATACAAATGTGAAGAAAGAGCAATGTTTAAACTGCTGACCCTTGTACTCAGATGCTGACTGAACTAGGTGTACACTAGTGCCCCATATGAGAGCAGAACAGCCTATCCTTCCCTCAGGGTTAGAAACAATGCTAACACCAGATTAGATATGCTAACCCTCAATGCAGCACAGCACTTTACATAATACACGTACATCCAAGTAATGCCCTGCGGTATATTTCGACTTAGAACCAAACCAGAAGTGCTGTATTGTATAACTGATTCTCAGAAATGCTATACTGTATAACTACTACACAGTACTATTACAACAGAATGTTTAAGTGTAACTGTTGCTTAAACACTTTTTTTCCATAATGATACATAATTTGTGATAACTTTTGGCTGATGGTAACTGAGGAAATGTACTAGGTTCCCCTAAATTTGTACTTTGTAGATTCTTTTTCATTATCTTTTTCACATTGGGAATCTTATAACGACCACCCAGGCAATACCGCTATTGTTTCATGTGCTTATATGACAAAATTGCACTGGCAAAAAAAAAAACACTCAGTTATATAAACAAGAGAAGGTGGGTTTGAAGGACTTGCTTTTATGTATTAATCCATCAAATTTATCATTTATTTTCATCCTGCAAATCTAAAAGCATGTAAAATAATACATGTGATGTTTATTGTGTTATAATGTGCTATTAAGAGCACTTGATTATAAAACTACTGCAACTTGTATTAAGGAAAAAAAAAGAAAGAAATCTGATTGCAGGACAAGAGAACAAATAAATATGTATCAAAGCTTTGTGCCTAGAAGCTGCAAATGAGTTAACCCCTAGGAGGGTTACAAGAATTGTACACCATTGCACAGTAACATGATCTTACAATATTTAGAGCACACATAAAAGAATCAGAACACTTCAATAAACCAGGTTTCAAATCACATGCTATCCTTGAAGAAATACATGCTTAAAAAGCTGAGAAATGAGGCAGTACTATAGTGAACTATGATAATTCTGAGGCATTCTCAACCACTCAAAACAGTTCTAGTTCTTTCTAAGACAGAACTAATACTGTGAGTTAGTATCTGGCAGTCAAATCACCGAAAAAGTAGATGAATATAGACAGTGGGAAAGTCACCCATCACGTACAGCAAAAAGTCTGCAAGTCAAAAGGCCATACTGTACAATGCAAGAGTCATAACACAATATACACTGCTCGGATAATCCCGATGACTGAAAGGAAACTAGAGCAGTGTTCCGGAAATTGTAAGCACAACCAGGTAAAGCAGTAGCCGAAATACCAGTTAATCTAAAATATGGTATGACTAACAGTTGGCTGGAACAGCTTGAAGAGTTTAGTTTACTCATATATTTGTGTACTGCAGAAGGAATATAAAGCAATGCCTTTGTACATTCCTTCTGAAAGCTAGACAACAAAGACGTTAGAGATTTTGCAGTATGACAACAAACTGGGCCTATATTATGTTGTCGAAAGATGAATTCATAGGATCATAGGTGTAGCCCATAGAAGTGCCGTGGCATTGTGCCGGCCATCTTTAGTTCCCAGTGCCTCTGTCGAGTAGAGCCACTGGAGTGATCCCCGGGGTGAACATTCTATTTCCCATCCACTCATCAAGATTTCTCTTGAAGAGGGCTAGTGAGGTGCTCTGCTTGACATGTATGGGAAGTCTATTCCAGAGCATGGGCAGTCTCTGGGTTATGAACCTGTCCCTCCAGCATGTTCTGTTGATTGTGGTAATGAGGCTGAGGTTTCTGGAGCATGTGGTGTGTAGGGACTGGGATTTCTTTAGATGTAGCATTTCTAACAGTGCTGGGTCAGACATGGCTTTGTAAGTCAAGCAGACATCACCTCTTAGTAGACAATATGAGACAGAGAATAGTTTGCAGTTTTTTGAGTCTGTCCTTGTAGGACATGTGTTTAAGGCCTAGGATCCTCTTCATGAGGTACTTTTCTGGCCTCTCCAGCTGTTGCAGGTGTCTAGTAAGGTACATGCCAAATGGGGCATTATACTCTATGATTGATCTAATGAGGGAAAAGAGGAGAGAAATGATGAGCTCTTTCTTCCTGGATGCAAAACCCTTGGTAATGAGATAAGTCACATAGAAGGACTTTCTGACCACAGTGGCAATGTGGTGGTTGAAAGAGAGGCTGCTGTCAACCTGTGTCCTCAGATCTGTTATAATGTCTTCAGTGTTCAGTGGGCTCCAATCAATGTGGTAATTAGTGGGAAATGAGTTTTTCCCAAAGGGGATGACACATTTTTTTGGCATTAAGCTTAAGGTCATAGTTTTGACACCAGTCATTGGTCTCAGTGAGGCCTTTCTGTAGAATGTCTGCATCACTTGGGGAGTTAATAATGGCTCCCAGCTTGCAGTCGTCTGCAAATTTGATCAGCCAGAGTCCCTCCGTGTTGGCCTCAAATTCTGAGAAGTATATGCCAAACAGGAGAGGACCCAGGACCAATCCCTGTGGGACTCCACTCGTGACTGGTCAGCAGTCTGACTTGGAGTCTGCTACTTTCACACTGTGTGTTCTATCTGTGATCCAATTTGCAACCCACCAAACGATATAGGGGTTGATGCCTAGTTTGGTGAGTTTATCAATAATTCCTGACTGAGGAGGGGTATTAAAGACCTTGGCCAGATCGAGGTAGGCTGTATGAACTGCCTTACCTTCATCCACCGCTCTGGTGACTGACTCAAAGAAGTCAACCAGGTTGAGCAGGCATGATCTACCTTTCACAAAACTAAATTGCGTGGGATCTAGAGTTTGAAGATTGATTATATCCTTGTTAATTAGGTCCATGATGATGCACTGCATAGCCTTACATATCAGACTTGTCAGGCTAATGGGGCGATAATTTCCAGGGTCTGTAGTTGTTCCTCCTTTATGGAGAGGGATGACTGTAGCAGTGTGCCATTTGGTAGGGACAAAGCCTGAGGTGAGGCTGTGAATGAACACAGCACACAGATGTGGTGCCAGTTCACTTTGTAATTCCAAGGTCAACTTTGGAGAAGGTTTTCATGGTGGATACCTTTACGGGGGGTGTAGGTGAGATGTGGATTTCCATGATGATTAGTTTATGGTCGGATCTAACCAGGGAGGAATTCACTATTGGTGTAGGCAATGGTTGCCCATGTTAGTAATAACCAGGTCAAGGATGTTGCTTCCTGTAGTGGGGGGTAAGAATGAGCTGGTCCCGGGCATTAGAATTGAGGAATTCCAGGAAGCATTGGGCCAGTGCATTGGTACTTGAGTAATTTTCCCAGTTGATGGAGGGGTGGTTGAAGTCTCTTATTATGAGAGTGTTGGGTTGGACCTTGATAGATTCCGGGGTGCTTAGGAACATGGAGTGAGAGTCTAGCAACATGGTTGGGGACCTATAACAATCTATGACCTGGATCGCAGTCTTACCCAATGTTACGTCTTTATCGACACATAAACATCGAACACTGAAATTGCTAAATGGCCACTTCAGCGAATTTTTTCCTAGGGGAAAAAATTGCTTGGCCGAAGAAACACAAAGCAAACGTTCAAACCGTACATAGTGGGGGCTTTGCCCCCAATCCCCCCTGATGTGGGGAGCTATGCCACTCACATACCCCTAGCTAAATATACCAACTCTGAGATTGCACTACAGTGGGGAAAAGGGGAAATCCTTGATAACGGCCAAGTGATTTTTCCCCCTCGGAAAAAATTAGCTGAAATGGCCGTTCAACAATTTCAGTGTTTGATGTTTATGTGTTGATAAAGACGTATTAGAATAATTCATTTTTTGACAACATAATATAGACCCCAACAAACTAAACACTAGCAAACTAAAAAAGAAAGGCCTGTAATGGTCAATTTTAATACCACTAAATCTATTATTATTATTAATATGAAGAAGAAGAATTTGTTCATAATTTTGAGAAAACAGCACTCATATTGAGGTAGAACAAAAAGTGCTTTGTGTATTCATTTAATTAATGGGCAGAATGAAGGCATAAAGACTTTAAAAGAGAAACTGTTAGGACAGTCATTGGAAACACTACATTTTGAATAGCTGCCGAAATCTAAAGACTTTTAAGTTAATACAAACTTTTAGTGTACTTGTTGAACCTTGAAACATGCTGCACTGTTACTCCTGAAAAGGCAGTAGTTCCTGCATTTCGTTAAAAATGAAACACAAATATTTTCATGCTGCTACTCATTACTTTGTAAAATAAGGTGGTTCAGATTTATTAACTTCTGAGTTAAAACTGGTTAATGAGATTAAAAAAAATGAATGCTATTAGTTTTATAATATAGTGTCTGAAGCTTTGTCCTTCCAGTGGTATCAACATGAAGACTGTAAGTCAAATTTATGTTTAGTCGAGATTCATTAAATAATCTGATAATGTTGATAATGTGTCGAGTCACAGTATGCAGTAACATGATAATCCAAACTAGTCTGCATACGTGTGCGTGCGTGTGTGTGTGTGTGTGTGTGTGTGTGTGTGTGTGTGTGCGTGTTGTGCAAATAGAAGCACATGGGGGAACTCAATGGTTCAGCTAGAACAGCAACGGATAATGTTTTTAATATAAAATCAGAAAAGAAGTGAAAGGGGACTGGAATGGAGGAGTGCTTTCCACAAGTATGTAACGGCTGAATAATTTAATGTAAATTGATTTTTGAATCTTATGAGGTACTTTGACATGTTCATAGTATCACATTTTAATATAATACCTTCATGGTGTTTCAGTACTTTTTCATTCCTAATAGATTCTACTTCATGGAGCCTTGAGTTTAAAATGTTAATATTTTAAAACCTTCTTCAACAGTAACATCTGCATTAACAATCTGAGAGATGTTGTCTTCTATTTTTTTCGGAGTTTCTACCTTCTTTTTACTTTTCTTTATAAAAGTTACCCATATATTTTCTACTTATGAATCCTTTGTTCTTGTATTATTTATATACCACTTTGCATCCTTTAAACTTTCCACATAAACATATTTTGTCCCTGCCTACTTCCCCACAACCGATCATTATCTGTTAACAACTATTCATATTTGTTGGGAATACTGGATTTGTCTTACCTTCCATGGGCTTAACCGGAAGGATGTACTGGGCCATTGAGTACAGCATCGTACTGCTGTTAGTAAGTGTGCCCGAACCCCAACTACTGCATACCAGCCAAGAGGGCTCCACAATGGCTGCCTTCAAGACATGCATACTAACTACCCAGCATGAGCAGCCTCTTGACCAGCAGCACAGAGCTCACCCAGTTCTTAATGCTGCTACTGCAGCAAGCTTAGGCAGTCTCCTTCCCACCACCACCCAAGCTGGTTGCTCATTCCCATCATCCCCCACTCAGTGCAGCACCTGTGCCTAAAACTTGGGTCATATGAGGCTTAGCCAGGGCCTTACAGTGTTGGCTGACAAAAATATTCCCTTTCTACAAACTTTGCTACTAATGTATTTACTTATTCTCTATTTGTTTTAGTTATATACCTTTATTTAACCATTCTTTTATCTTTTCTTTACTGTTCCCATAGGTTTTCCTTTTTTCCCTAGGATAATTCCCCACTGAGCCTTGAAACTTCTCTATTTTCTCTCTTTCTTCTACCAATATTTTCCTACAATATAGGCTGGTATTCATAGTCTGGTGCTTCGCGATGAACTGTGGTTATTTGTGAGAAGAGTTGCTAGATGTATATGCAAATAAGCTCAGAGCAGGTTATTTGAGTTGAATAAGCAACAGTGAAGCTATTTTTAAAAGCACTCCAATTTAAAGCAAAAAAGTAAACTATGTAAAAGTTAACATTAGAAACTTGAGAATTAGTATGCAAAAGCCTAAAGCTTTGCATTATTTCATATTTGTTTGAGTACAGTGGCCAAGCTTGGGGGCGAGCGTGGCTAAGTGCACTTACACTTGAAAGGTATAAAGCAAGCGATGGACTGACCAGTGTTTACAATCAAAATTAAAAAAAAAGAGGTTTATAATGTTTTATATGGGGGGAGATCACATAATAAAACCATGTAAGTAGTCAAGATGAACTAACACAACAAATTTCATGCAGGCCATAGCAGCATTCATGTATGATTATCAGAACCTCACATTCGAGGTCCTGTTCCTGATACTGCAGCATTGTCAGATAAGTGTCAACAGGATCACCTTCATTAGGTAGGTCACAACACTGGACCAACTCACCTTAAAGTTTTCATGGCAGTGCTTCCTCTAAATTACTTGCACCATCATCTAGACTATATTTAGGAGATGTGCAGGACTCATTTAATCTTGAACTACTGTGAATGATGTTTGACAACTCTGTAACTTTACACTTTCACCATCAAATACACAGTTGATGTTTAACTTGAATGAGAATAAGATAACAAAAAAAATATATATTTTTTTTTTTTTTGGGGGGGGGGTGGAACCAACTTTACAAATGTATGCATTTCCTCCCTATAAACCTACTACATAAACCATCAAGGAAAGCTGGTAAAAAAATCAGTGCTATATGCATTAGCATTGTTACATGTGGCAATTACCTACAACATAAAAGTAGTAATACACAAAAGTTTTCAGGAAAAGCATAATAAGACAATTACAGATTAAAATATGTATCTTGCCATGTAAACATAACACTGCTGCCACTTCACCCTCACCGCTGCACAAATGCTATTTTTGTGTCTGAAGTCACAAGTTATTGTGTGTGACAACATAAAATAATTTAATGTGCAGTATCACAGCAAAGAGTTTGAGAAGAAATGGCATTAAGTATAGTATAAAAACAGTATAATATGTTTTCATTCAACTGCAATGTATTAACTCAAAAAATACTGAAATGTTGAGTATTTCAGTACTTGTATACTTAAGTAAAGCACTACAGCAGAATTTCTTCATCAAAGCAGAGAAAAAAGTGATGATTATTTATATAATTTCTTACAACATCACTGAACAGGAGTCAATGAGCACTCAGACATAACTTTAATTTACAATAATATGAGTAACTTTTATAAAAGAAAAAAAAACATTTTAAGATGAGAGAGAATGTGAAACGAACAGTGACAGCAATCCATGCACCACACAGCATAGCTCACTGATATCTCTATGCAATTATACTCTGTTTTCTACAAGAAAGGAAATACTAACCTGAATGTCGTGGTCCATAGTTCCGGACTGGACGTCACTTTACTTGCGCAGCTCTGTGGTGTGCATGAACCTGACACTTGGAGTCTCTTACTACTGCTGCCAGCTAGTTATCATTATTGGTAGAGGGACTCAAACTGGGAGCTGCAGTGACAGCATGGGTCACTTCACCACTGGATCAGCATAATCATGTTATGCAGACCATAACAGACAGTAAACATCCTGCATACAATAGCTAGGTTATACTGAGGAGCATCCCCCATACTTATTCAGGCATCTGAAATGGCTCTCCAGGATGCCGAAGATCCTCTTGATGGCAATACAGGTCCGGGACAGTGATATGTTATATGTCTGCTCTGCCGCTCCACTTGGATTTTTCACTTCATTTTTGTCATTACCACCCCACCAGTCTTTGTCTGTGTTATATGTTTGCTTGCCTCTGCTACCGTACCTATACTCTGCTTTCTACCCATGCCTTCCCCATACCAACTTCCACCTCTAAACTTCTTAAAAGGAGCACCTGTACAAAAAATACCTTTCTTCCTCTGTACCACTCTTCTTCTTCCATTCTCCTTTTTTGTTTTTCTCTGTTTTCTGAACTTTTTGACTGTTCCATCACCCCAATTTCTTCCCCTTCACATAATGAAGTCAGTTAGCACTTTGCAGTGGAGCCCTTGTATGGGTTCTCTTCTCTGTTGTGCATGTGTTGCAGCTATACAGTGCTTCAGTGAGCATATGAATGAGCATAGCACTGGGCATGTAATCTGACTGCTGATGTCTCTTGGTCATGTGATCACATATAGCTCAGTCCACTAAATTGTACAGCTGCTATTTTTTTGTTATAACAAGACTTTATTATTCAGCATTATGCCCTGCATGACTGCATTATGTCAGCAGCACTTACACATATGCAATCCATGTCAGGCCATATCACATTGTTTTCACCATACTACTTACCTCAACATGTCATTGGTCACATTATGCTTCTCTTTGAATAACTACCCATAATCTTTTAAATATTGTATAGAAGTAGCTTTTGTGTGAACTCTGTGAACACATCTTTTACATGGCCTTGTTTCCACTCTATCCTGGCCAGAACTTAGTGTTATAGAAAGTCTGTATTGAAAACATAGGCTAAAAAGTTTATTTGAAATTTCACAATATTTAATGCTACAGTTTTTTTATTTTGTGTTTAACATGGTCTCAGCAGCGGTAAACAAGCAGATGCACAGGTCCACTGCCAGCCAGCTCAGCAGTGATAAACAAGCAGATAGCATAAACTGCAAAACAGATGGCCAGCAGCTTAGCGATAAATGATAGCAGAAGCTATTACCTTCACCAAAGATATTCACACCACCAGGCTAGGTGCCCAACACAATGCATCTGAAATTCTCCAGGTGCAACTAACACTAGGTAAGACTGTAATTCAAGTTGTAACTTGCTACAGATCCCCCACCATGCCCCAAGATTCTCACTACACCTTTCTAAACATACTGGAAAATATTAATATACAGCCAAACACCCTAATACTGGGTGATTTTAACTATCCTGCCATTAGCTGGGAAAACTACTCGTGTACCAACACCTTTGCCCAACGGTTCTTGGAATTCATAAATTCCAATGCCCTGGATCAACTAATCCATAGTCCCACCAGGGGCTCCAATATCCTAGACCTGGTCATTACCAACATGGGAAATTGATGCTCCACATCTATGGTCACCCCCCTCGTTAGTCAGGTCTGACCATAAGCTAATCACCCTTAACATCCACATCCCACCCCCACCCCCCAGTAAGGAAGCCTCCATAAAAAACTTCTCCAAAGCCATCTTCATGCTACTCAAGTCAGAAGTGACAAACTTCATGACACCCATGCAGACTGGAACTGAAAGTTCAACTGCTGAATCCTACACTAAGGCACTGTATGAGCACATCCACTCATGCATGAATCGTGCCATACCAGATAGAACTAAGATGCTCTCATCCAAAAAAAGGAAGCCAGTCTGGTGGTCCCCTGCTATAAACAAACTTTACAACAAAAGGAAGAAACTGATGCAGAAAAGAAGAAAATCCCAGGATGCAAAAAACTCCCTTACCAGCCTCAGTAAGAAACTGAGATCCCTCAAAAAATCCTCCAAAGCTAATTACGAAAATAAAATTGCCAAAGATTCCAAAGACACACAAGGCATTCTAAAACTATGTCAAGAATCTAAATGGCACTGCTCAGATCTGCTCTGAGCTAAAACAGAATGGCATTAAATATACTGATCCCAAGGATATTGCCAATATCCTGACAGATCGATATAGTGCCAACTTCACCCCCCTCTCACCCCTTAAATGGCCCATCTCAATACCAGAAGATTGCCAAATTCCGGTAATAACGGCCACACAGGTAAAAAACGCACTCTCTAAAGCTAAGAATACAGCATCCATGGGACCAGATGACATCCCGGGCTGTGTACTACATGAACTACAATATGAACTGGCACCTCACCTAAGTGTCATGTTTAATCATAGCCTCACCTCAGGTTTCGTGCCCAATGAGTGGCGCAGAGCTACAGTTATCCCACTCCACAAGGGGGGATCCACCTTGGATCCCGGAAACGACCGTTCCCATCAGTCTGATGAGCCTTGTCTGCAAGGCCATGGAGTGTATTATCATGGAACTTATAAACAAAGACATTGGCAACCTTCAAACACTGGACCCCACCCAGTTTGGGTTCGTGAAGGGCCGATCTTGTCTCCTGAACCTGACTGACATCTTCGAATCAGTCTCCAGAGCCATGGACAAGGGTAAGGTGGTCCACCCACACAGCCTATCTAGACCTTGCCAAGGCCTTTGACACCATCCCCCACTCTGGAATCATAGATAAACTTACTAAGCTGGGCATTAATCCCTACATCACCAAATGGGTTGCTAACTGGCTTACTGATAGAACCCACACTGTAAAAGTAGCAGACTCCAAATCCACCTTCCAGACATGTGACAAGTGGAGTACCTCAGGGTTCAGTCCTGGGGCCGCTCTTGTTTGGCATCTACTTCTCTGAAGTACAGGCCAACACTAAGGGACTCTGGCTAAAAAAGTTCGCAGATGACTGCAAACTGGGAGCCATTATTGAATCCCCAAATGATGTGGATACTCTACAAAGGGCCTTAGAGAGACAGATGCTTGGTGCCAGAGCTATGGGCTCAAGCTCAATGCCAAGAAATGTATAATTATCCCCTTTGGGAAAAAAACATGTACCCGTGAATTACCATATAGGTGGCAGTACACTAAACACCGAAAGTGTGATAAGAGACTTAGGGACACAGGTGGACAGTGGTCTCACCTTCGATAACCACATTGCCACAACAGTCAGGAAATCCTTCTATGTGGCACACCTCATCACTAAGGGCTTTTCATCCAGAAAAAAGAAGGTCATTGTCCCACTGTACTCTTCCCTGATTAGACCCATTATAGAATACAACGCCCCGTTTGGTATGTACCTCTCAAGACATCTGCAACAACTGGAAAGACCGCAGAAATACCTCACTAAAAGTATCACAGGCCTAAAGCAGATACCCTACGCTGACCGCCTTAAAAAACTCCAGCTATACTCTGTCACATATCGTCTACTTAGAGGCGATCTCTGCTTAATATACAAGGCCATGTCAAACCCAGAGCTGTTGGACATGCTACCACTTAAAGAAATCCCAATCCCTCAGAGCCACACGCTCCAGGGATCTAAACCTTGTTGTCACAATAAACAAAACATGCTGGAGGGATAGGTTCCTGACCCAGAGACTCCCCAGACTCTGGAATAGACTGCCCATACATGTCAAGCAGAGTGCCTCTTTGGCCCTGTTCAAAAGGAACCTTGACGATTGGATGGGAGAAAGGAAACTCACTCCGGGGATCATGTCAGTCGCCCTGCTAGACAGGGGTCCAGGGAAGTAAATAGTGTGGGAAGAAATAGCCAGGGAATTGTTATGGCTAGGCTTGTACAGGCCCTAGTGCTGATAGCCTAGTACCAACCTATGAACCTATGAACCTATGAGCCTATAAGCAGATTATCTTATAACTCGTTGATAAATAAGAAACTACCAGATAAAATAAACTGTCTGCAACTCAGCAAAATGAGAGCAGAAGCACATAAATAAGATAAACGATCAAAAAAACTGCAAAATGGATGGCCAGCTCAGCAGCAACATACAAGCAGCTAAAATAAACTGCAGCAGCACACACAAGAATGGAGGATGGCCAGCTCAGAAGTGATAAACCGTCAGATAAAATAAACAACCGAGCAGCTGAAATGCCCACAGAGATAAACGAGCAGCAGCTAAAACTGACCCAGTACACATGACAGGCAAAATAAACTGAAACGGCTCTCAAAGAGAACTGGCCCAGCAGCAGATAAAACTTGTACACATAACGGCCTGAAGAACAATGAATGTTCTTACCTGGAGGCTGCCTGGGACATGATGTAAGCGGACTCTACAAACTTCCCTCTGCAAAAGTTACCCGCCATTGCTTTTCATATTCCCCATTTCCAACAGGCAGTAGCTGATGTCATTACGCACACCCCTGTAGGCTGGTGATGGGTGGTGACATCAGCCATACATTTAAAGTTGTAAACTACTTAAAAAAATTTAAAGTGGTAAACTTTTTAAAAAAAAAAGTCCAGGAAATATGGAAATTAAGGGGGTCACTCGGGAATTTGTCGCACCCCAATATTTTACCCTAAAAAAAGAGGAATTCAGTATGGTTGAGAGGTATGGTCCCATTTCAATTTCATTGCATGCACTTCCTGTCAAGTTGCTCAGTGTCTATAATACTCTTGTATTTAAATAATCCACCAATAATCTAAAAAAATAGTATTTCCTTTTCAATGAATTTCATATTTACCTTAAATATTAATTTCCTTTTATACTTTACTATATCCTTTCTCTGATTTTCAAATAAGCTGATTTATCATCTGAAGAAATATTTTCTTTACCACTTGCTTTCCATTAAATAGTCCTGCAAAATAACCTGTTTTATAATCTGTTTTTATAGTTATTGAACCTGCTCTGTGTAAGTAACTATCCTGCTGCCTATCACAAAATCTGCTTTCTCTACTCTACTCTACTCTACTCTACTATACTATACTGTTTATTATATTATATAAAGCAAAGTGTAAATGCTTGCAAACAGGGCACACAACACTTCTGTTTCTGTTAACAGTTCACACTTTTACTAAATCTCTTTAACTGCAGCATTCTTTTCCTCCATCCTCCTTTTGTTGCCCATTTTATTTTCCCTTTCTCGTTTTATTGTACATATGCAAATATATGCTGAGCACACTGCAATATGTAGCAAAACAATCCCTTTGTTACTGTACATTTCTTACATTACATAATGTCATATGTTCTTTTTGTAATAACTTTACCTGACATACTATCCAAGTTGATCTATTACTGTTAATGGTGTTCTCAGAGCAGTGTATGAAATGGTTCACTGAGATCAGGATTTTACCTTGGTCAACACACATTAAAAATAAAAGTTTTTCACTTTCTTATTTCTTTTTGTTTTACTACTTTTACTTTACAACTATAATCAACGGCATGCATCATTTCAACATTCATCAAAACATATTTCTTCAGTTTATGAAACATTTCCATTCCCTCTTTATCTTTAGTGTATATACACACATTACAAAGTCTCACAATATACTTATAAAAGAAATCATGCATCACTGTCCTATTTGGACGGTCTAGTGTAGAATCTTTAACTTTCAGTGGAATAAGCATCAGACTAAATTGTTGGTCTATTTCATAAAATGTTACAATTTTTTTCATTATTTTTTCTAATTAGTAATATAGCTAATATATAATATGTAATATATAACACGCATCACAGAAAACAAATCAAAATCTCTCAACTTCTTTACTAATATAAAACTGCATCTTCTTGTAGGAGTTTATCCTATTCACATATGTGGATAAGAACACAACTCAAATTGGTTTTATCACCTCCGCATAACTCTGTGCTTACTTAATATACTTTTAATTGTATTCTGCTACTGTTTATTATATTTCTTACAGAACCTTAATTTTCAAAATCCATTTCCTATCTGGTTACTTTCTGTAAGGCTCAGAATGTAAAACAGCACATTTGTTTTGTGATTACACATACAAAATTCCCCATGCATCTTTTGTATTCACATTCTTGCCTGTTTCAGTTGTGCCAGTAAGATTATGACCGTCGCTAACTTTAACATTTCTCCCCATCATTATCACTTTCATTTCCATTTTCTATATTATTTTGTTTAGCTATTAAATCATTTCCATTTTTGGAAATATTTTGTTCAAACATATTTCTTGTTTCTCTACGCAATGTCCCATTTTTTACACTCAATACAAGTTTCACAATCTTAATTTAAATTGCCTTTTTTCCACATATTCCATCCATACTATACATATTATAAAAAGAAATAAAATCCAACAAAGCAGTGTTTCATAGTCTCTGTTATATCTGTGAATCTAAATTAGATAAATGCCTTGCACTTCTTACCCCCAAATGACTGAAATCTATAATCCTTCCAAATTCATGTTTTCTAAGGCTACCTCAAAAGAGAAAAAAAAAAATACTTGTTCACAGCTACTGCCCACATCTGTAATGCAGGAGCTCTTAATGGCTTGAATACATTTATCTAGAAACTATGTTTGTCTATCAGGGAAACCATTTCCCAGAACATTAAACGTTAATACACTCTGTATCTGTATATGTGCAAGACTGTTCCACAGCTGTAGCATAAGATTTCACCGTTGACTTGTTCTGCTCATATTTGTTCTTCCATACCCACATGCTTTGCATCCAGGTACATATTTAATTCAGATATTTTCTATAGCTCTATTCTCAGTGTATATCTTTACACTCTCTACATCTCTGACGTATGTAATTCTGTTTTCCCAAATTCCATAGGATCACTCCAAGATAAACTTGGCTCACCTCCATCTATTTCAGATAATTTTATCAGTGGTATACTGTAAATCACTCCAGGTTACAACTCAGCTATTTTCTCTTCCAAACTATCATCACAGTTTATTACTTCAGATTCTACTGACCATGCATCTTATTTCTGCTATTGTAGTTTTGGATCCCTCATTCTCTGTTGCAGTGTTACACAGAACCCCCAGAGACAGAGGAGGTGAATTCCCACAGTGTACTGGGCAAATCTCTTTAAACAATATGAATACTACCTCAGGTATTCCTTGAAAATAGATGGCAGACCTAATGGTGCTAACCTGGTCAACAAAAAGAAAATAAACAAAAATTAACATTTGCGTGTCACCCACTGAATAACCTTCCCAGTGCAGATGAAATTTAGCAAGGAATTGAATTAATACAGCTTTGTAAATGATTGGTTTCTATAAATTTACGCACTGGTTTACTATACTATAAGGAAAGAGAGACAGAGAAAGAAAAAAAGCAAAGGTAATGAGATAAAGACTGCTGCAGTCCATCACATAACTCATTTAAAATTATGGACATGCCAAAATTATGATACAGAAAGTATGAAATCCTCTCACACTGAAGAATGTAACTGCCCTCCCTGCTCTACAACTTTATCTGCAGCTTACTGTTCATATTTGTTATTAGAAAGATAATCCAGTGGAACAAGGTGTGGAACCATGCACTCACTAATTAAAGTTAAATGGTGATGAATAGTTGCTGAAACATTTATATTTTCATTGAGTCACTGAGTTGCACTATAAAAAAATATATAATTCTTAATCACCCTGTTACTGTCCCAAATGACAGACAAAATTAATCATTTCAGAGACTGATACAACATTGATAGCAAGAGGTGAGGTGGGGTGGAGGTGGGGGGGGGCAAAAATTAATACAGAAAGAAGAGGCTTCCAAACTGAAGGCAGTGGGTGTTTAGGCCTCTTAAGAACAAACATAATTAAAAAAAAGAATAATTGAGAAGCTAGTGGGTGCTTAGTCATGGGATAAAGGAGTGATGTTCTGCAGAATAAAAGGAGTCTGTTGGAAGAGGAGCCAGTCAGCAAACTAGAGGTTTCAGGACAACTTATGCCCTTTGGTAGAACTTGGAAAGTCTGAAATAACATAAATGGACATTGTTGATAAGGAGACAAACAGTTGTTTGATTCTTTCTTTTAACAGCTGTTTTTCAGAAATGGTGACTACCATAGCCTATTGCTGTCTTCAGGTGAGCAGATATGAGGTACGCAATACAAGCCTCATGTTAAAACATACACATACTCACGTTCACAACATTCTGGCTAAAGGATGACCAGACAGAAGAGTGACAGGTAGTGTTAGTCACCAAATCAAAGACAGACAAACAGCTAGACAGACAGAAAAAGCTAGGTAGGCCACTGCATCAACATAGAGATAGGTAGCTGGTTGGATGGATAAAACTGGTGTGATGTGAACAAGTATTGATGAACATTATTTTTATTTGTGGAAAAATGGCACCACTATTTTTTATCATGGAATTTGTTTCTGCGGAATTTCCTATGTTTCTCATTTAGTTGTTGAACTTTCTATATAATGCCTAATGTTGGTGGGGACATGCCTAGTCATCTCCACTGAATGGGTGCTCACTGCCCCAACAGCTTTATCAAATCATTTTACACTAGACAACATGGAAGGCAATTTATACTCTAAGAAATGTGGGACAGACTGGGACAGACATGCCTCTGACTGAGCTTTCCCTTAGGCAAATACCTCTCAACTGTCCTGATTTTAGCAGAATGTCCAGACATTTTTGCCTTTAATTTTTGTCTGTTCCTCATATTGTTTTTTTTTTTTTTTCTGGCAAATCACCGAGGACTGAAATCATAAAACAATAACAGATATTGTCAAACTTCATAGCCTTCAGAAAATGTCTGCTAATACAAAACATATTATTCTATCATCTTTCTAAGTTTATAAGAGACATATTTAAAAATTGTCCCTATTTTTGGGCCTTTGCACCCCCATTATTTATGGCTTTGTCCAGACTTCTTCTGCTAAGAGGTTGAGAGATATGCTTGGACATCATTTCATTCTACTCCTTAATGTCCTACCCTCCCCTACTAGCCAGTATTACTGATGTCTGCACATTCATATTTGTCTGCTTCCTACATTTAATGAAAATTCTGTAAAAACAGTAATGTACAAGTACGCATGTACCATACCTTGTGTTTATCACATGGCCCGATGCCCCTCTTTAATTGCACAGGTATACCGCACCCCAGTGTCCTTGCAAACTTCCCTTATCCTTCCCTTACTTAGTGCAGAAAACTCAGGGCTAGTATACCTCTACACACAGTAAAACACCTGTCATATAAGACCACAAGCTATGCAGTTCAAACTTCAAAATGCAAACTCAGAATCAAAGTTCAAATTAAAAGTAAATTTTTGGAATCACTATTAATGTCCAAGACCAATGTTTTTTTTTTTCTTTTGGGACACAAAAGGTGAGCATCTATTCTATTCCATGAACTCAGTCTAACAAACTCCCTTATGTTTTGACCATCTTCTACTCCACTTGCTGTGTTTATTTTCTTATCTCTTCATGCAGCTTTTCTTCATAACTTTCACATTCTCAACAGTTTCATCTTGCTATTTCTGCAGACACATTCGATATGTAAGGAAAAAAATACTCATTACTCTTCTTAGCCAATTAATCTGTCTCCACCAGCCACCTCAGCATGCCTTCATTCTCATCAATGTCAACCGTTCCATTTCCTTGTTGTTACCTTGTCTCAGGGTCCGTCAGTCAGTGAAAATCAAACTCTCCTTCTTTAATTCACTCTCATTTACAATCCTCCTCCTTCTTGAACTCGGTGTTGTGTTTTCCTCACACCTGCCAACCAGATGCTGTCCCCTCTATTGACACCTATTCTTAGCTACTATCTTCTCTGTTTGATCTCCTTTGTGCTTCTAAACTGACCATCTTCTCCTCTTTGGGTGACTCTCCTTGTACAACTCCAGTGCTACCTCATCTTTCCCCGTTTTCTCCACGCTGCCCCTTTGGGGATGGCAGCACTCCATTGGCCTATCGTTCCCTGTTAAGTGATATTTTCATTTTCTCAGCATCCTGGGATACCAGTAGGAATTCTTTGCCCAGGCCCCATAAAACTGCCTGCCCTCCCTTAAAAAGGGAAAAAGCAATCTGTATTCTTTCTGCTGTTATTCATACTCAGACCTCTACAAGTTATGCATCTGTTGTGATTGTAGGCCTGAGCCTCCTGCACATGCACACACACACACACACACACAAACACAGCATCAGCAAAAAGGCCTCAGCTTCCCAGACATTATACCACTGTATGACTGGTACTGAAATTGTGCAGCAGCAACTGTTTTCTGTTGTAGTTGTGGAACTTGTATGTTATTTGTCATGGGTGATCTAACACCTCCTGTTGCTTCCACCCCCAACATGCTTTATTCAGCCATATAAACCAGCCTTGGCCTTCTTGTTGCAGCACTGAACCATTTATCTAACACAGCAGCTCTAGGCCCTTGAATGACTCTGGTAGTCCTGAAGTCCACATATCCTCTCCTTGGGCTTGATGTTCTTAACTGCCAGTACTGAGAATTAGCTTTGCCAGATTATTTTGTAAATCACAAACCTTTAAATCATGAGAAGAAATCACTTTTCCTTCTCAGACCACTTCAGCTCTGATCCACACGACCACTCCTTTTATGAGTTGTACCTAGACATGAAGCCTGCCAACATTCTGAGAACATGAAATAATCTGTTATCAGCCATGTGGTTCCTGTATATCCCTCTCAACTATTCCTTTAAACTTTTATTTGGTAAACTACAATCTACACCTACTTTTTTAATCCAGTCTAGCAGCTTTTAACACATTTTTACTCCGCTCAGTAGAACGAACTTTGCTTCTAAACTGATGTATTGTTTGGGCTTACAAATACCCTTTGTCAAGAGGTAGCTAGGTTGAATCTGTACTTCCTGCATTTCCAGCATCAAGAAGCTGCACCCTAGAAGTCCCTTTCAACTTTCTTAACTACATTTAGACAAGACTTAAATTAGCTAAATCCCAGGGCTATACTCAAAAGCTATATCTGTCTATGCTTTTAGCTATTATGTAACTTTAATGACGTGAAGATCCACAGCCAAATACGATACAATCTGAACATTCTACATTTGTTCCTAATGACTGTCAGTAATACAATAATATGCAGTTAGCATATGAGAAATGCAGACTTACTGTTATTCCGTGATGGAAAATCAAATATTAATTTTAAATGAGCGGGGCAGTTTTAAAAGATGTCTTGACATTCAATTTAGTGTCATGAAGATACGTAATGATGAGAAATGAAACAGAGGGCAAAGAACCTTTTTATGAAAATGTTTAGCATTTGCTAGAATGAATCATGCTGATATCCACATACAATAAAAAAGGAGAACAGCCGGTATTCAGGCAAAAAGCAGGGTGTCCTATTAAGTCATTAGGTTAACCAGATTTTAGTATGGAAATAAGGAGTGGAAGCCCAGCTGGAATGAGAAGGATGAAGTAGTTATCAGTACTCCTCCCATGTTGTTTTTCTGTTCCTATTAGATTGTTTGCGTCTTTCGGCTTTTCTCGGTTAGGGGTTGCCACAGTGGAACTCCGGTCCGCTAATGACTGGCAGTAGATTTTTTACGTGCCGAGTTTGCCAGCCCTGATGCACAACTTTCAATGAAGGTATGCCCATTCACGCATGTCTCCACACAGAAGACGCTCAAGCTGAGAATTGAACGGCACAACATCTTGCTGTGAGAAGACAACGCTACCGCAGCACCACAACCTGTTCCTATTAGATACAAAGAACAAAACAAGAAGCAAACCCTGCTGTATTTATGGAGCAGCTATTCAGCCATGTTGAATAAATTTAGACAGTAACATATATAAACATATGCACTTATTCTTACACCACTGGACATTACTGCTCCACAAAAGACAACAGCAGGACACAAATACAATAAAGAAGTGTGAGAGGGATAGTCTACAAGTGTGGCTCAACACTTGTCAGTATGGGAGGCAAGAATGGATACAGCACTAGGACAATAAGCAGACCTTAATGTCAGCAGTACCTGAATCCTTGGAACTCATGTCAGTTCTGAAATAATGCTCACCTACACTGTGGCTGTACAGGAACATTTGAACATCCTGTATGATTAGGATAATACAAGCACCAGTAATGAGTCATATTTAGAAATGCACTGGTAAAAACAATTCATTGTGTCCCTTTCATTACTGTCAAATGTAGAAATCAAATTACATTATTGTCAAACTAAGTATAGTTAATACAAAGATTGTCAGACACCTTCCTGTGGCAAACTATAACAGCAGAATCTTAGAAGTGGAATAAAAACATCTTAGCCACCTAACATATTCATATCACAGTGTGCTGTTTTTCATGAAGAAAGAAGTTTTATCCTTCATTTTGTTGTTAAAGGTAGTCCTAGCAACAGTCCAACCAAGGCTATATCATGGGATGTGAAGAATGTAAATATGGTACATTTGTGTTGTATCTAGTCACCTTAATGACAACAACAGTAAACAATGTAATAATATAGTGCTTTGTTAAATGCAACCACAGAATCCCATATTCCCTCTAAAGCAAGTAAACTGTCTATATAAGATGTTGTCATACTGGACCCACAATATAAACAAACATTCACATTTGAAGAAACATCTAGAATTTGTTTACATAGACTGTATTGCTATGGTATGCAAAATTCTTTCTGATAATCCACAACATATATTTATATGAGTGGCATATAAAAAGGCTGGGCAAATGCAACATCCTGCTTTACAGAATTAATTTTTAACTTCATAATGTACAAGACAAATTGTTAAGTTGACTGAAAAGATGTCACATGATCTAAAGCTCAGAAGAGTTGAACTCTGGTACAACTATGGTGCTGATCTTTTCTCACGGCGAAGGTTGTAAAAAGTCCAGAATATGCCAAACTGCATTCTTAGTTAACCTGACATCTATTTCTGTGGAAGAAGGTGCTCGCCCTGAAGAAGTCTCTCCCCTTAACAGACTTGTCAGCAATAACTCCCATCTACCATTGCAGCCACATGGGACTTGTCAGCAATAACTCCCATCTACCATTGCAGCCACATGGGACCGCCAGTCATTTACCTTTAAAATAAGTAGAAGGAATGGCAAATCCTTTATTAAAAATAAAAAGATGTATTTTCCAAGAGAAAATGTTTTTGGTATACCACAGTCAGAATCAAAATGCTCTTGTGCTCAGGGTTCAGTATTGATTTATAGTAGAGCTCTTTTGAGTGTGTACCTTTAACCCCTAGTGGGCGTGGCTTCAGCATTTAAAAATTTAAGTTATCATATTACATTTTTAACAAATACCCATTCACAGAGGTCATATATCAATACAATTGTGTTTGCTATCATGTATGCTTCAAGATAAAATTTTCCAATACCTTGTATGTAACATGGTTTTGGAATTATTAATGCAAATATGAACAAGCAATATTTGACGCCTAGAGGAGCAGTAGGGTGTAACTGCAGAAACGCCTGGAGACGTCACTCGGCTGTAATGCTGTTTTATATGAACTAAGCCTTGTTTTTTATATATAACTTTAGAAAATAAAAAAAAGTTTGCAATTTATTTTATTTGGCATATAAAATAAAGTGAAAGGATAATGGTGTCTTCAATGTTTTCCACTGACATGGCTCATAGAAGAAAAAAAAGTTAAAGGTGAATGTTTCATTATGACAACAACAGTTTGTTTATTTATTTACTTTTGAAGAGACAAAATCGGAAGAGTCAAAGAGTAACAACCACTGGAGTGTACAAGAAAATTTATTTATTTATTTACTTAATGACATTTGATTACTGGTCAAGTTGACTGGGTAGAAACCCATTTTCAGGGAGGCCCAGGGAAACAAACTCCAAAGTATTACAAAACATTTTAAGAACAATAATTTTACAAGCTTTAAGATATTACAAAAAAAAAAAAACTATAGTTTAAATAATTATACCAAAACAGACATAATATGAAAACACTGGTTAAGAATAGATGCATATTATATGACAATGATTTCATACTTAGAGAACTTGTAGCCAGTTTATAGAAGTAAGGAAGTGAGTGAAGAAGGGAGAATAAGGACATGTACGGTATGAATAGGTATTTGTTCACATACAAGGATACAAATTATCTTGGTGTTAAGCAGGAACACAGAAAACTTTTAGCTAGAAAGCCTTTCAGAATGGCTTTGAAGCCTGGGAGGGGGGATGGGGCGATTTATATCAATAAAAGTTTACCAATACACTGGCCAAGATAGTCTAACCTAACAAAATCTGACAGCTGATGTAGGCGGGTTGGGCAACAGTAACAGTAATTGGATTAATATGTAGCAAGCGCAACATTTCAGCAAATGATATTTCAGCAAAGAGTTGAAATATTTAGAAATAAATTGTGAGTTTCAGATATCATAATGTGGGGCTAACAGACAGATCAAAAGTTTTTGACTTACTGCCCTACTTAATATTATGGATTACAGACTTTAGAAGATGAGTTTGTAAAGACTGTACTTGCAATACTTATATGTTCGCTAATTAACCATCCAGACTGCAATGGAAAGATTTATAGGTTTAGGTCGGTCTTCCCTGATTACTGGAAGCAGCTGCTTCATGCAGGTAGAAAAGTAAAGAAGGAGACATGATAGCAATATCGCTATCCCTAAGTTCCTCGTAAATAACCTACAGCACAGCAAACTTACACAAAGTACTGGGGAATCACTCATTTTATTAATATGTTTATACAATACATTGCTGTTAACTTGTCTTTTAATATCTGATAAGTGGCCACATATTCATTTTTAAATTTTCTGTTGATTTTACCTAAATAATAGGAAATGCACATCATATTATAGGTTCATAGGTTCATACTAGGCTATCTGCCCGAGGGCATTTACAAGCCTAGCCCATAGTTTTGTGGCTTACGCCACCCCTTTAGTTTGGAGAAACTGTGCCCATTATATTGCTGTGCCTCTGTCGAGCAGTGACACTGAGGTAATCCCTGGGGCATATCTGCGATCTCCCATCCATTGGTCAAGATTCCTCTTGAACATGGCCAGCGAGGTGCTCTGCCTCACATATACCGGGATTTTGTTCCACAGCATAGGGAGTCTTTGGGTGATGAATCTATCCCTCCAGCACGTCCTATTAATAACCGTGTCGAGGTTTAAGTCTCCCGCCCTTGTGGCTCTGAGGGATCTAGATTTTTTGAGGTGAAGCATGTTCATCAAATCTGGGTTTGACATGGCCTTGTATGTCAGGCACAGGTCACCTCTGAGCAAGCGGTAAGCGACTGAATAGAGCTGGAGTTCTTTCAGTCGGGCAGCATAAGACAGATTTTTTGAGACCCTTTATCTTTTTGGTGAGGAACTTTTGTGGCCTCTCCAGCTGCTGCAAGTGTCGGGTCAGATACATTCCGAATGGGGCATTGTACTCAATCATTGGTCTGATGAGTGATGAGTATAGGGAGACTATGACCTCCCTTGATCTAGATGTGAATCCCTTCATGATAAGGTGGGCAATGTAGAAGGTCTTCCTAACTACTTTAGCAATATGAGTGTCGAATGAAAGGCTACTGTCAACCTGGGTCCCCAGATCCCTGATAACTTCTTCTGTGCTCAGTGGATTGCCACCTATATGGTAGCTAGGGGTAACCTTGTTTTTCCCGAAGGGTATGACTATGCATTTCTTGGCATTTAACTTTAGGTCGTGGTTCTGGCACCAGTTATCCGTTTCTGTGAGATCCTTCTGAAGGATATCTGTGTCAGATGTGTTTTCGACTATGGCGCCCAGTTTGCAGTCATCTGCAAACTTTGTCAGCCATAACCCTCCTGTGTTTGCTTGTACTTCGGAAAAGTAGATGCCAAACAAGAGTGGGCCCAGGACTGAGCCCTGTGGGACACCACTTGTGACAGGCTTTGAGTCTGACATGGCGCCAGCAACTCTGACCCTGTGGGTTCTGTCACTCAGCCAGTTTGCAACCCATCTTGTGATGTATGGGTTTACATTTAAGCTGATGAGTTTTTCAATGATACCCGAGTGGGGTATTGTATCAAAGGCCTTTGCCAGGTCGAGGTAGGCTGTATGGACTGCCTTTCCCTCATCAATGGCCTTGGTGACTGTTTCGAAAAAGTCAACCAAGTTTAAAAGGCATGATCTGCCTTTGACAAAGCCAAACTGGGTTGGATCCAAAGTCTGCAAATTCCCTATGTCTTTATTTATGAGATCCATTATGATCCTTCCATGGCTTTGCAGATAAGGCTTGTCAAGCTAATGGGACGGTAATTTCCAGGGTCGGTGGAGGCACCGCCTTTGTGAAGTGGGACCACAGTTGCTGTGCGCCACTCCCTGGGAGGTGAGACTAAGATTAAACAGCTGTCCTAACTGCAGGTTTAATTCCTCGTTGAGTTAATGGAGCACACAGCCGGGGACACCATCAGGTCCCATGGATGCTGTGTTTTTGCCTTGGAGAGCAGTTCTCACCTGGGCGTTAGAGATGTTTGGGGGGCTACAATCGTTTGGTATAGATATCTCTCCTTTTGGGGGGGAGAAGTTTGCACTGAACCTGTCAGCCAGTATGTTGGCAATGTCTGTAGGATCAGTAATCTTCACATCATTTTGAACTAATTCTGAGCATATCTGGGAGTTTCCTCCCAGGTTTCTAACATAGCTAAAGAAGGCCTTATGATTGTCTTTTGAGTCCTTAGCTATTTTTCTCTCAAAATTTGCTTTGGATGATTTTATGAGAGCTCTTAGCTTTTTACTTATAGTGATCAAAGGTGTCTTACCTTTTAAGGATTTTGCTCTATCTTGTAGTAGCTTCCTCCTTTTGTTGTAGAGTTTGTTTATGGCTGGGGTCCACCAGACTGGACGCTTGCCTTTGGTACAAAGAGTCTTTGTTTTGCTTGGGATTGCCTGATCCATGCAGTCCTGCAGGTGCTGGTAGAAGGCATTTGTAAGTGATTCAGCGGCTTGAGTAATGTTTACCGCAGGCTCGGGGGCCTTAAAGGAGACCACACTAGTCTTTAGAAGTGTGAAGTCGGCTTTCGAGAAGTTCTTTACTGTGGTCTTTTTTATTTCAGGTGGGGGTGGGATGAGGACCTCCAGCGAGATTAGTTTGTGATCTGATCTCACCAGTGAGGGGTATACTTCCGGTGTTGAACACTGTGCTCCCATGTTCGTGATGATGAGATCAAGTATGTTTTCTCCTCTTGTGGGGATGGTGACTAGTTGTTCCATGGCATTTGAGTTTATGAATTCCAGGAACTTTTGGGCTAGAGTGTTTGGGCTTGAGTAGTGTTCCCAGTCTATATTAGGGTAATTGAAGTCACCTAGTATGATGGTGTTCGGTGATACACTTATTCCCTCCAGTGTTTTCAGGAAAGCCATGTGAGGTTTCTGAGTTTGCGAGGGTGGCCTGTAACATGCTACAAATTGCAGAGCAGTCTTGCCTATGGTTAATTGCACCTGGATGGTCTCCGATGCATCGTGCGTTGCCACCAATCGTGAGGTGTGGGTGTCCTTGATGAATATGGATACCCCCCCTCCTTTCTTGGTATTTTCCGGATTTTGGGGCCGGAACGCATGATATGAGGTAAAACCTGATAGTGCTGGGGTGCTCTCAGGAGCCTTGAACCAGGTTTATGTCACAGCACAGACATCGATGTTCTCCATACTGAGAAGGGCCTCGAGTGCGTGCATTTTGAGATTGAGACTTCTGGCATTGAGCAGCATTACCCTTAGTTTTTTTCCTTTATTGTGTTCTAGGGTGGTAGGTTTAGAATTTGAGCCTTGCCTAAAAAAGGCACTATGGGGGTGGCAAGAGCCTTTGCCAATATCCGGAATCCCAGGGTGACAGGTGCAAGCCATCCCTTGAAGCAGCGTGGCTTGTCCAGCATGTCATCCCAGGCAGACAGACATTGGATCCCTTTGAATGACACCAGAGTTTAAGCCAATTGTTAAAGCTGATCATCTTATCTCTGTATTGTGGCATCATTCTTGGTGAAGGTAGGATACTGCTCAAGGTCAGGGTCATACCTGCCTGGGCTACATAATCAGAGAGCTCCTCAATGTCTCTTTTCATGTAGTCCAAGGAGATTCGTCTCAGGTCATTTACACCAGCTTGGACAATGACTGAGTCGTACTTGTACCTGCTGTTGAGAGACCTGAGTGCTTGCGTTATGTGGCGGATTCTAGCACCCGACAGGCAGCTTACTGTGACCTTCTCCTTACTCAGTCTGGTGAGCGGGACATCAGTGTGTCTGACTATGGAGTCACCAATGACTAGTGTGTCAGGCATTGTGTTTGGCCTTAAGGGCTGTGACTGTTTGACACTCTGACTGTGAGGTCTATGTGTTGCAGGTGTTGTGTTCTGAGGTGGTAGTTGTTTGGGTGTCTGCTTTGGTGGCCTCTGCTGTTTTGTAGATTTTGATCAGAGCCTCCGAGTATGTCTTTGTGTGTTTATGTGTATGAGTTGAGGTTGTGATGGTACTATGTGAGACTGGGTCTATAGTGTGTGTGGTTACCTTCTCCTCCTGTCTGGTCTTGCCAGTCCTATGTTGAGAGAGCTCAGCCTCCAGTTTGGCCATATAGTTGCATCTCGCATGTATTTGTGTTTTGTGGGAGGAGGAGAGGGTTGTCTGTGTACATGAGGCAATTGTAACATTGCCTCAATCTTCCCAGGTTCACCAGCTGAGCAGGAGAGGACACTAGCAACTGATCCCTCGACATGCTAGAAGGAATAGACAAAAAACTTAAAAAAAGATTCCGGGGGATGTGGGTGACTGAGAAATGGGGTTAGCCTTTTGGGGTACTATCTATAACAAGAGTGCTGTATCAAGGTGATAAGTACTGTGGGAGCAAGTGCTAGGCTTTACAGATAGAGAATAGTCTACTTTGGAGTCAAGTAGAGATGATCTTTTTAGTTATAGGATACGCTGATTAGATCAGTAGTATAGTTCGAGGAAGGTAGTTTTAAGGGAAAATTTGAAGAGTGGACTTTAGGTAGCCCGAATAGTTTAAACCTGATTAACCGCCGCTGCTCTAGTGTGCAATGGTGGCAACTCCGCGCTAAAGCGCGCTTTATAGCAGGGGGCTGGAAAAGACAGGAAATGACCCAAAATGGCCAATAAACTACAAGTTACTGCCTTAAACCACTCCTCTAAGGACAAACAGGCAGCTCAGTACTCCCCACTCTCACTGGTGAGTAAAGAAACTTCCCCCTGACCAAACAAGGAAAATGGAGAAACACAGGAACCAAGACAAAGCCCAGGGATCAGCAAAATCTGGTCTCTGGAACACTAGTTAGGAAAGTATGGAAAACAAGGATTTTTTTTTTTTTTCAAGTTTTTTTTACAGAAAGGCAGAAAACACAATAAATGCTATATTTTTCGACTAATTGCTATCAAAAGCTAGTACACTTGAGTGTATTAGCCTGTAGTTTAACTTTTAGGCAAAACTTAAACTAGCAAGTGCATTAAACAGTTTGAGCTTATAAAGACAGTAAAAACAGTGCAAACTTCGATAAAACAAGCAAAACAGTGGTCGAAAGTCACAAAAGGTCGAAAAAGCCAAGAAAAATACTTAAAATCTGGAAAGGTAGTCTTTTCTGGTCTCTGCTGCTACAGGAACACTGCTGGCCACCACGAGGAGCTGTGTTGAGTTCTCAATAGCTGGAAAAGCCCGCCAAAGCGCGCTTTATAGCAGGGGGCTGGAAAAGACAGGAAATTACCCAAAATGGCCAATAAACTAAAAGTTACTGCCTTAAACCACTCCTCTAAGGACAAACAGGCAGCTCAGTACTCCCCACTCTCACTGGTGAGTAAAGAAACTTCCCCCTGACCAAACAAGGAAAATGGAGAAACACAGGAACCAAGACAAAGCCCAGGGATCAGCAAAATCTGGTCTCTGGAACACTAATTAGGAAAGTATGGAAAACAAGGATATTTTTTTGTTTTTTTCAAGTTTTTTTTTTTACAGAAAGGCAGAAAACACAATAAATGCTATATTTTTCGACTAATTGCTATCAAAAGCTAGTACACTTGAGTGTATTAGCCTGTAGTTTAACTTTTAGGCAAAACTTAAACTAGCAAGTGCAGTAAACAGTTTCAGCTTATAAAGACAGTAAAAACAGTGCAAACTTAGATAAAACAAGCAAAAACAGTGGTCGAAAGTCACAAAAGGTCGAAAAAGCCAAGAAAAATACTTAAAATCTGGAAAGGTAGTCTTTTCTGGTCTCTGCTGCTACAGGAACACTGCTGGCCACCACGAGGAGCTGTGCTGAGTTCTCAATAGCTGGAAAAGCCCGCCAAAGCACGCTTTATAGCAGGGGCTGGAAAAGACAGGAAATTACCCAAAATGGCCAATAAACTAAAAGTTACTGCCTTAAACCACTCCTCTAAGGACAAACAGGCAGCTCAGTACTCCCCACTCTCACTGGTGAGTAAAGAAACTTCCCCCTGACCAAACAAGGAAAATGGAGAAACACAGGAACCAAGACAAAGCCCAGGGATCAGCAAAATCTGGTCTCTGGAACACTAATTAGGAAAGTATGGAAAACAAGGATATTTTTTTTTTTTTCAAGTTTTTTTTTACAGAAAGGCAGAAAACACAATAAATGCTATATTTTTCGACTAATTGCTATCAAAAGCTAGTACACTTGAGTGTATTAGCCTGTAGTTTAACTTTTAGGCAAAACTTAAACTAGCAAGTGCAGTAAACAGTTTCAGCTTATAAAGACAGTAAAAACAGTGCAAACTTCGATAAAACAAGCAAAAACAGTGGTCGAAAGTCACAAAAGGTCGAAAAAGCCAAGAAAAATACTTAAAATCTGGAAAGGTAGTCTTTTCTGGTCTCTGCTGCTACAGGAACACTGCTGGCCACCACGAGGAGCTGTGCTGAGTTCTCAGTCAAAAAACCCTGCACCTTGTGTCTACAAGGTAAACACCTTAACCATTATGCTATCCTAAAATGCTGAATACAGATGGATAAATCTGCTTCATGTTGATAAAGATCCTGGACTGAATGGGCATGTCAGTAATAAGCCAATTTTAAAAAAATTAAAGCAGAACAGGAAATGACCTAACAGTTTTAATTGATATAAACTGTCTTAATGAGTCCTTGTATATACTTAACCCGAAGAATCTTTTCTTGCAAAAGCTTGTTTTGTGATTTACCTATAAATAAAGTTGTGGTTCCTAGAATGGCTTTATGGATACACACACAAGTAATTGTATTACCAAAACTGGAAGGACAAAATAACCGAAAACTAAAAATGACAAACAGTTTAATCAACTGTACAGTCAAAAATTGATACATTAACCATCATTTTTTGTGTGTGAGAGGGGTTGGTTCAAGGAACTTTCAGACTGCTCCAGAGAAATTCTCTTAATAAACAATAAACCACACTCCTTAGTTTGATATGCTACTTATAAAATGTCCCATGGCAAAACACCAAATATACATTAATGTAAGTTATAAATAATGGAAAACAATACTAAGAAAAAAATAAAGGATTATGCTACTTCTATCAACCTCAGACACACATAGATTTTTTTTAACCGGGGTAGTAGCAACATTTCATAAGTTCAGAACTGTAGAAAAACAAAACATTACATTCAACAACTATGATATGTATTCACTTCTCACTATAAAAATTTATCAGCAAAGAAAGTGCCTAACTAAAATAGATTTTTTTTTTTTAGTTCTGTATTTCAGCTTTGATTTTATTTCAGTCAGCGGGGCTATAGCTATGCCACCAAGGTGCCTTCTTCAGTCAAATTTAAAAAAAAAAAGTTTTTTGAAGTTGAAGACCAAAGAAAGAAGGCATTACAAATGAAAAGGGACAGGGAGAATGCATAAGCTCTTTGCTTCTCTAAGCTACTAAATACATTCATTTATGAGGTCAAAACATCACCTACACAAATCATGGTACTGGATTCATGCCCAAATGGAAACTGTCAATCATGCCCCCTAACAGCTGCTCACTTGAGCCCAAACTAGTTATAGCTATGTCTCCCAGCAACACTATATGTGTATATTACAGGCAGCATTTTAGTTAATGTGTTCAAGTTCATCTGTTGATTAGTGTATTCCCTATGAGCCTGTGCTATACGCATAGCCCCAGAAAACCATTCATGCATGCACACACACACACTACACACACACACACACACACACACACACACACACACACACACACACACACACACACACACACATGTAAGATTACATTTCACTTAAATGAATGCAGCCATATGCAGGCCTATATCTTCATTCTATAGTTTACATTTTACATGCAGTTTCAGTAAAAAAGGAAAGTTTCAGATAACCTTCAGTTAAGTATACTGATAAGAATAAAATGTGCTAACAGAATGTGCAGTAATATGAGTACAAATAGATCTTGTTTAGATGGTACAAGGCTTAGGAATCAAGGTTAAAGAGGCGTGTAAAACTTATAGGAAATTTACAGGGTTTGGGTATTATTATTAGGAGAGGTACGTCAGACACAGAAGTAATTAAGTTCATTCCAGCTGATATACAGAAAGTCGTAGACGTGCACTCCACAGAATTTCAGTACAGACACTTCAGATTAAGTGCAGAAGGAATAATTCTGAGTACAGAATTTAGGGACAGTATAATGATTGCACAAGCTATGGGCAGTGCAAACCAGTCTATTTCATTTTATCAGCACTGTTATTTCAGGCACTATGATTTGATTCAGATACTGCTGACATCTACCTCCACTGTATGCTGCTATTATAAAACATTCTATTTATTCTCAACTGCTTTCGTTGAAAATTTTAACATCAAAACATTAATATAAGATAACAGAAATATTATAAAACAAATATACATATCTAAAATAACAAATGAACTACAGTATATGCGGACTTTTATTTGGAAAGGTACAAAAAGATTTGGCACATAAAGGAGAGACTAGCACCTGTTCCGCACAGTTCTGGGTAATTAAAAGATAAAGACATTCATTCCAGTTATTTCCAGCATTCTACAGTCTTTTTAATTCTTACAATACACACACATATATATATATATATATATATATATATATATATATATATATATACACATACATATATATACATATATATATATATATATATATATATATATATATATATATATATATGTATACATATATATATATATATACATATATATATATATATATATATATATATATACATACTGTAGCATATATGTTTAGTTTCTTAATTAAGAGTTTATAAAGTGGAGAGGGTAGGACTAAGTAGGAGGGATGTCCCACACAAAACAACTGAATGTGTTGTATTTCCCTGAGTTTTGAGGGGCCTACGAATTATATAATGAACTTTTGAGGAATTGCTGCTCTTTGATGTTTTAGATCAATACTGCCCATGTGTTGCACACCAGCTGCCTACATACTGCTTGGCAACATATTGCTTCTGCAGCCCTACTGCACAGCTGACTGTGAGATGGCGTTTTCCATCATTTCTCTGTTCACTAATCCCATAAAGTGTGGTACATCTCTGAATCCTATCCATATGACAAAACTGCTACATTTTTTGTTTTTTTAATGGGAATTTCAAATCGGAAAAAATATTTTACTGAAGACTTGAGGAGAATTCCCCTATTCAATTAAAGTAAAAATATATTACTTACTATCTTGGCTAATCCATCACAGTAAAGTACAAACCACATCAGGACTGATTTCCCAGGGAAAACACTGATCAGAAAGTTTAGCTTGACTAAACTGTGCTTGGCAAAGTAGTGTCTCAAGAACTGGAACTTGATGACTAGTAGAGCAGCTTGGCTGCCTCTCTGACATAAATGTAAAACAATGGCCACCTGACTGCCCCAAACTATTAAGCACACATAGCACTATACAATACTTAACATGAGAAGTTAGCTACACAGCTAACAGCTGTGTTGACTGGTGCAGCATCTGAAACTGGGGTGCCCTCTCCTCATCGTAAGGTTAAGGAAAGAAGACAAAAAAATACATTTTTTCTTCAACAAGTTGAGAAGCAAATAAAAAAAGTATTTTAATTACATGAGAAGTAAAAAAAGAAACTCAACAGCAAAAAAAGTTCTTCTTTTAGAATGATTTGTGCAAAATGCATGCTGCAATCATTTTGAATACCACACAGACAGCATGAAGCTATAGTGCTTCAACCCTGACTGCAAATGCAATACCAACATTCAGAATTTGAATGCCAGTGTTGCACTACCACCAATTAGATCTAGGACTACTTAGCATTTTCATGGACTAAATTAATACACTTTTGCACATTTGGTGTGCTCAAAAGTTACCCATTTTGAAAAGTTGCAGATCTCTGTTGCCATACTGACATACATTATACTAAAAACAACAATATCAAAATAACAAGCCCAAATGATGCATAATACCAAACCACAATACCAGAATATATTTAATAAGTGCAACCTGCAATTTGTTCACAACAAACTGTGACGCAAGTTCTGCCCTTATGGTCTTTGTATACACAAACACACAGACAGAGACATACAGACAGACTTGTAGGAAGTCTCAAACCCCATACCATTGACTGCAGAAGGCAGCTCACTAAGAGCTTGGAGTGTTAATCCTCTGCCCAACTGTCAGACCTTGATTACCTTCTTTTTTTAGTAAATCATTCAGGAATACAGTCATTAGTGTTTCACAGTGCTTATTGTTCTGAAAATGCATGCATATGCAACACCTGTTATTCTGTTAACTTTTTATAGGAATTAGAGTTGGCTGCCACTAAAAGTTCTGAGTTGTTAACGACCTGCTTTATGTAGCCTCAAAACTAGAGGGTTTGAATCCTGCTGCTTCCATTTGCCTACTGTATGACTTTGAGCAAGTTACTCAGTGATCCTAATTTGCCTCTAAAAAGGTGCACCTCTCCAGTGGGTTTAACTGGTTAACAATTAGATAAACTAATATATTTAAAATTTGACCCTTTTTGGCCATTTGTCTGCCTCACTATTTTTAGCTTTGTCCAGAAGTCTTGAGAAAAACAAATTAAGGATTTTAGTCTGTTTCCGGTAAAATGTGTAACTTCCTGGCACACTGTTATGGACTGCAGTCACTAAGTAATGACAGGCAAGTGATTTTCAGATGTTGTGTCATTCAGAAAATGCTTGCCAATGCAAAACGTGTTATGTTATAACTGTTTACGTATAAAGGAGTAATAGTTTAAATCTGTTCCTGACTCTTCTGTCTCTGATTTATGAGCTATAACATTAGGAAGCCATGGAGGGGGTAAAATGGGGTTTGAACTATTTAAAAATTTAAATATAAGTAAAGAGACAGGTAAACATCACAATTCACATACTTATAACAGATAAAATTTTAAAAATGCACATATATAAAGAACTTTACAATACTGACAAGATCATTCATAAGAAAATATGAATATAGGTAGGCTATAGATTGATCTTACGCATCCCATGGCCAATAATTGTATACTACCCCTAAGGAGAATAAATGGGATCATACTATAGATAATTTGAGGGTATCCATGCATGGGATAAAGCATTTAGGAACTACCTCTGTCTGTCACTAATACAGGGGGCAGTCCTGGGGTAAATTTTCTGTCTTCCCATCTACAGATCTCTATTTCAATACACTCCCTGGTCTTTGTTTAGTCATTCTTTTATCACAAGTAAATACCAGCATGTATGCAACCAGACAAGGGACTGGAACTGCTGGTCACATCTGTGTGTGTGTAAATTAGGAAATACCTGCAGTAACAGGAGTATCATCAAAATAGCCATCTTTCGGTACAATCCTTGGCTTCTTTGTTTTCTGAATGCTGACAGTGTGTTTATCATTTTGCTGTGAATAAACTGTACACCACAAAGCCTATTGGTTTAATGTTTTAAGCATTAACTGTAAATGCATTTTTAACTTAACTTTTTTTTTTTTTTTTTGCAGGCAGATAGGTGTGAATTACACTGTGTTTGGCTACAACAGTTTGACTGATACTATAGGCTGCTGATGAGCTGCCTCCAGTGGTGCAAGGATTCCTTCAGCCTTCATTTGTTGAGTGTATGATCAAGTTACTTCAGTAGACTGATCCTGCGCTGTCTGTAAAAAGGATCACTTCAGTGAGCTGTCCCAAGCTGTTAAATGTGTTACACATTTGTCTTTTGAATTCCTACATTCCTTAATAGATGCTATTTGACTAGGAGTCACAACAGGTCTCTTTTAAATTAATAGCTTGCCAGATACATTTACAATAAATGAGAGTCTCAAAGAAGGATATGTTTACTGTTGCCCATGCTAAGTCTGTTTTCAGTGTGAGTGTGTTTTGTTTTGTTACTCAAATGGTTGTCAGTACTTTTACTGTAAAAGTTTTAAGAAAAGTGTTAAATTATATGAAAGCCTCATGTGATTACTGTAAAAGTAAAGAAGAAAATAATATGTCCACTGACAGGCTTGAAAAGTCTTTTATGGTAACTGGGGAGAGACAGCCAAGTAATGGGATACTGATACGACTGTACATAGGCCTACGGATCTCCAACTTAACCCATGCTCAGTGCTAGCACTATCGATATGTGTATATATATATATATATATATATATATATATATATATATATATATATATATATATATATATATATATATATGGTCTCCTTCTGTTTGTCGAAAGTACATTTCATCGACAAACAGAAGATGGAGTCCCCGTCCGCGAAAGTGCACTTTCGTGAAAGCCGATTCACCAAATTGCATAACAGTAGGGATAAAGGAATATATCCTTTTCCCCACTGTACAGACCTCCCAACCATCCCAAATTACTTGTTTTTTACCATGTTTTAGACTCCAAATGATGGGGTGCCATGATTCCCAGTGACACCCCATAATTTCTGATTTTTTCCACTTTATTTTTACATTTCGCACTATTTTGGCTGATGTCATCCCGTGCGTGATGACGTCAGCGTAGTCGGTGCTACCAGCCTATCGGAATTAAGCTCTACACACATTTCCGGCCAGGCTGTTCAAATGCTGCAAGCAGGCTTCTGTTCAAATGCCAGGTGGGCTGAAACTTCAAATGCTGCTGCTTTCGTTCAAGTCTTCTGTTGAAATGCTACCAGAAAATGTGTTTGAACAAATGTTATGTGGAATGAGCCTGTCAGTTTGGATTTTAAGGTAACGGGTGGAAACTTCAAATCCTGCTGCTTGCTTTCAACCGGATTGTAAGGGTGAGAGTGTGTGTGTGTGTGTGTGTGTGTGAAAATGCCCCCATTATAATACACCTGGTGGCTAGAGGTACTCAGGCTCAAACCCTGTACCCTGGATATGAGGTAAAAAGAGCCTAATGTCCCTAGCCACCACAACTTGTGAATTCTTTTTGTTCTGTTCCTCATAAACTCTGTGGTTTCAGGATGTTTGTGGCAAACTACTGAAGGTTGAATTTATTGAATAATGACAGGCATTTGAATTTCAGACTTCATATTCTTCAGAAAATAAATGGTAACAAAAACCTTTTATTCTAGCAATTTTCTAAGTTTGTAAGATCAGTATTTTAAATTTGTACCTAATTTGGGGCTGTATTCCCCATTGTTGGCTTTGTCCAGGATTTTTGTGCTAAGAGGCTGAGAACTATGGTGAGAAATGAGAAATGAATTCACTACCTTTTGGGACACAAGCTGCTGATTTGGCATAGTGGTATGTTGCTCTGACTGTAGTGCACAGAGCCCCATGTTCAAGACTTGCCAGTGAAATGCATGGTGGTAACACAACATTTTATTCTAGCAACTTTACAAAATTATGCAAGCAATGTTTAAAATGTGTCCCTGGTTTTTGCCCCCCCCCCAAAAAAAAAAAAAACAAATTGAAAATAAGTGTAAGAAACTGTGCAATATGTCTATGCCTTACACTACTGTCATTCTATTCTTATATATATATATATTGTGTGTGTGTGTGTGTGTGTGTGTGTGTGTGTGTGTGTGTGTGTGTGTGTGTGTGTGTGTGTGTGTGTAAGTAGACTTTTATGATGGAAATGTTCTGAATTGGGCAGTTTTGTCATTACTGTTTCATGCATTTTGTTTCATTGCCTACTGAAAAATGTTCAAACAATAAATTTAAAATGTGCTCTATCTAACAAGCATGCTGTATTATACAAGGAATATAATTTACTAAAGTCAGGAAGGTGTATCAAAGAACACATGTATGTTTCTTGTTTTGTGTGCAAGGGGCCAGTGATTTGAAAACAACCCAAAGGTAATCTTTATCCCCCACTGGCCAGATGCATTTTCTTTGGATGTGGTGTAGGTTTCAATGCTATTTTAATGAATGTGAGTTTCAAGGGCAGAGAAGTTTTAATGCCAAGTCTATTTTCACTGTGAGACAGTATTGCTTTGTTTACAGATGTCTATTGGTGTTTGTGCATTGTGCTGTAAAGTGTAAAAATAAAATTCAAATAATCATTGTAGAAGTATGCACACATTAGTGTTTATGGTAAATGGGACAAAATTGCCAGGTAATGGGACATTGGAATGGTTGCAGGGGGACTCTGGTGCCATATTTTGATAGTCTGTTCTTCAGTTTGCACTTGAAAGTTGGTATCCCACAATTCCACTAGCGTGGGTGGGGTTACATAATTATGTATGCAAATGTTATGTTAAACAGTGTACAGATTTGTACCTGTTTTTCATGGGCCTTGTCCAGATTTTTGATGTTTCAAGGTTGAGAGGTATGCCACTGTACTGCGATCTCAGAGTTAATATATTTAAGTAGGGGTGTAGGGGGGGAGCAGGGGGCTTGTGGTTTTTTTTTCCGTTATTTTATGTTTCGCAAAAGTGCATTTTCGACAAAGTGCACTTTTGCAAAAGTGAGTTCGATGGTTTACATTTCGATGAAATGTAATTTTGATGGATCAACATAGATCCATATATACAAGCTGTTCTTGTGGGCCATTTGAAGTCCAGCCAGTTTCCCTTTTTGTGGTCAAAATAACCTATCCATTTGGTTATTTATTTATTCATTGGCATTTGATTACCAGGAAAGTCCCCTGGGCTGAACAGCCCATTTTCAGTGGAGGCCCGGGGAGAAAAGCTCCAAATATATAACACAAGTTTGAACAATTTAAACAATTTAAATATAAGCAAAAAGACAGATAAACAACACAATTCATATACTTAGAAACATTTCAAAAATGTACATATATAAAGAATTTTACAATACTGACAAGATCATTCATAAGAAGATATGAATATAGGCAGGTTATATTGGCCGATAATTGTATACTATCCCTAAGAAGAATAAATGGGATAATACTATAGATAATTTGAGGGGATCCATGCATGGGATAAAGCATTTAGGAACTACCTCGATCCATCACTAGTACAGGGGGCAGTCCTAGGGTAAATATTCTGTTTCCCATCTACAGATCTAAGTTGCACTTGGATATGGACTGGAATGACCTTTGTTTTATGTGGATGGAGAGTCTGTTCCAGAGCAGCAGTATCCTCTGCAAGACATACCTGTCCTCCAAACTGTTCTGTTGATGCTGCAGAGAAGGTTTAGATCCCTAGACCAAATATTTCTGATGCCATTTGACTTTCTGATATGCAGCAAATCCATCAGTATTAGGTCGGAGGTTACCTTGTATGCCAAACACAGCTGACCTCTTAGCAGTTTGATACAGAGTATAGTGACAGGGTTTGAGTCAGTCTATATAAGACATGTTGTACAGGCCCTGTATCCTTTTAGTAAGGTATCTATGTGGGCATTCCAGTTATTGCATGTTTCTGGACAGATACATTCCAAAGGGGACATTATAGTTAATAATTGGCCTAATGAGGGCTGAGTAAAGGGGTACAATGATATCTTTAAAATAGGATAAATGGAATGGGTAAATTTATATGACTTTTCATTCTCATAACAAAATAACTAATGGAGACAAACTTTCCTGTTTGCAGTAATGTCCTTTAAGCGGTTATACTCGCCAGAGGTGAAGTTTTGCATATTAGAGATGGCTATGGACACAAGGCATATACATATACGTGTGTGTGTGTGTGTGTGTGTGTGTGTGTGTGTGTGTATATATATATATATATATATATATATATATATATATATATATATATATATATATATATATATATATATATATACATATATATATATATATATATATATACACACACACACACACATATATACACACACACAAGATAAATATATGAAAAAGTGTTTATCAACACTGTTAACATAAATGGTGAGCTTTATACTAACTTTCCCAGTTTATATCTACTTTCCAGAGAGAGGCTACCATATCTAGAATGTCATCTGTTTCTGTATCCAAGATATTGTTTTCTCATGTATTAAAGCTTGCATTGGCTCATCTGAAAGAAAATGCCTTCATCTAACATTTCACAAATTCATTTATGGAAGGACAGTTCAGACATCACCAGTATTTTACACCCATCATTCTTTCAGGCTATAATTCAAAGACAATGGAAAATGATGGAGATCAATACTTTCCAAAAATCCAGGAATCATAAAATGAACTAAAACTACAGGCCTTTCCTATCTGTTCTGAAAATACTAAGCATAAAGAAGTTCCTATTATTCGGAGTTCTATGCAAGCTGTCTTTTTTAACTCTATAGAAACCACATCCCAAAACTACTTTGCTGTTAAAATGGCTTCTTTCCCAAGAGGAAATGTTAAAATGTGCAACATATAATGGTATACATCATATGTTATACAATATATATTAAGGTATAACTGTAAAAGTCTAATGCTCCATTTGGTATGTACCTCTCCAAAAACCTGAACCAACTGGAAAGGCCACAGAAATACCACACAAAGAGAATCCATGGCCTCCAACACCTGCCCTATGTGGACAGGCTCAAATCACTATCACTCTACATGGCATAGTAAAGAGTGCTCTGAGGTGATCTGTGTCTCATCTATGAGGCAATCTCAGAACCTGTCCTGTTAGAGATGCTCCATATCTATAAGTCTAACTCCTTGTGCATTGCCTGCTTGAAAAGCATGACTCTAATATGTGACATCAACAAAACCTGTTGGAGAGACAGGTTTGTCTCCCAGAGGCTGCCCCATCTCTGGAATAGACTTCCCATGCATGTCAAACCGAATACCTCACTGACCCTCTTGAAGTGCAACCTTGATGAGTGGATGGGAAACCACAAATTTGTCCCAGGGGTTCCACCTGTGTCTCTCATTGACAGGGGTGACAGGTACTTACTGAGGTTTCTTTTTTGGGGATAAACTCTTGGCTAGGCTTGTAAGGGCCCCAGGGTCACTAGCCTAATAACCTCCTATGATCCTATGTGGAAAATATAGTAAAGTCACTCATTTTTCATCATTAAGATGTGCTATTTCATCCTCTAAACAGACCGAATACTTCAGGAGCTGTGGCACCACTGCCACCTCCAAACAGAGAGAAAATACTTTAGGAGCTGTGGTACCACTGCCATCTCCAAAATGAGAGAGAGAGAGAGAGAATACTTCAGGAGCTGTGGTACCACTTCCACCTCCAAACAGACAGAGAGAGAGAGAGACAGCAAGAATACTTCAGGAGCTATGGTACCACTGCCACCTCCAAACAGAGAGAAAATACTTTAGGAGCTGTGGTACCACTGCCATCTCCAAACAGAGCGAGAGAGAGAGAGAGAGAGAGAGAGAGAAAATACTTCAGGAGGTGAGGGTCTATATTATGATGTCAAAACGCCGTAACAGCAATACAAAAAGGCTGACAAGTATTCAGCAAAATCCATTTCCGCAATTCACTGAAAACTTGTTGGACATACAAATACTTGCCCCACAATGCTACAAAACTAACTTTACCTAAACCAAACCCACCCATGTGATGGGCTGCACCCCCACACCCCCCTAACTAAATATACCAACTCTGAGATTACTCTACAGTACATAAAAGGGCAAAATTGTCTAGCTGGACAATTACATCTTTGCTCTGTAAGAATTCAGCGAATCACAGAAATGGATTTCGCTGAATACGTGTTGGCCTTTTCGTATTTGCTGTTACGGCATTTTGATGCTGTAATATAGACCCCAGGAGGTGTGGTACCACTGCCACCTCAAAATTAGAGAGAGAGTGAGACAGAGAATACTTCAGGAGCTGTGGTACCACTGCCCCATCCAAAATGAGAAATAAAGTACTTCAGGAGCTGTGGTACCACTGCCACCTCTAAAATGAGAGAGAGAGAGAGAGAGAGAGAATACTTCAGGAGTTGTGGTACCACTGCCACCTTCAAACACAGAGAGAGAGACAGAGAGAGAGAGAGAATACTTCAGTAGCTGTGGCACCACTGCCAGGTATAGGGTCACCCACTGAACCTTATGTTTCCTTATTTTCACCTTCTGCTGTGATTCCTTCCTTACATTAACAGTTCTACTGTAAATGGCAAAGTATTACAAGATGGTCTTCCTATCACGGTCACCTGTCTGCAACACTCCTGTCATCTAGTGTCCTTCAAGGCCTTCAATGTCTGTAGTCTAAGCAAGCAACATAAATGCCTTGGTCACTGAGTGATAAGAGGCACCAATCTATGTCTGCGAATGCAGAGGTTTCCATTCACAACAAGTTCTTAACTGTCACAAATGGTCTACACACATGCAGTCATGTGTAGCTCTGCCTGACAGAAATGTATAATTCCTTTGGCAGTGTGTGTGTGTGTGTGTGTGTGTGTGTGTGTGTGTGTGTGTGTGTGTGTGTGTGTGTGTGTGTGTGTGTGTGTGTTCGTGTCTGTATTTTTTTCTAAATGCACTTGGAATCATAAAGTCTGAGGCAGATTATGTTTGGCTGGGAATTTTGATGCAATGCTGGTTGTTGCTAATGCCTTTTCTTTATGAATTTTAAAACTTTGTTTTTAAAACAGAGGCTGAGATTCAGACTATAACTATATGGAGCTTGCAGCTTCAGGCAATGCTAGTGCTCCTTCCTTTTTAATTAAAAAAATTAAGATGAATGGAAGTAGAATTTTGGACTTGAGCTCCAAGTAGTTTGCAGCTCTATCAGTACTGCCGAAATGACTGCAGAATTTTGTTTTGAATTATTAAAAGGATCACATGGGCATTTTCTGTAGTCTGATAAAAAATAAAGACGGGTGTGTAGAAATAAGGCAGGGTATGGAGACAAGCATACGTTAACTTCACTGTAGCGCTGTTTTTGTGATGTATCTGATGGTATACCATCTGCATTTAAGACTGAAGAGCATTTAGGTTCTATATGTGGTTTAACAAGCATTTATTTGAGAAGAAATGTTAAATCAGCACTTTGCTTAATTCACAGTTTATGTCTGCAGATCTGATAGCATAGTAATGGAGGTGGCTTCTGGGGCAAGTATCTTAGCAGAAGGGAGATGAAGCTTAACATACACAAGTCATCCAAAATGATATATTTGTGCAAACAATCACTCAGCACAGCATATATTTATATGTATGTCAGTAGTGTTTTTATTCTGTCGCTTATTCTGAATGAAGCAACTAGTCCTACAACATATATTCTGTAATAAAATTTCCATAATATTGTAAAACATGCATGCTGACTATAACAAAAAAAAATCATCATGCCTGTTGTATATACAGAATTGCCAACTGGAATAAAAATGGGCGATGATAATTATTATAAACAAAAGCATCAACCACCATTTCTTCACTCCTCTAAGCAGAGAAAACAAATCAAACCAACACATTAACAACCACCCTTCCAAAATACTGGCAAACCATGTCAGTAAGTACTTCAGGAGTCTACAAGGGAAGTAGGATGCATGCACACTTCTTAGTCCCAAAAAAGGAAAATGAAGTGGTAAAATATTTTAAGGATATTTTTTAGTCATGGTATAGAATAATGGCTATAATCCACTCCTGTGTGACGGTAATGTAAGATTTATCCACACTTGGCTTTTATTGACCAGGCAGACTTTGCCCTCATGATCAAAGCAAGCATTAGGTTTAAGGCTGTAACTAGGCACTATTTAAAATGCCTGTTAAAATGTTAACACTTAAGTCTGACTCTACTTTATATTTGTTCACAAGTGTACTACTGCTGTCTAACTTGTTAGGGGTTCCAAATCTCACCATGGGTAACAAATTGGCTATCAAGAGTCCTGATGAAATGTTTTAATAAGCTCATATTCCTTTTCTTCAGTTGTAATATGCCATAGATTCTTATAGTCCATGGCTAAAATTCTCAAGTATAAATGAAATGCATGTAAATTTAGGTCTAAATTTTTGTTAAGTAAGAAATGTATGTATGTCTATGTCAGTGAGTGCTATCTTATGCACAACAAGTTTTCTGCAATGTATACTGCTGTCTTTCCTGTAAATGCATTGAAATACATTTGTTATAATTATATGAACCATGCAAGTGTGTTAAAATTGTACTGACAAGACATGCTATATTATCTATAGTGTTTGTTCTGTAACGTTTTTAACTAGGGACTCTGCAGAAAATGGGCTTTGCCTAGAATAAATAAACAACAACAAAAACAGGAACAAAACAAAACAAAAAAAATCTTCTTTCTCTCTCTCTCTCTCTCTCAGCATTAACCTCAATACAAGCCCTATTTTTTTAAAAGAGGGCTGGAAGTCTCCATCTCTTTTTAAGAGTTGCCCTTTTTACTAGTTACTTATGGGGAGTTCTGCATCTAAGAGTCTCAAGGAGGAAGGCAATTTTCCTCCTGAACATAGACAACCAGCCCATTGCAAATTTATATCCTCACAGTACCTTAAAACAGCATTTAGTCAGAAAAAGAACTCAGTTCATTTTAATGCATGACAGGAAGTGTGCTTTTACAGCTTGCCTAGACAGAGGAATTCCAAAAAAAAAAAAGAAAAGAAAACACAGGCTTGTTCAGAATCATAACTCAGTCACCTAGAAGTACACAAATAAGCACATTACAATGTTACTCTTTAGTCCTTACACTCAGTGTTTGAATGGAATGGGGATGCTGTGACCAGTTCACAAATTTCCAGTCTACAGAATGTACTGTACTGAAAGGATGTGAAGTATGCTCTGATTAGTTCTTCTTCTTCTGGCTTTTCCCGGTTAGGGGTTGCCACAGCGGAACTCCGGTCTGCTAATGATTGGCAGTAGGTTTTTACAGTGCCAAGGTGCCAGCCTGATGCCCAACCTTCAACGAAGGCACGCCCATTCACGCATGCCTTTCGAACACTACTCGACTGCGGGGAGGACATGCAGATTCCACACAGAAGATGCTCCAGCCGAGAATCGAACGGGAGAACCTCTTGCTGTGAGGCAACAACACTACCGCTGCACCACTGCTCTGATTAGTTACATACAATAAATATGTGAGTAGTTGTGAAGCCAGGGGTAATGACAAGATGAAAGGAAGACAGTGGGAAGTTATGCTCTTGTAACTAGGATGTATTATGTAAACTAGCTATTGAAACAGATGGGTGCAATTTCTTGCTCTTGCTTCACCTTTGCTTGGCAGTGGTGGGATTTAAACCCCATCAATACCAGATGAGTATTATTGGCAGTTTGGTGGCAGTGGTGGGATTTAAACACCATCAGTACCACTTGAGTATTATTGGCAGTTTGGTGGCAATGGTATCAGCACACCTTCATGTCTGGTGGCAGTAGTGGTGCCACGTCACTCTCACAGCCATATATGAAATTCTTTTACTGCTTTAGAATATACATTTTAGGCTCTAGAACATCATTATACATAAGTATTTCTTACCATTTCTACATCTCTCCAGTTTAGAAAAACAATAAAATTATTGAAGACCAAAGCTACTAGCAGAATATACAGTACCAGATCTGTAGTTTAATTCCATCCATCCACAACCCCTTTTTCTAATGTTTGCATATGAGGTCAGAGTGTCATTTTAACAGTGACTGTCATCTAGAGTCAAGGTTTATACCATCAAGTGGCTATTCTTACTGCAGTAGTTCTTCCACACCGCACACTCGCATCCACACTCACACCTATAGCCAAATTAGAGTGTCCAATCCGCCTACTGCATGTCTTTGGAATGTAGGAGGAAACTGAAGACCCAAAGGAAACCCAGTCAAACGCAGGTAGAGCATGCAGACACCACATAGAAGGAATCCCAGACAAGAATCAAACAGTGGAACCTCATGCTGTCAGGCAACAATGCTATCCAATGTGCAGCTGTTGTAGTTTAATTATCTTGAAGAATAAATATGAGCGGCATTTATCAACAGCAGTATATCCCAGGCAGCATTTATCAACAGCAGTATATCCTAGGTAATCAGTTCCATAGTATCTGAGTACCTTGCACACCCATACACAGACAGTAACTCATTCATTACTGTCATTACCCACTTTATTCAATTCAAGGCTACCACAGGGAAGCATAATCCTGATCTGACATTCAGCAGTAAAAAGGCAGGAAGGGGATGTAGGCTAGGATGCTATGCCATTCTAACCTATGATTTATGCATGCAAGAGTGCGTGTACACACACACACACTCACACACACACACACACACACACACACACACACACACACACGCAAACATACACATATAGATATATAAATAAAACACACGCACACATGCACACACACGGGCACACACAAACTTGTGCATGGGCAGTTTGGCAGATCGGCAATTGACTTATGACATGCTGCAGAAATACAGAAGGAACAAAATCACCCAGGAAAAAAAAAAAAAACACTGCCAAAGTGAGCATATGCAGAATCTGCTTCAAAAGCATCCCAGATGAGAAATACACTTACAGATAAAATGGCCAGTACAAATTAAATAATTTCAAAAGATACTAGCATTTCATGAAACTTTATGGTTAGCTTTCAGAAAAAGATACAAATCTCTAAATAATAGTCATAAAGAAAAGCAAAAAAATAGATAGCTGTGGAAGTCTTATGTTACTCATTTAATAGCCACAGTGTTGCCCACAGCAAAGGCAAGAATACATTCTCATCTTGAGATTAATATATTAGCAAAGTCCAGTGACAGCCAAGAGCTAAAAGAAATTAATCACACGTACTTCCTAATGGTCAGTTATCAATTACATTAGCAACACAGAAAAGTAGTGTTATAAAGTTTAAGGTCAACCCTGGGACCAGGCAAAAGAAAGAACTCTTATCCTGAGCGCACTGATAAAAAAGAACTGGAATCATGAACACACTATTTTGCAGGTGGCTGTAATGGTATGTGGCCTTGGAGGCTGAGAGCACACAGGCAGCTTTCTTCTGAGTATCTCAGTTGTACAGCACAGAAGATTACTGCACAATCCTTGTCCATATCTGTGTGTCCGTTCCAGCTGATAAACTGACTTGTATGTAATTACAAACCCGACTTTAGAATGACTAAGCATTTATAGGAAAGCATGCAGGCAGTAATTTCCTGCAGAAGACTAATGCCTTCCACATGTTAATGAATTACATAAAAGCACAGTTAAGGCCAAGTCGTCATTTTGCTTGCTTTTTTTCTACGCCATATGCTTCTGCAATTCACATGTTGTTCCCAACTTTAAAGTCTAAAACTTGACCCTCAACCCACTCACTCCAAGGGCCAGCAAGAAAAACAAGAATATTTAACAATACACCAAAGTAGATTTTGGAAAATATCAATCATTCTTGCCATTTCATTCAGTAAAGGGAGGCCTGGTTAGAATCTGACATCTTTGGCCATTTGAGTACATACAAATATGGGTCATACCTATAAATATGTTTGAATATGTAAGTGATTAAAATTAACATGCCTTCTGATTGACTTATAGCATTTATGTATAAATAAAATAGTTTCTTATCTTTCCAGGAAGCAGTTTTGCTAAAACTACTTGTAAACCCCAGAAATAGTACAGCCTTGCAGTACTGTTTATGACCCCATGACCCTTTGAAAACGGTAACTCAGTCAGTGTAATTACAATGTTTTTCAATTATAATTAGGCAATCTAGTTTGTCTATTCTGATTGGCTGACTGCCCATCAGAACTCTTAGGCTTGAGTAAATTCATTGATATGCTGAAATTTCATAGGCGTATCAAACATTTTGCTGCCTTCTAAGCCATTCTCGGAGGACTGATAGGGCCATAAGTGCTCTGACTGGCAGATCTATTTCTAAAGCTAAGTGATTTAATCAAAAACTGCTCTTGAATTTATCATGACACCATGGCAAATAAGGAACATGAACTAGCTTTACAGTAATCAGATAGAACATCGGCCTGTAAAGTGGCTATACTCAGATATTTTAAAAACTATGAAAGTAGAGGTAGAAGGACTCAAACCTAGATCTGTCTGAAGACTATAGCTCAAATACCACATTATGACAACATCTGAAACCATACAAGATACTATAGCTACACAAAATGAGCATGCTGCTTATGTAGTACAAAAGAGAATTACATAAAAAATGGATCAAGTTATGCAAATGGCAAACGGCTTTGTTTTTGCATTGTTTCTGTCTTGAATGCATTGTTGCAGTAAGTATTTCAAAGGAAGTTTGTACAGTACTATTGTCTGGGGTTTCCTGCATGGAGTAGCTCACAGCTAACACCTTTGAATCGCTGCCCCCTTCACAGGTCCACGTTCTGTGTGCTACTTGTCTATGAAGGCTAGCCAAAAAGAATGTTTTCTAAGAGATCACCATGACCTCACAACACCACTGCAGCATGACATATGCGACCCTTTCGTCCAGCTCTCAGGACTATAAATTATAAAGTGTGTAGAAAAGCACTGGGATCATTATCCTTCTCAGTACACTAGTCCTCAATTCCATTGTAATTTTAACTTCAGACATCATGACTTATAGTGCTACATACCTGTTCACACATGGGTCGTAATAATATCACTGTAAACACCAGTGCATATCAGAGCAACTATACTGCTGTGGTGCTCAAACAGAACTGGCAGCTCCGTATGGGTGACATGAAAGAAAGCTGATCTATAATGAGTTTTGTGGGTGTGCATGTGCTTGTGCTGACTGAAATGTGTGTGTGTGTTTGTTTGTGTGGTTTGTTTGGTTAGAGGAATAAATATATCATATGTGCAACCCTGCTAGTATTAGGACTAGTGTTATTACCACTAACAGTATTACACCACAAAAACAGAGTGAGTAAGAAATCTTAGTATGCTTGGATGATTAGACTTATTACACCAGTCCACTAAGAGAAAACGGTATGTGTGTGTGTGTATGTTTTTGTGCCAGCCTGAATATTTAAATAACAGGAGGAATAAAGAAACAAATATTAACGCAAGCCTTTTAGCATGACACTTAATGGGAAAATAAATCACAATAATTACCGATGTCCTGCAAGATAGTTAAAGCAAGATAAATCTAACTATAGCATATGTCCATTTATTGTACTTTAAGCATGTAATAATATCCAACCTGGTGGGCATTATCAGGGAATTAACGCACACCCATGGGTGTTAATTCCCTGATAACACCCACCATGAGGGGCATTATTGCACTTAGAGAATTGACTATCTGTTAAATTGTTTTTTTTTTAATTCTAAAATATATAAATTGAACACACCACAGATCCAGTGTGTAAAACTCAAAAGAGACAAAAAAACTACAATTTTACATCAAATCAGTTTAAACATAAAATAAATAAATACATAAAAATTAAAAAGAAATAAAACAAATAGCACACAGTAAAGTGTTTCACTTTATAACACACTGAGACTTCTTTGGAACAGTTGCAAAACAACAGTCATGTGAAACTTAAATACTAGGTTCATATTGTGGAACCACTTTACTTTCAGAGACCATCCTTCACAGCTAAGCTAAGGATATTTCAGCATTAGTCCTTGACTTCTCCAAACCACTTCATACAGTAAATGATTAGTTTAGGAGGCAATTGCATGAGAGAACACTTTCAGTAAAATGGGTGCAAGTAATGCCAGCACCATTGATAATAGTTTGAATGCTGTAAGGACCTATGCAAAGCCTTTTAGTGTTTGTTATCTTTGTCAGCATTACATGGACAGTATGGCAATGACTTAAATGTTTTTGCATATCTCACTCAGTACCCTCTGTATGATCATGAAGCATTTAAGTAACCTGATGTAATATTCTCATTTAATCTGAAATCCATCAGAAAGCAAACAAATGATCGTCAAGACTGTTTTACTCATCTATTCCAGCCAGATATATCACGATTGTGTCTCATTTTAGTCAGTGTTGTCCCCCCATAACATCTAAAGCACTGGAACACCCCAACACAAAACAATGGTATTCCCAAGGTCACAACACACACACACACAATTCTGCATGGTGGCAAGCTACAGCCCTCATACCCTTGGACTATATGTGCACTAACTTCAAGAATGAACAAACTCAGGGAAGAGGGAGAAAGTGAGACAAAACATAACACCTTTTCACTCTTATCCAAGTCTCACGTTGACTAAAGCAACCAACAGACCTTCCATTTCCCACTTTGTGAGCATCACTTAAGTGGAGCATGACACACAGTAGTGATGCCATTCCAATCTCTTGTGAGCATCACTTAAGTGCAGCATGACACACAGTAGTGATGCCATTCCAATCTCTTGTGAGCATCACTTAAGTGGAGCATGACACACAGTAGTGATGCCATTCCAATCTCTTGACATCTCTATTACCAATGGCAATGCTACTGACTTACTACATTCTTTCAAACATCACAGTTTCATTACTGACCAAAGTCTGAAATTTAATCTCAACGCACCTAAAATTATTAGTAAAACTAATCAAATAATAGATATTATATGGATAGCAAAATTGTATTTAAAACCAGCAGCAAAAACCCAACTACCAAATGTAAAACTCCTTTCTTACCTCCTTTGCACATCAGTACTTCCAATGAAGAGGAACTTCCACTGTTCAAGAAAATCAGCATCTACTTATAAAAGAATAATTAAATCTGCTGCAAGTCTGAGGGTTCTGTGACCCACTGCTTTGCCCCCCAAATATCATCAACATGTATTTTTTTCTAATAGTTACTGATAAACTACTACCCAGATGGAATTGTCCCTTACTCCATCCTAAGCTGATATTCTTCAACTTGACCACTATGCTACTAAAAGCAAGGCAAAGCCTACTGGTATTTCTATTTTAGGAGTTTGCCCATTTCAAATCTTTAATCATGTTTTTTTCCAAGCAGATATGTAGATAAGAAAGAACTACACTGCATACCTTCTGTTTTGCCAAATTATTGGCTCTGTAAAATATTTATTTTCCTTTACCAATGGATGTGGGATATCATTTATAATAATTCTTAATCTGTAACTATTTTAATGTTTGGGTGCTTTGGACTTATGCCTGGTTATTACAGCTGGTATAAAAGCTTTGTATTACAAACATGAATGATGACATACATTCATCTTCTGATTGGTAATGTTAATAGCCCAAATGACAAAAAGAAAACAATAAATTATATGAGTAGTAAAAGCCTTACATGTTGACATATGATTTGCTAAAGAGGTCCACATCATCTGAGAATGAAAAATGTTTTAGATGGCCAACATACATGTTGCATTATTTTGTAGAATTAAACTAGCCAAACTGTTATGCCACTCAGTTAGTCAACTATCATTTTACCTGGGCATTTGACTTACCACAGACACTGAATGCATATTTATTATTCTTAAGGAAGCTGTCAGAAGGACTTTAATACCAGTAAGTTACAGTAACAACTCAAAGCAGTCCTTTTTCATCTATGTAACTAAACTTGAATTTGAGAAGTCAAAGACAGGATGTTACTCCATAATTCCATCTAAGGACTAGAATGCAATCCTCACTGCAGAACTAGTACCAAACTGGCCAAATACTACATGGCTGCATAGACTCTTCGAGAACCAAGGCGGACTTTAAATCTAACTGACCCTTGTAGAACATTCCATGACACAGCTGGGCAATATACTTCAAAATCCCCGTATGGCATAATTTCAACTTGCCTTTTTCCTGATTTCAAGATTATACTCAAAGTTAGAAAATCTACTGGACTGAATATTTGTGCTGCAGCCCTCCTTCAAATCTTCTCTTTTCATGTTTTACACACACACACACACACACACACACACACACACACACACACACACACACACACACACACACACACACACACACACACACCCTAAGAATGTCTACTTTTTTTTGTTAATGTTTAAGATGCAAGGTTCTAGACTTTCGCAATATCAATTATACGTTTGCTGCTGATCCAGAAAAAACAGTACTGAGTTCTTATCTAGCTGGAAAACATAAAAGATTAGTTGCATTTAGAGTTAAGACACATTATACATAAACAAAAAATGTTACTAAATGAAGCACAAATAATACATCAACAACTTGAATTCTCATGTGAAATTTCAACAAACTTCAGATTAACTTTTTGGGTATATGCAGTGATTTAAACAAAGGCTCTTGACTTTTAACTCATTTGGGGATTTACCTAATAAGGTTTTACGAAGTTATTAAATTACAAGGACAGAAATCATCATATTCTCCCTTCTAAAAATACTCAGGTTAACAGCTATTTCATCTAAAAACAAATGCAGGTGAATTTGTAAATTATTACAAGAAACTCTACGTTATTTCTAATCTATATATGCAGGAAGTTGAGGTTTGAACTTATTGTCTTACAGTGTCAGAGAAAAAGGTGGATTATCTGGAGTCTCTTAAATCTGCTGAATGTATTATTTTCACAGCTGAATATTTGAAATAAGGGAAAGTAGTCTGCACAGACAGCCTAGGTGCCAACCAATACAAATTTGTTGTGAGTACTTAATTCTTTTTCTGTTTACTTTACTTCAGTGTACCTTATGTGGACACAGCTGACTTCCCTCCTCTCAGGAGGTCTCCAACACAGTTAATCTCAGACTGCATGTCCTATCCTTCCTTTCTTTGTATAGCCTCGCTCTAATCAAGTCGGAGCCAAAAACTGTTGCAAAAGTCTTGGCTTCGGATCAGCAAAAAATCTGGTGGAAACCACTGAATGTCATACAAACCAAATGAATCAAGGTTATAATCTGAAAGATGACTTGCGGACTGTATTATATATTTTAACAATAGCATAGTATGTACAAGGCCTGCACCCATGGGTATTAGTTTCTGTTGGTGTTGGTGTCAAGAAAGAAACTGAAACAGTAAATCAAGTCTTCTTGTTTTTTGTTTTTTTTTACCCTTAAAGTCATGTGCCTTCCAATATGTTTTATTAATTGAGCAAATGGCATATACTAGTTATCAGCAGCAAATGTTATGGCTAATGGAGTCTTCTTCATAACCTATCACTTGGTTCTGGAACCAGGCAAGGCTATATTTTACACATTTTTTTCTATTACTTACCTTTACAGACCCTGGTAAGAAAGAACTTCAAATACTGAATGATAGTAACCATTTCAATTAGAACTCCCATGTACACAGATACTTCAAATGCAATTTCATTTCTGATCTAAGAACTGGTTAAGGTCCTCTTGGCCTTAAATAGCTAGGCCTTTGAGTATCATTGCAAACATTATGAAAGATAAGATATTGGATAATCTCACAACTAAAGTGATATGAGACTTAAGACAGTTCAGTATTCTGCAGTCATTACTGAAAATATGCCAAGTGTTCTTCACCAGTCCCTCCAAAATGGAGCTGTTTGTGTAATGATTCCAAGTGGGAGTGGGAGAAAAGTAACAAGGATGTAAAAAGAGCTGCAGAGCATGTCCCCACAGATTAAAAGCCAAAACCACATGTACCAGTGAAACTGGAAACCAACAGAGTTTTTTGTTTCGTTTACATAATGGAATTACACCCAGTATAAAAAGTTTGCAAGAAGTTCCTGCTACAACATAAAACAGTGATACACAAACAGGAAACACACCCAACCCACACTAACAGGTTCCTTAGTAAATGTGACTCATGCTTCCCAATTGCTCTGTATTTCTTAGAAGCTGCTTCTACTAACAACTCAAAAATGACCCTTTTTGCAACTACCTTACTTTAACAGTCCTAGAACAATCTTACCAATACATAAACATAATTGGACTATGTGAATCAGGAAAGACATTATTTACCCAGCAGGAATCTTCAAAATTTCTGTTTTGTTAAGCAAAACTTGTGATTCTTTCCTACTGCATTTTAGGAAATTGAGGAGTTCCTGAATCTGGTTTTGGCACTCTCTGTAAATGCATATTTAAACAGTCTTTTGTTCTCATGCAAACTAATCAAGAAACCTCACTTTTCAAACAAATGTGCTGACAGGCAACTCCTTGATATGATGATAATAGTAAGTGAATCAATTAAAATAAGGCAGCAAGATGTATTATCAGTAACAGGAAGATTTGCATAGATGTAATCCAGAGGAAATATGTTACTGCTGTTCCTCTTTCTAGCATTACAATGTCAGTGAAGATTTCTTCACATAATTAACATGCCAGTATACCAGAAATGCTGTCAGTCACCCAGCAGTGCCAAAACGGTGTTTCCAGACAGTCATTTACTTGCTCTATATACCAACGTGGTGCCTAAGGTAAGTGTTATACCAGTTAGAATGCCATATACCAGTCCAGCAGTGTCAACTTTCAGAGCAACGTGACTGCAGTTTCTTCAGCTCAGGTTGAGAAGTCAGCCAGCCAGATGTCATGTTTAAGTGCAACTTTCAAAGCTAGACAGTTTACCAGATTAGTGTAAAGCAGTGTCTGCAGTCAGCCCGAGAACTATCAGTGCAGTGTAAATCAGTGTTTGCAATCAGCCAGAGAACTACCAGTGGAGTGTAAAGTAGTGTCTGCAGTCAGCCAGAAAAATACCAGTGCAGTGTAAAGCAGTGTCTGCAGTCAGCCCGAGAACTACCAGTGCAGTGTAAAGCAGTCTCTGCAGTCAGCCTGAGAACTACCAGTGCAGTGTAAAGCAGTCTCTGCAGTCAGCCCGAGAACTATCAGTGCAGTGTAAAGCAGTGTCTGCAGTCAACCAGAGAACTACCAGTGGAGTGTAAAGTAGTGTCTACCATCAGCCTGGAACTACCAGTGTAGTGTAAAGCAGTGTCTGCAGTCAGCCCGAGAACTACCAGTGCAGTGTAAAGCCATCCCTGCAGTCAGCCAGAGAACTACCAGTGCAGTGTAAAGTAGTATCTGTAGTTAGCCAGAGAACTATCAGTGCAGTGTAAAGCAGCATGTGCAGTCAGCCCGAGAACTACCAGTGCAGTGTAAAGCTGTGTCTGCAGTCAGCCCGGGAACTACCAACAGTGTAAAGCAGTGTCTGCAGTCAGCCAGAGAACTACCAGTGCAATGTAAAGCAGTGTCTGCAGTCAGCCAGAGAACTGCTAGTGCAGTGTAAAGCGTTGTCTGCAATCAGCCACAGAACTACCAATGCAGTGTAAAGCAGTGTCTGCTGTCAGCCAGAGAACTACCAGTGCAGTGTAAAGCAGTGTCTGCAGTCAGCCATAGTACTACCAGTGCAGTGTAAAGCAGTGTCTGCAGTCAGGCATCTTCCAGTGCAGTGTAACACTAGTATGTACAAGCAGCAGAAAGCCATGCATGGACCATAAAAGCAGTGCAGGCAGTCAGCAAGATAGCTACCAGTACCATATAACATCAATGTGTGCAATCAGCCAGACAGCCAATCATCCAGTAAGAAAGCAGTATCTACAGTCAGACAGCCATTTACTGCCGCAGAGTAAAAAACAGTGTCTGTAGTCAACCGGTGAGCCATGGTGTCCAGTACCTTTATAATCCTGTCTATCGGCAATATCTTCAGACAGACTGCTATATGAGGTTCTTAAATAACAATGACTCCTCTGTGCCATTCTATGTGGATCAATTTTTTTTTCTTGAAAACCCAAATTGCCATAGGATTAAAAAAAAGCAAGGGAGAAGCACTATGTTTTCATGTGTAAAAGTTTGCCTTATTTTAGGTATCCTGCCCAAAATGAATTTAACCTTTTTTCTCCTAATAATTTTTTTCCTCTTCTTTTCCTAATGTTTTTTCCTTTTATTTCCAAGTCCATAATAAAGGAAAAGGAAAATAACAGACTTTATGCAAATTGTGACAGCATTAAGCACTAGTTAAGAGAATGAAAGCTAGTTTCTGAAAAATCAGAGAAACAGGCATTATAATGTAATGCAAGCCACTACTGTCAGATGTAAACTGGTAAAATGATACTTAACTCTCAACTACATTTGTAATGAAAAATATCGATCTGAAAGTAAACCAGCTAAAAGAGTTTTAAAAATGTTCTAAAAAAATATGGAAGTGTTGCCAACAGAAAGGTGCTGCAATGCCCCAATTAAATAAATTTAATAAACTCTCGGCATTCTTACATCAGAACCTTTAATAACATTTTGCTTTTCGCTCAATTACATGCTTTCTCTTACATAAGAAAATGGTATGCACTGAATTTTGTGCTTTGAGTTTAAAATAGAAATGAATGTTATATTAAACAGAATAGTATTCAAACTGATGATTATACGCATCGATTCTAAAATTTCATTACTCTGAGCTATTAACTAGAAAGTTTGTGAAATTTTGGAAATGCCACTATGTTCTTGAAGGTCTGAAGTTTGCACAAATACTGGACAACCAGCAATTTGCCCATACTACTTTCACACTGTTTGGATGACTCATATATTATTATAACATTAATATTTACCACAAAACAGACAAGGTCTCACTTATTTTGCTTTCGCGGATTAAGAAAACAAACTTCATGCAAGTCCACGTACACAGCATCCTAACCCTGGGTAATACTCATTTTATTCTCTTACCTCATTAAGCTCCATACTTAATCAGCAGTAAATTATGTAAACAATTTTTCCATTTAATCAGAAGTGAGGTGTGTGACAACAGTGACTGGTTCACCTAACCTGTAATCTGCACAGATAAAAGCTATCTGAGCCTACATTTGTCTGAGATTATATACAGCTCTCCTTTCTCACTACATATTCTGCATAACAAATACGTTTCCTGGACACTCACACTATTCCAATTACCTGTTATTGCAGCAGTGCCATATGAGATTTCCCTGACGGCTCATCATGAGACTTAGTTTAGTAGCAAAACCAGCACAATTCCTGCTATGCACCACCTAAATGAATCAAATGCAATAAGTATCAAGGAGACACAGACATTTCAAATGTATTAAATAGCCACAACATCATCATCATCATCATCAGCCCCTTTTTCCCATTTTTTTTTCTACATGGGGTTGGGGTATCGTGTTAACTGTTGCCAAACTCTCTCGATTCAGTGCTACGCTCCTGCCTTCTTCAACACTCATGCCTGACTGTCGCAGATCTTCTGTCACACAATCCATCCACCTCTTTGCTGGATGTCCTCGCTTACTCTTACCTTCTTCCTGTCTGTCCCAAATCTTCCTCACCAGATTGTCTTCTGCTTTTCTGCACTTGTCCAAACCACCATAATCTGTTTTCTTTGATATTTTCTGCAATTGGAGCTACTTTGGCTTCTGCTCTCTTGTCCTCATTTCTTTGCCTGTTCCACAGTGTGCATCCTACCACCCATCTCAGGCACTTCATTTCCATCACCTCTAGCTTCTTCAACTGCTCTGCCTTTACTGCCCAGGTTTCTGTACCATACAGTAGTACTGGTCACACCACTGTCTTGTACACCTTACTTTTCAGCTTCTTTGGCATTCTTCTGTCATAGACTACACCTGACACTCTATGCCAGTTGGCTGCAGACCCTGTGATTCTAGCTTTGACCTCTTCATTCAGACTTCCCTTCATACCTCTCAACTTCTTAAAGTAAGAAATCCGGACAAAGCCAGGAATAAAAGTGTGACAAAGGCCCAAAAATAGGGACAATTTTTAAATATTGCTCTTGCAATCCTAGAAAGTTGATAGAATAACAGGTTTTGCATTAGCATTAATTTTCTGAATGGTATGAGGTCTGAAATGCAAACGTCTGTTATTATTTTGTAACCTCAGCATTTAATAATTTGCCACTAATTTGCCAGAAAACCACAATTTTATGAAAAATGTACCAACATATGAGGCAAAAATCTGGACATTCTGTGAAAATCTGTACAGTTGAGAGGTATGTTTCCCTTCTCCTCAACCACCCCTCCCAGATACTTGAAGCTGTTTACCTGTTCCACTATCTTCCCTTCTATCTCTATTCTCAGCTTCTTTTGATTTCCTCAGTTTGCTGCCATTACCACCATTTTATCTGTGCCAAGTTTCATCCCATGTGCCTAAAGTTTTGCATTCCATTCCCCTATCCTTTGCTAAAGTTCTTGCTTAGAGTCTGCCTGTAATGCCACATTGTCTGCATATAGAAACTCTGTTAGTCTGTCCCCTCTGACCTCTTTGTTCATGTAGTCTATCACTGGGATTGGGATCCAGAATCTACTACACAGGAGGGGGAGAGGCTAGAAATGGTGTAGGAATTGTGGTGAGAGAGAGGCGTCAGAAGGCAGTGAGGGATATCATCAGAATTAATGACAGACCCATGGCAGTCAGACACCAGTGTAATGATAGGGCAGTATTCATAATCTCAGCCTATGCCCCACAACAGGGTTGTGACAGTGAGGAAAAGAGTGCATTCAGACAGCAGTTGCAGGACCTACTAGATAAAGCAGGACAACATGAATTGGTGTTGATAATGGGTGACTTGAATGCACATATTGGGACAGACAGAATAGGATATGAGGACTGCCTGGGTCCACATGGGGCAATAGGAATAAAGAAGGAGAAGCCATTCTAGACTTCTGTCTGGCAAATTGCTTGAAAGTAGCCAACACATGGTTCAGAAAGACAGACAGTCATAAGATCACATACAAGAGTAGCCAACATGCAACTCGGGTAGACTTCCTCCTAGTAATTACCAATTCAACTGTGGCATGCCTTTGGGATGTGGGAGGAAACAATCATCTAGAAAAAAATCACATGAACCAAGAAAGAACATTTAAATTCCACACAACCATACTGGAGGCAGCAATTCTAACTTCTGCACCAGTGCTACTGTTAATTTTTGCAACTATGCAGATATGTTCATGAACCTAAATTGTTGATGCTGAATATAATTGCTCCTTTTGTTTAGATTTTTTTCATTTCTAAATCTAATTGTCTTTCTTTTCTTTACTCTATTTTTTATCTATTCATTGTATAGTATTCAGTGAACTTATTACTCTTTTTTTCCCTTTTAATTCTTCTTTCCCCATGTTTTCACCTCGTTATTACTCAGATTCACTTCCCTGCGTTGCATGAATTTCACTCTGATCCCACCATGCATGCTCAGACTGTACATTCCTCCTCGACCTCTTGTGCAATCGCCAGAAGAATCAAACAGTTTATCCTACTCACTGCTTGATCTGTCTCTAGTGTAACTCTTGAATCATCACCCTAATTTTATGATGGGGTTGGGTACGACAGAGTACTCCTGTAAAATTGCATGAAAGTGCTGAAGAAGGTTACTGATAAATGAATACGCATAGTAGTAGAAAATAAAATGGGAGATGAGCAGTTTGGATTCAGATCAGGATGCAGCACAACTGGCCTAATGTTTGCAGTAAGACACATAGTTGTGAAGCAGCTAGAGATGAGGAAAGGGTCCAACTGGGCATTCCTAGACTTGAAGAAAGCATATGACAAGGTCCCAAGAGTTGGGCAGTCTTGTGGTGGTTGGAAGTCCCAGAAACACTGGTAGACGTAGTGCAGGCTATGTACAAAGATCCAATGACTCCAGTACAAACAGTGTTCGGTCTCACAGAGGGGTTCCCAGAGGAAGTGGTTGCGCACCAGGATTCAGCTCTGAGCCTACTGCTGTTCATACTGGTGCTGGACTACATTAGCAAACAGGTAGGAGGGGCAGATCAACAAAGTTTCTACATGCCAATGATGTGACATTACAGGCAGATTCTGAGCAAAATGTTTAGCAAAGGATAGGAGAATGGAATGCAAAAGTGAAGGGACATGGGATGAAGCTGAGTACAGATAAGACAGTTGTATTGGCAGCAAATGGGGGAAATCAGAAGAAGCTAACAAGTGAGGTAGAAGGGAAATAGTGGAACTGGTTAGCACCTTCAAGTATCTGGGATGGGTGGTCAAGGAGAAGGGAAGTCTGAATGAAGAGGTCAAAGCTATAATCACAGGGGCTGCAGCCAACTGGCGCAGAGTGTCAGGTATAGTGTATGAGAGAAGAATACCAAAGAAGTTGAAAAGTAAGGTGTAGAAAACAGTGGTGCGACCAGTACTACACTATGCTACAGAAATCTGGGCAGTAAAGGCAAAGCAGATGAGGAAGCTACAGATGATGGAAATGAAGTGCCAAAGATGGGTGGTAGCATACACACTGTGGGACAGATGAAGAAATGAGGACATAAGAGCAGAAGCCAAAGTAGTTCCAATTGCAGAAAAGGTAAAAGAAAACAGATTATGGTAGTTTGGGCACATGTGCAGAAAGGCAGAAGGCAATCTGATGAAGATTTGGGACAGACAGGAAGATGGCAAGAATAAACAAGGGTATCCAGCAAACAGAGAGATGGACTGTATGAGAGAAGACCTGCAACAGTCAGGCATGGGTGTCAAAGAAGGCAGTAGAATGGCAGGGACTAGAGAGAGATGGCGATAGGTGACGCAACACCCCACCCCATGTAGAAAATGGTCAAAAAAGGAGTCGATGATAATCAAGATGGGTGGGGTAGGAAAGATCTGTGCAGTGAAATCGGTGCCAGTATTTACCACGGGTAGTACTGCACTCTGAACAAGAAGATAACCAAAGAAAACAATACTGGCACACTGTACTACTGCTTGGGCAAAAGGGTCTACTGTTGGCAACCTGAATGATACCTTACTGGAGGCCATGATAACACTGTGGTATAGTGAAATGGATAGTAACCAGCAGCAACACTGACACACTGTACTGTCAGCTGGGCATAAAAGAGACACTGCCCTGCTATTGGAAGTTGGAAAAGAGACATGCTTGGCACGATATAAACTGATAGAGGACTGTAAACACTCCTGGTACACTATTCATTTGGCTACAGAATTCATGGATCACTTTTCCAGTTTATTTTATGTCATATAAGTACATTCATACTACTATAGTCTCACTTTCATGTGCTTTTCTATAAGAAATTCTTTAGTTTTAGTGTACAGAGCTGTGCGACTAGTTGTTTTGAGGTGTACCAGCAACCATTTATTAGATTTTAAAACTATCATTGAAATTTCATGGTGCAGACAATTAATAATTTTTGATCCAGGAAGCTAGTAGTGGTGATAAGGCCTCAAGTGGCCTTCAAACTAGCAAAACTGTGGGAGAGGGAAACTACAACACTACATTCTTAGCTTCGCTGGCACCTTTCTTTTTGTTTTAGAGATTGTGGCCCTCAGCTGCATGTGCTAGGCCTCATGCAGCCTCATGATCATTACAGTCTGAAATCTAGAATGTCCTAGTTCAGGAGTATATTCACAATCACAAGCTATAATTGTTACCTCATTTTATAAAGAGAGTACATTACAGGGTTGAGATGGAAAATGATGCTCCTTTCCACTTGGGCTACTTCAGATATACAAATTCTTTTAAGGAATTTGAACTCCACTTGTAAAGTATACTTTGCAAATTCCAATGCTGTATCTCAGGCAAGTATATTACTTGCAAACATAACTTAAAATGCTGCAAATGAAACTGTTTTTTTTTTTGTTTCTAAACGGCAAGATAACATTCCACTGCAGTCGTGTTTGATCATGCATTACATATTTGCTTTGAACACCATTGCTGAAGAGTAGCACAGTGCCAGGTTTCACCCTTATATGCACTGTTATTTGACAGTGCAGTACATGGTATTTCAAGCAAAGATAAGTATTAGTAAGAGAAGAAATGTACTAAGGCAACAAAAGATATGCCACGTTGTGCTGTCATGCAATAAATTTTTGCTCTTTCTCTGTTTTCCCTTGTAATACTAAAGTCACACTGTTCATCCCCATCTAAACATCACTATGCCGTTTCCGGAGTACTAAGACTGGTATTTTTCAGTCTACACTATATAGTAAAAGCCCCTAATGTTTGTTTCAAGAAAAATACTTTTGCAGAAGTACTAATGTTTTAACCACAGTAATATAATGTAGCAGCTTAGTGAGCATATAAAAGATCCATCCTAAAAAAACTAGAGCAATTGACTATGTTTGTAAACCAGACCAGGATCCGTGGATAATCAATGGCCTTTAATGGAGGTAAGTAGCCTAATAAACATCTATTGTCTCATACACCTCTCAACATCTTAGCACAAGAATTCTGGACAACGCTAAAATTAACAAGGGAGCAAATCATCAAAATCGGGGATATAGTTTGAATACTTCTCGTATAAACTTTCTTGTAACTTTGAAAGTTGATAGAAAAACAGATTTTCTGAATAATAGGAAATCTGAAACTCAAATGTCCGTCATTATTTTGTGACTTGGGTCATCTGTGATTTGCCAGAAAACTACAAATCGTAAGAGGAACAGACCAAATTATGGGGCAAAAATCTTGACTCTGAAATTCTAAACAGTTGAGAGATATGTTTCTATTGCATTTTGCATGCAACAAGTTTAACAATTTCTTTTCATCACAGTTTTCATTAAAGACATCTATTTGCACTTGTTTTCTGATCAGCTAATATTTCAGAAGTAACAAAGTTGTGGATGATTTATTTTAGAGACTGACGATCTTTGTGTTGTCACACACTAATGTTCTGAAATCTGTTGTTGTAAATTGTGCAAAGGCTGTGTTATCTCTTAGGGCATTTCTTCATGTTGGGGGCTGGCTGGTATACTAGATATGGGACTTTCAAAGTGTCTTATGATTCAGTTGTATTATGTTTTTTCACTTCTTTGATGGACAATGGTAAACTGCATGATTTACTGTGTTTATGACCGTTCAAATGTTTTGGACATTTTTTCATGATGTGAAATGGTTTAGGTATTGTGCCAAGACACTGGTGGTATTTTAAATTATTATTAGATGTTTAATCCAGATTCGTGGTGGTGCTGCGGTAGCATTGTCGCCTCACAGTAAAACGCTGTCCAGTTCGATTCTCAGCTAGAGCGTCTTCTGCATGGGGACATGCATGAATGGGCATACCTTTGTTGAAGGTTGCGCGTCAGGGCTGGCAACTCGGTACGTAAAAATATACTGCCAATCATTAGCGGACCGGAGTTCCGCTGTGGCGACCCCTAACCGGGAAAAGCCGAAACACACAACATTAGATGTTTAATCCAATCCTTGATAGTTAATGGTGCATTGTGTGCTTCTGTTTGACATTTTTAGATGATCTGATTGTGGAGTCGAACAGCAGAAATTATGCAGCATTATTTTAACTGTCTGTGGACTTGAACAGCAGAAATTATGTAGCATTATTTTAACTGTCTGTGGAGGTAATATATTGCATAGTATAACAAAATACTTCAATCATGGCACTTTATATTTTTATCATATACCTGTTTAACAGATTTCACAAATGGCACTATTACAGTGTGTATTCTACACTGTATTTCATGGTGTATGCTTTAATTTTATAGCATATTTTGAAAGAGCTAAGCCTCATTTTAGCTTTGCATATTTGCTGAATGCCAAGTCATTTATTCCATTCTATTTCATTTATTTATGTACTGATTCTGGAATGTCCCTGTCTTATTTATCTTACGCTATGTACTTTACTAGTTTTACTTATAAGGTCATATATAAAAATGACCATTGTGGCCCACTCTATTAAAATAAATGGGATATAGTAGTCTAAACGACTTTAAGAATATCACTATTTTTTTTCTGTTAGAAGGATCAGGACTCATACCTGACATATATTGGTGAAGGTACTGAGATACAGACTTACTGTCTTTAAGTATATCATTTTTCATGTGGTCTTCTTTAAGTAAAAGTGGCCTTAAAAAGAAATTCTCATAAAATGCAGTTTAAAAGGGGGAAATTCTCATAAAACCAAGCTTAATCTTGGGCTACCAGCTCATCTATCAATCACTAAATAGCTTATGGGAGGAGGTGCATTACAGACTATAATGATACATCTTGGCAAGAACAACATTATAGTCATCAGAATCATAACCTGGAGGTAAACTAGTTATTTTATTATTTGTTAATAGGTTAAACCTACTAGGCACAAGTATCTCCTTGCAGAAATGACACAGGATCCTGGCCTGGTTTAGTAATTTGCTCAGAGTCAGACAGGAGCAGAAGACTGAGAGAACTGATATCAGAGCTACAATCCTCTGTACTAAACTGCCACACAGTCCATTTTAATCAGCACACTAGTCAAGTGAGCTTCAAACAGCCAGGATTGAAAGATTTCTTCCCCTTCCTGGACAGTGTGTGTGTGTGTGTGTGTGTGTGTGTGTGTGTGTGTGTGTGTGTGTGTGTGTGTGTGTGTCTCCTGAAGGGGATGATAATGCATTTTTTTGCATTAAGTTTGAGACCATGTCTTTGGCACCAGTTATTATTAGTCTGTGTAAGACCTTCTTGCAAGATGTTGACATTGTTAGAGGTTTCAATGATCGCTCAAAGTTTGCAGTCATCGGCAAACTTTGTCAGCCACAGTACTTTAGTTTTAGCCTGTACTTCGGAGAAGTAGATTCCAAACAGTAGGGGTCCCAGAACCGATGACTGTGGAACACCACTGGTTATGGGTCTGCTGGAGTCCCCTATTTTGACTGTATGAGTTCTATCAGTGAGCCAGTTTGCAGTGAGTGAGGGATTGTGTCAAAGGCCTTGGCTAAGTCTAGGTAGGCCGTATGCACAGATATACCCTTGTCTAAGGTTTTGAGGACTGTTTCAAAGAAGTCTGCCAAGTTTAACAGGCATGATCTCCCTCTGACAAAGACAAACTGTGTGGGGTCGAGCATCTGGAGATTTCCTATAACTTTGTTAATAAGGTCTATTATGATTTGTTCCATGGCCTTGCATATAAGGCTGGTCAGGCTAATAAGTCTATAGATCCCTGGGTCCATGGATGCACCCCCTTTATGCAAAGATATAACAGTAGCAGTTTTCCATTGTGCTGGGACAAAGCCAGTGCTTAGGCTGTGACTGAAAAGCATGCCCAATGGCGATGCTAATTCCTGTTTTAACCCATGCAGAATACAGCCCGGGATGTTGTCTGGTCCCATGCAGGCTGTGTTTGTGGCCTTGGAGGGGGCATTTAAGATCTTCTCTTCAGAGATACTAGGCGGCGGAGAGGTGTTAGGGATGCTTTGGGGTATATGTGGCAGGGATAGGGTAGTGAAACTTTCACTGAACTGGTCAGCCAGCAGGTTTGCTATATCTATAGGTTCTGTATATGTAGTACCATTAATTATGAGTTCAGTGCAAATCTGGGTCTTACTTTTGAGGTTATGGATGTAACTAAAGAACACCTTGTGGTTAGCCTTAATTAGGGAAGCTAATCTGGATTCACAGTTAGCTTTGGAGGACTTCACTAGGAGTTGTAATTGCTTGTTTAGGTTGAGGAGGGAGTGTTTCCAGTTTTGAGACCATTCCTTCCTACTCTTAGCAATATCTTTCTCCTATTGTATAGCCTACTAATGGCAGCTGTCCACCAGGCAGGTTTGTTTTTCCTTGAAGATCTTGCTTTGGTTCTATCAGGTATGGCATGTCAGGAATTTTGCTTTAGCATTGGTGTATAACTCAGAATAGGTGTCTGTTCCATCTTTGGGGGAAGGGGCTATGAAGCTATTTATGCTGTCACTTAAGAGGTTGTAATTGGCCTTGGTGAAGTTTTTTAGTTTAGTTGTTGCTAAGGGGGTGGGGTCTTGTCTTATACTTACTTCTACTGAGACTGATTTGTGGTCAGATCTCACCAGAGATGGCCACACACTTGGGGTGGTGCTGTGGTCTTCCATATTGGTGAGCACCAGATCCAGGATGCTTAAGCCCCTTGTGGGTGTGTCAACCAGTTGATCCAGAGAATTGGAGTTAACAAAGTCCAAGAACCTTTGGGCAAGTGAGTTGGAACACATATAATTTACCCAGTCAATGGATGGGTAATTAGAAGTCATTCAAAACCAGGGCGTTTGTTTGTATCTTGATTAACTCAAGTATATCCAATTAAGCTGAGTGGATGTCCTGATTCATGGAGGGGGTCCAATAGCTGGCAATGACCTGAATAGGGGTCTTACCTACAGTCAATTGCACCTGAAGTTGTTCAAGGGAATTGTGCTGTTTTACCATTCTAGAGATGTATTCATCTTTAATGAATACTGACACACCACCTCCTTTAGTTTTCACTCCTTCAGTTTGTGGTCTGAATGTGTGGAAGGAAATGTAACCTGGTATAGCTGATGTGCTCTCTGCAGCTTTAAAGCAGGTCTCTGTGACTGGAAAAATATCTGCATCTTCCAAGGTCAGGACTGCTTCCAGTGAGTGCAGTTTCTTGTTTAGACTCCTAGCATTTAGCAGCATAACATTGAGGTTGTTTTTAGAGGGTATTTTTATGTCAGGAATTTTGTTTTTGAGACGTTGCCTAAAAAAAGACACCATGGAGGTGGCAAAAGCCTTAGCCAGTAACTGAAATGGTGACAGATGAAGACCATCTCTGGCAAAGCACTGAGGTCTGTTGACCATGTCATCTCAGGCTGACAGATACTGGATCCCCTTTGCATGACACCGGAAACTAAGCCAATTGTTGAAGTCAATCATTTTTTGTTTGTATTGAGGTATCATCCTAGGTGAAGGCAAAATGCTGCTTAAGGCTAGGGACATACCTGCCTGAGACAAATAATCAGAGAGCTCAGTCTTGTCTCTCTTCATATAGTCCAGTGAGGTACACCTCAAGTCATTCAAATCAACATGGTCTATGACAGAGTCATAACAGTGGCTGTTGTTGAGAGACTCAAGTGTTTGTGTGATGTGGTGGATCCTGACACCTGACAGACAGATGACCATGAATTTTTCCTTATCCAACCTGGTGAAAGGGACATCTGTGTGTCTCACAACAGAGTTGCCTATGACTAAGATGTTTGTTTTTGTGTTATGCCTTAGGGGCTTGACTGGTGAGACACTGGTGTGTGATAAGTTATGTGTACTATGTTCTGCAGAGAATGTATTATGTGAATCATGCTTGTGTTTGGGAGGTCTCTGATGTTTAGGTAAGCTTCTGGTAAAGACATCCGCATATGTAGGGTTATGTGCTGTTGGTTTGGTAGGTGCAAGCGGTGAGGTGTGCATGCTACCAGCCTGCTTAGTATCCGATGAACTGACTGGTGATTGAGAGAGCCTGGATTATAGGTTCTTGATATAGGTGCATCTCTCACATAATGCATTTGTGTGGACTAGAAGAAGTGGGTTGTCAGTGTACATGAGCAATTGCTACATTGCCTCAGGATGCCCATGCCGACTTTGCTGGATGAAGAAACTGTGGGAAATTGTCCATCCATAATGTAAGCTGATGTGGTCAGAAAACAGGGAGAGGACAGGAAGGACCAGGTAAAGTAGAGGACAGGAGAAGTGGCCAAAAAATATGAAGGGCTAGTGGGTAGCATCTGTGTTGGTACCTCAGGAGCTTGGTTCTATATCACTTTGCCGCAAGCTTAATTGAGCAAATCGCTAATTGTCGAATACTATTCAGTGAAAGTTCAATTAAGCAAATGATAATTTCAGCGCAAAACTTCCTAGAGAAAAGACATGGTTGGTCACCATCAGGGATTTGCCATTTTCCCCACTGTACTGCGATCTCGGAGTTGGTATATTTAGTTAGGGGGAGGTGTGGGGGTGATGTCCCCTCACTTTGCAGGGTTTTAAATTTTGTTGCATTGGTTACGGACGGTTGCTGGCCTACTAGTTTGTTTCCTAGGAAATGTTTTGCTGAAACAGTCGTGCACTTAACTGAGCTTTCACTGATTTGATTTTGACAATCAACGATTCACTCAATTAAACTTTCGACAAAGTGATATAGACCCAGGACGCTGAATGTATCACCTGTCAGTGAGGGACAATCACGAGAACTTACCAATGGAGCACCAGCAGAGTACTAAGGGAAAATTTAAAGGCAGAAGTGTTTGCATCTATAACCACCAATGGTGCCCATAGCTGCTTGGTACGATCCGCCAACAAGTGCAAATCTGCACAAACTTGGTACTTATGTAACAAATTAGGGTACACTGATTTGAACAAATTAACCAATAAAAATGCTGAAAACTGAGCGTTGTTCCAGAAACCTTCAATCGGATGAGTTCTAACTGGACACTCCTGTCACTAGAATGCAGTGGATTCCTCTCCAACAAAAGATGGCCTGGTTTATTGCTCAAGTTATACAAACAGAACTAGATTCAGTGGGTCTGAATCTAATCTATATTACAGAAAACAAAGTGCAACAATTTCAGAAAAAAAAAACAGTTCAAGTAAGTGATATGGTAACAATGCAGTTTAAAAGTGCAATATACCAGCGAAAAATTCTACTTAAGTTTTGCAGAGATTAGCAGATGCCTTATATTGATGAGATAAATACAGCAGAGCAGTAGCTGGTTGCCAAACTCTGTGGAGCTTTGCTAAAACTAGCACAAGCCTGCACAAATGCTGTGTTTATGTAGCAAATGAGAGCAAAGAGTGTCTACTCAAGTAGACCCATGTATATACACATATATATATTTAAATATATAATATGTATGGCAGGAAGGTATTGCAGGTTTCTGTATTTGGTGGGATATTTTATATTTATGTTGTGCTGACAAGGTCATAAGAAGGCCAAAATATGCACTTCCAAAGCTAGTGGGGTTTGGCTTTATTGGCCTGAACGTGTCCATAATGACTTAACAAGGAAAATGTAAAAAAAAAGCCATGGACATTCAGAAACCATATAGCTGAAATATTTGGTGTCCTTAAAGAGTCATTTACATGTATCCCATGGGCTTCTATTACAGAAGGTTTAAGGTATTGTGACACAGCCAGCCCAGCTATCTGGAATTTTGTGGATAGTCATGTGTTATTTGTGAATATTAATATGATTCATATGCTTGTCTTACAAATGTAAGAGAACTATATGTTAAGTGTATATTAAACTACTGGTGCAGAATTATGTGTTGAACTGTATATGTACTGAGCTTCAAGAATCTAACCACAGCGTACCCTACTGGAAAAGAACAGAAATGTATATGAACTATATACCTGTGCAAATGTATGTTTTAATAGTAAAATCTGGAACATCTGGAGTTAACTTGCAAAACTTCAAGAAAATAAGTTGAAAAATAAAGTGTTTTACGATTGTGTTATCTCTCAGTAAGCAGACACAATGTCTAGAGCTAGAGGTTTTATAATGATTTATGCTATATGTAAAGATATGTAAAGATTTTACTAACATAGTTTAGGGTTTCCTCGGGTAGTATAATGTTGTTTAAGCTACACAGCTGCTTCTGACTGCCTCTGAAATCAATCCCTCCCAGGTCTTCCCAGAAAAGAACTTTTTTTCGCTGACTTCTCTACTATTGCCCACAACCTGTAAAACAAAACAGGTCATTATCTGGCCATTTTAGTATAGACGCTAAAGTGACGTATTATTTAAGGGTCCTCAGCACACCCAAACAAAATCCAAGCTTGTTTGCATATACTCCACTTAAACTACAGAACACACTCTAAAACTAAGGCAAACAGCTATAACATTTTAAAAATAAGTTCCCAAAGCATAGGAATTGAACCTGATGTTTGTTTAGACGAGATTACTCACCTGCAAGTTAATTATTCAGGATTTACATCTTGAAACCTGGGCTATTCCCACCCGCTCCCAGTACTCATACTTTTATAACCTCAAACCACTCCCCCTACTGTCCACTAACTTCCTGTACCTCACTACTGCCCTCAAAGATCAAACGGAATATGACACCACCCAGGAAGCTTATCATACTAACTCTTTTTCCCCTCCTACTTGTCCCTTACCTAGCTACCCTATATGAAACCTGGTCTTACATAGGCTTCCACCACCCAGGCTACCAAACCAACCGCTCCCCCATAATTAACAACAGAGGCCATGACTCAACTCTCTACTCACCCTCCTTGTTAGAACTCGAACGCTATGTAATTATCAAACTTACCAATATTAGGCCAAATGATAAACATTACTACAAACTTCTACTCAAAGCCCTCAAATTTATTACCACTCTGAATCACAGACTAGCCACAGATGGTGATATCCACCCCAACCCTGGCCCTTCCCCTCCACTCAATTCTAATTCCACCCTATCCTCCCTCCACTTCTCAATCTAAACTCTAGACCCTTTAACTCTCTTCTGACCTGTCATCTAAACATCAGAAGTGTAAACAATAAGATTCACAACCTACATGCCCTTTTAGCTACTTGTTCCCCAGACCTACTATGTCTCACAGAAACCTGGCTTAAACCAGACACACAGATAATACCACCAGGGTATGATATACTAAGAGCAGACCGAATAATACATTACAAATCTCCTCCTAACAAACAATGCCGAAATTCTACTTGTAAAACTTCAACCAAACAAACATAAAAGCATAAATATAGCATGTATTTACATCCAACAATAATAACAAAACCTTAGAGGACTTTCTCCACTGGTTAACTCAAACTCACCCCCAGGAATCCATAGTGTTAGGTGACTTCAACATTGATTGGAATTCCTTCTCATCTAGCTCCCCATCTAGCAGCATAAATCTACATGGCTTTTCTCAGCTCATATCCACTCCTACCAGACTAGGTAAACCCCAAAACACTTGACAGCATCCTGGACTGGATCCTTACTAATAAAGATCCTGACCAGTACTCAGCAGGTACTCACCCAGAGGACATGAGTGATCACTTACTCACCTATGTTATCAAATTCAAGAAAATCACCCCCTTTCTTACAACCATAAAAAAATCAGGAACAATAATAAATTCAACGCCTCCATTTTTCAAACTGAACTTAAAGCCCACAACTGGACAATACTCAAGTCTCTTCCTCTTGATGAGGCAGTTATCTACTTCAACACCACCTTCCTCAAGATTCTAGATTCCCATGGGTCCATTAGAACTAAAATCAAAACCACACCATGGCTCTCTAAGGAAACAAAATCCAAAATCCTATCTAGAAACAAGATGTGGGTCACATGGCGTACCTCTAAAGACCCACACTCCCACCAAACCTTCCGCAACTTAGAAATGAAACTAAAAGAATGATCTTAAATGATAAAAAAACTTCTTCCTCCACCTCCAACACAAACACCTTAATAATCCACAAAAATTCTGGGCAGGCTTAAACAAGCTCCTGCACCCAGGCCAGGCAACCACCCCCACTCCAACAACTTGCAAACAACAGTGCCCTGTAAACATTGCTAACACATTCAATAGTTTCTTCACAGAAACTATACAATCCACACAATTCAAACAAACAACCAGCCCACTCCACTTCCCATGCCAGCAGAATACTACAACTACATCAGATCATCTTTTTACCTTCGATCCAGTTCCCATATCCTCTATAACATCTCTTCTTAAAAACTAAAACCCACTAAGCTAGCAGCTGACCTTCTCCCAGCTGAGTTTCTGCAAAAGCAGCTGAGGCCATTTCCTATCCCATCTCCATAATCATAAACCATACCTTGTCAGAAGCCTTCATCCCTCCATATGGAAAATGTCCCACATTATTTCTCTCCATAAAGGTGGTAGCTCACTAGCGCTAACCAACTACAGACCTATAGCTATACTCTCACCCCTGGCTAAAATTATGGAAAAGTGTGTCCACAAACAACTGATGGAACACCTCACCAAAAATAAAATTCTAGCCAACTCCCAACATGGCTTCAGGCCAAATCACAGTACCACATCAGCCCTACTATACTTTTCTAATACCATCAATAACTTCAGAAACAATAATAAACTATCATCTGCTCTTTTCTTAGACCTCTCCAAGGCCTTTGATATGGTGAACCACATTCAACTCCTCCATACATTAAAAAAACTATCACTCAGCAATTCCACGCTGAAATGGTTCCAATCCTACCTGTCCAATAGGCAACAGTCTGTTCTATGGCAGGACAAATTATCCACATGCCTACCTGTTACACCTGGAGTTCCCCAAGGATCTATTCTTGGCCCTCTTCTCTTCACCATCTTTGTTAATGACCTGCCCACAATCACCCCCATGCCACATGCATTCAATATGCAGATGATTCGACTATCATCAGCACTGCCTCCAACCTGGCAGACCTCACTGCTTCAACCCAAGACACCTTCAACCTAATAGAAAAATGGTTCTCACAACTAGTTCTCAACCCCAACAAAACAAAACTACTTACTTTCTCACCAACTAACAAGACTCTTCCCCCCACCTTCTCTGTTACATCCTCCAATGGAATCACTATATCATCAGAAGCTCACACAAAGCTATTAGGTGTTACCATTGATAACTCCCTTAAATTTGACACCCATTTCAATCTAACCATCAAAACCATCAATAAAAAGCTTGGCTCTCTCTATAAAGTAAAACACTTTCTCACTCCTCACGCTAAAATTACAATTGCCAGCACACACCTACTATCAACTCTTTTCTATGCCTCCCCCCTTTTTACAAACCTAAACAAGACAACCCTTAACAAACTTGCTTCTTGTTACAATCACATAGCTAGATTTGCCACAAATTCCACCTTTAGAATGCACCACTGCACTAACTTGAAGCAACTAGGGTGGTTAGAGTTTTCCAACCAACTCCATTTCAGCCAACTCAAAATGGCTCACCAGATACTGTATCACCCAGAGAAAACACCAGCTCTGAAAAACATCATTCACCCCTATATTAACCTGCAATCTTTACGCTCCTCCAGTAAGATCTTAGCTCAAACTACCAAAGCCAATAATTCTGCTGGGGATTCTCTATTCTCAAACTTTGTAGGTAAAATGTGGAACTCACAATTCAAAAAAAACCCCATCTCAATACTCTCTGGCAATGTCCCTGTTCCAAACCTGATTAACCACTATCATTTACCCTTCTGTTACCTCACTTTCCTTAACTGCTTTTAACAAGGCACTAACTGACCTATGTTTTTCCCAATATGTGATGTATCTTTATATTGTATTTAGAACTCAACTATCTTCCTTTTTTGCATTAACAATGTTCATATGTCTGTTATGTACCTGTGAAAATGGACATGTATCGGTTAAGAAATGTAAAATAAATAAATAAATAAATAAATTGTCTTGAAGCAGAAATAACTACTAGGTTTCAAATGTAAAAGTGTTTAATTGTTTTAATACATCTGTGAGATATGTATTTTTCACATAGAAATGTTACATTCTGTTAAGTATCTGTTAGCCTGGGAACTGAAGGCAGGTGACAAAGAGTGATGTCATCCAGGCTAACCCAGCAGTAATATGTGATATTAATTTAAGAACTCTCTCAGAGAGAGAGAAAGAGAGAGAGAGACTGAGCATTTTTTATCTTGTCTTGGACCTAGAAACATCCATTCAGCACTTCTGCCTGCATGTTGCTCTGTAAGTAAGTCTAGGGTACAGTAATTTCTCTTAGATATAGATAGGAATATAGTAAAGATTAGTTTAGTTGTTTTCTGTATTTATTTAAGACTGTCCTGCAATGTTGTTTTTAAATATTTCCTGTGATTCTGAACTCTGCAGTTGCTGTGTTGTTTCAGTATTGCCTTGCTCATTTATTAATTATTAAATATATTTAAACCTATCTTTGTGGCTGATATTTGTGGGACATATTTAAGCTCTTAGATCACTTGCATATGTATTTGGTGACACTGTACAGGCCACTCCTAAATAGTGTTAGTCTTGGTCACACTTACCATTTGGATAATAGTAACATTACGCAGTAGGACTGGTCACTTTTGTAAGGGCCTTTATAGTAGCTGATAAGTAGGGGTTGGTGGCAGTAATAACTACTATATAGTCTGGGCAGAAGGGGGAATATCTAGTAAACCTGTGCCAGCCTTCCCCAGATGTGTGTGTGTGTGTGTGTGTGTGTGTGTGTGTGTGTGTGTGTGTGTGTGTGTGTGTGTGCGCACGCATAGCACTGGTTGGACAGAGAAGGTGCTGGAGGTCTTGGCTTGACCTCTCAGCTGAGATCTTAACCCTACAGCTGTGCCAGTGGGGAGTCTTATTGGGGATCAGGAGAAAGAAGGAGAAACCAGCCCCAGACTGACTGTGATCTCTGTTTGCTCTTAAGGGAAATTGTACTTTATTGTGTATGTACTTGTCAACCTCCCATTGTGTATGTCCCTTACTGTTGTCAGTAGTGAGGACTGAGGATCCTTGATTACTGGGCCAGTGCAGGGGTGTCACATGTATCACACAGTGAACACTATAGCTTGGTTAGGTTTTTCTTGTAGTTTTTACTAATTGGTTTGTCTGTGACCTTAGTCTATGATTTAGTTCTTAGTTGGGATATTTTTCAGACATCTTTATGGTTATGGACATCAGCTGGGTATAAAAAACCTGCGTTTCCAGAGTATAGCCAGACAGTCCACTTATGCTGTACTAATGAAGTCATAAGTAGGTTGAAATATGCATGTCCACAGCTTGTGTGATTTGGCTTTATTGGTCTGAATGTGTCCATAATGACATAAAAAGGAAAATTTAAAAAGATCATGGGCATTCAGAAGCCATGTAGCTAAAGGAGTCGTTTACATGTATCCCATGTGCCTCTATTACAGGAGGTGTAAGGTATCACACAGTGAAAACTCTAGAATGCAGAGAGTAGATGAAAACTATGTATGCGTAGAAGGACTCAAGTAATGAGAGACTGATTTTTGTGTTGTACGTGTTGTGGAAACATAATTCAGTGGCCACTTTCTAAGGCAGATCTAACACGCGTATGCAAATTAAGTGCAACAGGATCAGTGAAATTGGCTACCAAGGATATCCTAGAATCACAGCAAGATTTGGATGAAATGTGCTTCTAACGGGTACCATATCATTTTAATTCTACAAAGAAGCAAGTATGTTTTAGATGTAGCAGGCTACACAGATTTGATACTCACTGGTTAACTAAAAAAGAAACTTTAGAACATACTATAACAAGAAACATTTTGAGGAAATTTGCAAGTGGTTAGAAACAGCAGGAGAAAAATAAATAGCAAGTACAGGTGCAGGATAGGAAACATGGTTCAAAATGGATGTACAGAATGGTGAAATGGAGAACTGAAGAAGTGTCAAGCAAAATGTAGGCAATCACAGAAAATGAACATCATACAGTGATTCCAGAGGTCATCTGAACAATACTTCACTGGTTGGTAATTGACTGGGCAGTAGATTGGTAAGATTTTATTTACAGCTGTCTTTACTGTTTGTAGAAATGAAAGGATAGATTGTAGATTAAGACTTATTTTGATTTATATTTTGTTTTACCTCTAATTTTCACTGCTAGTTGTTAGAAAGGGATAGAGGAATATGTTTTAAACAGGCAAACTCTAGCTATCCCAACGGGTCTAGTCAGCTATAAATTCACACAGACTGCAGGGAAGACAATCCAATGCTTATTTAAACAATCCTGTCTTGGTTTGTGATTTATTGATCTTTACTGTTAAAAAGAGGTGTGACTGCAAGTGATAGTGAATAAAGGAATTCCAGTTTTTATGTAACTTTCACATCTTGTATGTTCAGAGCTACTTTACTGTACTTAATTTAATATTTAGCTGTATACTCTTTGTGTTATTTTTCTCATAGAAGTTGATTTAAATTCTATATGAATTCTGCAATAACCAATTTTGATTCTTTTCTTTTAGAATTTATCATTTATTTGCAGCTAAATATGGATTCCTGAAACAAGTATGCCATTAATGATTTGCTAAAGCACAAATATCTTCTGCAGTGTAGTAAATGCTATGTATATTTAAAGGTAACACATGATAACACTGGTGATCTGTGTTCCTCATGATAAAACTTGGATGATTTGCTTACCATTATTAGAAGTAAATCTAGACTTACTGATGATGATAGCCAGTTGGATGAGAATTGTATTCTCCACAAGAGTAATAAGCAATGAAAGCAGTGGGATTAATAAGACTAATGGCGATGAAGATCATTCCTTTATAACAACTGATAAAGCAGATATTATTGAATTAGAAGTTGAAGATTCTTTAGATCTGGTCAGAAAAGATATTCTTGTAATTGGAGATTCAGTTATTAAATGAACTGATAATTACATCTGCACAGAAGGTAATGAACATCAAATATTATTATATGTGCCAGGATACCTCTCAACTGTACAGATTTTCACAGAATGTCCAGATTTCTGCTTCATACTTTTGGTCCATTATTTTCATAAAATTGTGGCTTTCTGGCAAATTAGTGGCTAATTATTAAAGACTGAAGTTAAAAAATAATGACAGGTATTTGAGTTTCGGACTTCATACCCTTCAAAAAATTCATGCTAATGCAAAACCTTTCTAAGTTTCTAACAGCAATATTTAAAATGTGTCGCTACTTTTGGGCCTTTGTTCTCTATTTATGGCTTTGCCCAGATTTCTTTCTCTAAGAGATTGAGCAGTATGACCAGGAGCAAAAACAGAAGATGTGAGACAAGCCTTAAACACCTTAATGTAAGGAAGTATGGATCTGTATTCATTAATATTGGTAGAAATGACCTCATCCACAAGGAATTTCTAATTGTTAGTACTGAAGTTACAGCCCTCTTAGATAGTACAGCTATTTTTCACAAATAAAATACAGAAAGGACAGTCAGGTCACCATGAATGAAAGGACTTTTTGGGTAAACAAAATGTCCCTTTTAAAAAAAATGTAAATGTGCATAGTATCTGAGCCTAATTTTGGGCACGTGTTCAGACAAGATGGCATATACTTGTCAAGATCAAGGAAGAGAATTTTTATAGCAGTTATTTTGCAACATTTGACAAACACAAGGCAGAATTTTGCCAGGTAAAAAATTTAACAGTTTACAGAAAGCAAGATTTGATGCATCTCTAATGGTTGTTAATGCTAGCAGCATTAATAATAAAGTTTTTTTTAATTGCAAAGTTTGCTACATTTCCACAAGATTGATGTTATTGTTTGTGAAACATGGTTAAAGAACAATGACTAGAAACCAGTTCTGTCAGGGTATAAATGTTTTTACTGATTTAGGTAGAGGTGTTAGCATAGGGATTACAGATAATGATTATTACATGCTCACTGATAACGCCAATACTATAGACTGTGCATCTGTGGCAATGAAGACAACCCTGGAACATATAACAATTATTGGAGTGTATAAACTGCCAAATTCAAGTACTGATGACTTACAGGAATTCATACATTTCTTGCATGAAATACACAAAGGAAGAATAATACTAGCTGGGGACTTAAATTTACCACAAAGAGACTGGAATAATATTGACTCAACAACATCAGTAAGGAAATTATTCACAACATATATTCAGGAACAACAATTGCTTCAGATTGCTCCTGTCACTGTCTGCCTAGATCCTAACATTAAACATTTTTTTGTAACCAAACTATTTCTTTATCAAAACCTTCCAAATTCTTTCTGTAGTTTTTCCACTGAATGCAATTAGTTTTACATTGTGACTGTTTTGCTTCCATATAAACTGTTATTAATCTTCTGTGCATTGGTTAAGATTTCAGTTTGGCAGAATTGTCTAGCAACAAGTTAACCTTTATAACTCCATGATCACTGCACATCAACAGAGGTATAACTTGACATGAAGTGACAGTAATTTCTTTAGGAACACAAACAATGTCTGGAATAGTAAAAAAAAAATCGGAACAGATTCTTGCCTTAGAGGAAACAGTAACTGACCTGGATACTGGAGTGACAAAAAACATCACAATGAATTTCCTCTGAAACAAAACACCAGGCTGATTGAATAACTGGAAGACCTTGAAATCAAGGAGGAATAACATACAAATATATGGAATTCCTGAGAAAGAAGAGGGTGCTAACATGACTGAATTTCTCAATAAGTGGTTTTCATCAGCACTAAACATGCCTGAATCCCTCTCTTTTGGAATTGAGAGGGCTCATCAGTCCCTGGCAAATCCAGCTTCCTCTCTGAGTTCATCTAACCTCAGGTCTATAACAGTTGGATTTCTTTCCTCACAAGACAATGACTTAGTGCTGAAATCAGCTTGGACTAATTCCCCCTATCAACATGGGTGAAAAAGTTATTTGTTTTGACAATGACTACACCTCTACACTCATATCCAGAAGAAAGGAGTGTGTTCCCCTAATTAAGTCCTTGAAAACAGCCAATATTAAAGCTCCAATTCTTTTTCCTGCAAGAATAAAAATCACCTTGCCAGAAGGAGTGAAGATCTTTGATTCCCTACAAGAAGCAGTAGAATTTATCTGAAAAAAAGAACATACTGTCGGACATAGAAGAAATGGAATAGTCATCCCAGAGTGTGAAGAGACAGGCAACAAAAACGGATGGTCTGTGAAGGAAGGAACAAACAAAACTAAGAAACTAAAGGACAAATGAATAAATTTCTTCTAATTTTAAATGCTTTGTTTTATGAATCATAATATACTTGATTCTGGAAAATCTCTATACTGTAAGGTAATGTGAATCATCTGTATTATTAATTTCTCTTTTCCTTTCTATATCTACTTCTTTTAATTACATATAGTACTAAGTATTTAAATAACATTCTTTCTCTTTCTCTCTCTCTCTTCTTTCTTCATATTCCTTTTTGTTACTAATGTTCCTTTTCTCTCTTTTCTCCACTATAAGTACTTTGCATACTTTTCCATTTTAAATAACTACAAATGTTATGTCTTCTAATTCTTCAGTAATAGTATAATTTGACTTAATACCAAAGTGCATTTTTTTAGTGGGTCAGTGGTGGGGTAACAATATGTTTCTGATTAATGTTTCTAACTAGATGTTTTAGACTCTTTGTTTAGACACATATAAACATTAATACAGTACATTAATGGTGTTTTATAGATGGCTAAATATAAGCTATATATATATATATATATATATATATATATATATATATATATATATATATATATACATTAGGTTCTTTTTTTCTTTCTCTTGTCTGGTTATTTGGTGGGTAAATGCTTGAAATGTTATAAAATTATTTCTGATTTGAGGCAGCTGTTGTTACTTCTAAATAGCTGTTTTTATATAAAAGGGTTATTTTTTTCATGATGTTGATGTTTTGTGAGGAAACTGGTGGTCTGTGTAACTGTTCTCATTGTGGAGATTCATGACATGCACTGACAAGACAGTCTGAGTGTTTTTCTTTTTTGCTCTCTGTAAACTCTAAAAACTTCAAGATTTGATTTCCTGCCAAAAAAAAAAAAAATGTCCACACTAGAGGCAACCTCTGCTGTGCATGAGCCTATTTAGATACTTTTTAACAAGTTTATGAAGCTGCAGCTTGAGGAAACAACAGTGATGACATCACTTGACCTTTTGAACTTGTTAAAATACTGTGTTTAGAATTCTTTTCTCTTGAAGTTCTGTTATCCTTCACTTGGATACTTTAAATGATAAATAATTAGTTCTGATAAAAGTGTTTATCTCCTTTGAAAATACCTATGTTCTTTTATGGATGCATACATTCTGCACATTCAATGACACTTTTAGTAACTAAATGACATCAAATGAACTAGGAGCTGCATTAGAAAACTCATTATGCATATTAACATCGGACTTATGTTACATAACTAAACCTTCAGTAACTAAATAGAGGGTTGTGAGGCTTTTTTTGTAATAAGTATTATATATATATATATTCAACAGATCCTTACATGAAAAATGTCAGCTAGATGAATGACAAAATGGTTAAACATCTGATGTTTCTTGAAAAGTCTTGGAAAGATTGACAATCTTCTTAACCTTCAGCTTCTAATGTTTATGCATACTTTGATCTGATGTGTATTTCTGACATATCTACTCATCAGAGGTGCTATTATTATATCTGACATATTCATATAGCTTCAGTTATATTGGACACTCTCATTTAATGTATATTTCATGGATTCAGATTTCTTTAGTTGCTTTCATAATTTTTTTATACTATATTCTGAGCGGAGATGGTTAATTTGTGTCTTTTGGTGTTGGAGAGGTGGTGGATGGATGGTTTAGTTAAGTTTTTAACTAAACCAGAAACTTTATGTTTCATGTATGTGTTTGTAAATAGTTTTGGGGTTTTGAAAGTAATGCTTAATACAAGTTATACATCCAACGATAAGTAAGTTTTCAGTAGATTTCAAGTCAACATGGAAGAAAGGTCTTTCAGTAAATAACAACATACACATAGGTTGCCCTGGGGCATTTATAAGCCTAGCCTCAATGTGTTGGCTTATGCCCATCCCTTGATTTGATATACTGTGCCTTTTTAAAGTTTAGATTAAATTCTATTCCAGCCGAAGGAGCCTCTGGGTTATGAATCTGTCCCTCCAGCATGTTCTACTTATTTCTTGTGCTGGTTCAGTCCTCCCTCGAGGTGGGCTCTAAGGGAATTAGATTTTGATATATGTCAGCATAGATCCGCCTCAAGCAGGCAGATGGCTTTATATGTCAGGCATAGAGCCTCGAAGTAGGCAGTATGCAACTGAGTAGCGGAGTTTTTTTTAACCCAGTAGCATATCGCATCTGTTTGAGTCCATGAATAAAGCACGATTACCTCTCTTGATCTAGATGTGAATCCTTTCATGATGAGGTGGGCTAATGGTACCATGTGGTAATTTGTGGGTACATTGTTTTGTTACTATGTGGTAATTTGTGGGTACATTGTTTTTGCCAAAGGGTATGACTATACACTTTTTGGCATTTAGCTTAGACCATGGCTCTGGCACCAGTTATCCTCATCAATTGGTGAGCCTTAGTGAGCCCACATTGGCCCTTGTACCTCAGAAAGTAAATACCGAACAAGAAAGGTCCCAGGACAGAACCTTGTGGGGCGCCACTTGTTACCCGGTTCGAGTCTGACTGTTTAGAAAGAAGTCGACAGGTTCAAAAGGCAGGATCTGCCCTTGACACAGCCAAATTGGGTAGGATCTATGATGATCCCTCTCGTGGCAGACAGGCTAAGGCTAGTTAGGCTAGATGATGGGGTGGGAGTTCCAGTGCCACATTTGTGGGAGTGAGTGACCACTGTTGCTGTACTGTCTGTGTTCTTTTTGGGCACACATCCTGTAGTGAGGCTGAGAGATGTACAGCAGTTTTTGAGGGATTAGTTCTTCTTGAGTCCATGTAGGACGAACCGGGATGCCATATGGGTCCCATGGAGAAGCAGTTTTTTTGCTTTGGAGGGTGGTTTCAAACTGAGCATCAGAGATGTTTGGGGGAGGCTGCATTCTGCGGGATAGATACTTGCTCTTTGGGCTGATCTGCATCCCCTAATTTAAAATAAAACTGAAAAAGCCTAATTGTCTTTAGTGTGTGTGCAATTTTTCTCTCGAAGTTGGCCTTGGAGGGATTTTTATGAAGGATCGTAATTTTTGCTAGTACTGAATGTCCTTAGAATGTGTTTATATAGGATTCTGCAGTTTGGGCGTAGTTGGCACTGGGCCCTGGGGGCTTGAACTTTGGTTTTTTGAAGTGTGAAGGTGAAGTGAAGCTTTTGAGAAGTTTTTCACTGTGGTTTTCTGGGGGGGGGTCGGGATGTCGATATCCAGTGAAATTAATTTATGGTCTGATCTAGGTGGATATCTGATATAAATGAAAAACTCCCCTCCTTTTTCTGTCCAGGTTTTGGGTTTGAAAAAAAATGATATGAGAGGTATATAACTAGTGCTGGCTGGGGTGCTCTGGGAGCCTTGAACCAGTTCACTGCACATGCACAGATATCGAGTTTCTCCATACTGAGAGAGCTTTGTGATGCATGCATTTTTTAAGACTTCTGGCGTTTAGCAGCATTACCCTTAGTTGGTGAGCAATGTGGCCAGGTGACAAGGCAGTGCCATCCCAGGCTGACCCCTACTTGGTGTCATGGACTTCCTTGATTGACTGACAAATTTTAGCCCACACTTGAAAGACACCAATTTTTTCATGATATTAAAACCAAAATTTCAATTGTCAGTTGGCATTTTTGCTTGTGGCATCATTCATGGTGAAGTAAGATGCTGCTCAAGTTCAGGGTCATAGATCTCTTGCATGTAGTCGAGTATCCATGTCATCTACAATGACCTAGCTCTTAATATGTGACTGGAGTCTGGTGTCTGTATTTGCTTTACAAGGACCAGATTTGCTTTAGAGTGCTCATTTCGTAGTTCCTGGAGTGGCTGCCTACAATGAGATTTATAGGCCACTGTAAGCTCACCGACAGGCAGCTTTATGTGACCTTCTCTTTATTCAGCCAGTGTGTCTGTTACCAGTGTGTCTCATTATAAGAGGCTGTATTATGGCGTAGTATCAGTGCCTGTTGGCTATGCTTTGAACGTTTTGTTTTGGCACTATGTTTGCTTTGTGCAGGTTTTTTTTTGTGTTTTGTTTTGCTTGATTTCTTTGCTTGGGGTAGATTGCTTTGTAGGGTTTTTTGTTTTGTTTTAATTTTTATTTGTGTTTGTATGTGTTTTTGTGTTTTGTGTTGTTTTAGTGGTGTGACTGGTTACTTGTTGTGTGACTGTGATGAGAGCTCCTGAGGTAGTTACATATATGGTTGCATCTCTCACATATATTTGAACCTGTTTGGAGGAGGAGAGGGTTGTCTCTGTTGCATAGACCTGTTGTGTTTGGACCCTTTTGAGGTTGTACGGTGCTAGCTGACAGTTCAGACATAACCAAAAACCGAGAACTGATATTTTGACTGGAAGAGGAAGAGAGGGTTTGAATGACCTTTTTTTAGGGTTGAATATAATGGGAGAGAGTATAAGACCAAGTAGTGCTAGGAGTGTATTGATCGTAGAAGTATAAGACTAAGTAGTTATTTGTTATTTATTAGAACCTTAGAGTGAGAGAATTTTGTTTACCAGAGTAGGGGAGGTAGATAGAATGAAAAGTGAAGTTGCTGACTTTAAGAGCAGAGAGGGTAAGAAAAAGAGCAGAGAGACTGGACTGGAAGGAGCGCTTATGCCTTTAAACCCGCAAACTGCCCATGAGGGGGTTTTAAGGAAAAAAGAAAAAGCATTTGGAATTGACCCAAAATGGGAGATCAAACTAATGGAAAAAACCCAAGTAACCCATGGCCAGAAAACCAGCACAGGGGCACACAGGTTATCACTCCCACAGGATGAACAAGAATGTTCACCACTGGCCAACAACAACACACTTCCACAAGAAAAGCACAAAAACAGCAAGGCAACCAACAAACTAACTGAAAACAGTGAACTCTCGGTGAAACTTTAGCCTTTTGAAAAATTTGAAAAGTTTTTGAAAGAAGATTTTGTTTTGTTTTATTTTTGAAGAGGCACAGAGTTTTCAATACAGAAACACAGAGTTGTTATTAGACAGCTACACCAGAAAGAGTTTAGATTTGAAAAAAATGCAGATAAAAAAAAAGGACCATAAAAAGGCAGAGACAAAATTCTAACAGTTGTTCTAAATACAGTTACCAACACAGAAAACCAACACAGAAATCAACAGAAACAAGCCAAAAAATGAAAAAAAAAACAAATAATAAATAAGCAAACCAGAAAAAAAATCAAAAAAAAAAAACTTAAAATCTCTAAAATCAAGCGTTTTCTCCTCTTGGTCTTCTTTTTACTAGCAGCTTAGCCAACAAAAAGAAAAGACAAAAAACCAGGTACCAGGTTTTAAGAGTTTTAAGAGAAGGAGTCAAAGGAGTTTGGAACTGACCCAAAATGGGCAATAAAACTACAGTTTCAAGCAGTAACCAAGTGCACAGGGCAGGCAGGTTGTATTGCATTTATCATATCGACTGATGAACAGACTTCTTTTCTTTTTAGCAAACAATGGCCTCCAAGAAAACTTACAACAGCAACAAACAACAAAGAAAAAACTGAACTTTGAACTTTTTAAATCTCAAAAAAAAAAAAAAGATTTTTTTGTTTTGTTTTTAAGAGAAGCAGAGGTTCACAAACAAACAACAAATAAGACAGAACAAGTAAACTTGACACTTGAGTGCTGAGACAGAGACAGATAAAATGCAAAAAAAAAGAAAAAAAAAAAAAAAAAAGAAGGGCAAAAGCAGGTAATCAAGTAATCAGCTCTAGGTTGTGTTCTAAATACAGTTACCAACACAGAAATCAAGTTTAACAAGCCAGAAAATGCTCAAAAGTAGGCGGCAATGCAGAAAAACATTATAGTCAATGGCTTATAAATGCTTATCATTAAATATTAATGGTTTGAACAATAATGTCAAAAGAGCTGGTTTGCTTAAATATATCAAAATGCATAAAGCCCAGATCATCTTTTTACAGGAAACCCATCTATTAAAAAAAGACCTACAAAAATACTCATTTAATGGCTATACCATTCTGGCTGATTCATGTTTTAAGACTAAGAGAAGGGGACTCTTATTCTATGGAAAAATACGTATACTTTTCCAAGAATTATAGGTACAATTTCAGATAAAGATGGGATGGTAAGCATGGTTATTTTGGAAATCAATAGAAAGTATTATACTTTGATTAATACATATTGGATACAAAGACTAAGTAGTAAATATGTTGATAAATATCTGGACCGGATTACTTTAAATGCAAAAGGGGAAATTATAGCAACAGGTGATTTTAACTGCCTATTATCAGGCAATGATACTTCTAAAAATGGTAAAATAAAACTAACATCTCAAGCCAAGAAGTTAAATGACTTTACAAACCAGATATATCTTAAAGATATACATGGTCTAAGAGAACATTATTCCTTATTCTATACTCAATATTCATATCGGTTTGGTACACAAACAAACATTGATAAGGTCTTTGTATCAAATAATATATACTCAAAAATAACTGATGTATCTATAATGACTTGTCCATTTTCAGACTATAATGCTACAAACATTACATTAACTATGCATACAGATGATTTAAGATTTCTACAGAGAATTCCTGCTTACATAACTAAGTTAAAAGACTTTAGGGAATGGATAATGAAAGAAATAGACATGTTTATGGAAACAAATGATAATGGTGAAGTGACTGATACTATACTATGGGACACCTTTAAAGTTTATATATATGGTAGAATAAAATCTTGGTACCTTAAAAAAGGAGAGAGAGGGACAAAGAACTTTTAGACTTACAAAAAAACACAGACAAGATAAAAATGGATGCAAAACCAAATAACAAAGTAGCACATAATGAAATTACTAAGTTAAATCAAAAATACTTAGAAGTTCTGAATCATAAGGTAGCCATAAACGTGGAAAAATTGAAATTACAATCTTATGCTGTAAATCCTAAATATCTACATAAAACAGCAGTAAGATCCAAAAAAAATAAACAATCAAAATCTTATTAATGAGATTAAATATAAAAGTGATGGTTCAGCTAAGAGTACATCTAACTTAATGGGCATATTAGAAGTGTTCAAAAACTACTATAAAGATATAAATAATAACACACCACATCTGGAGACATATAATGTAATAAATACTTTTATTCAAGAAAATATTACTAATAAGGTGTCAATGTAACAAAATAACATATAAAATAAGCAAATAACACTAAAAGAAGTGAAAGAGCAAATACAAATTTTAAAAGATAATAAAGCTCCAGGACTGGATGGAATAATTCCTGAACTATATAAGATTTTTCCTGAATATATAATAAAGAAAATGATGAGTGCCTTTACTAAGGTTAAGCAAAAATGTATAACACCCCCATCATGGAAATATTCAGTTATCTCCCCCACTTTAAAACAAGGTAATGACCCAAATCTTGTGATTCATACAGACCAATTTCATTACTAAACACTGATTATAAAATGTTCATGACAATATTAGCTAATAGGATAAAGAAAATATTACCTAATCTAATACATAATGATCAGATAGGGTTAATTCTTCATAGAAACATGCAAGATAAGATTATTAAATTATTATCATTAATAGACATAGCATGCATAGACATAGCAAAAAATAAATATTATCAGCCTAGACACAGAAAATGCTTTTGATTCTATTAGTTAATCTCATCTACAAAGAATTCTGATTGGTTTTGAATTTTCCTCAGATTTTGTCAACTTATTAATGAAAATTTATAGTGGGGCACAAGCTTATGTGAAAATTGGAGCATGTCTATCCTCACCACTAGAAATCCTCAAGGGAACTAGACAAGCTTGTTCTTTGTCACCACTATGGTTTGCTCTTTCAATGGAGCATTTTACTATATATATCAGAAACAAGCAAAAAATAAAAGGCTTTCAAGTTAATAAGGACTATTGTCCTAAGATACAATTATTTGCTGTTGATATGTTGTTAACATTGGATGATACTGATGGTTCTTTGTATGATGTTATAAATACCTTAAGCAAGTTTGAAAGAATTTCAGGGCTTAAATTTAATCACAATAAATCCAAAACATTACTAATTAACAAAAATAAAAAACCTATGAGAGAATAGCCTGTTTAATTGGGAGAATGATGTATTAGAATATTTGGGTGTCAGTATAAAGAGTACATGTAAAGAGTATGTTAAACTAAACTACAATAATTTAATAACCACCATTAGTGAACTAATCAAAAGATGGAATAAAATGTTATTCACAATGGAGGATAGGCTCTCTTTAATTAAAATGATAATTTTACCTAAAATTTTGTTTTATATACAGTCATTGATACTACCCCCTCCCAAAACTTATTTAAAAAATTAGATTCCATGCTACTTAAATTTTTATAGTTCCCCTTAAAACTTGTGATTGCATATAAATGGCACATTAGACCTTGGAACAGTAATGGGATGACATTCCCTAGCTTAGATCTTTATTCCAAGTCAGTTATAATTAATGTAATATTACACTGGATCTCACCTTCCTATATATCTAGATGGAAAATAATACATACAATTCATATAACTGATGTCAGAACTATAGAAAGAATACGGATTAAGTAGAGTTCACTGACTTTTACGTGAATTTTGTTTATTTAATAAGACATTTGATCAGTTTTCTTATGGTATTAATCAAGTATTTAATAACTTTAAAAATATAACTGATTGTAATTACAACATTAAACAATTCCCATTTCTTATATTCCCTGTAGCATACTCTCCTGACTGCCTAGATTCTTTCAACATCAATGTGATGCAAAAAATAAAGGAAAATAACTTGATATTCTGGCAACACTTTATTGAAAATAAGAGTATTAAACCACTACACTCTCATCTGATCATAGTCAAGATAGTTGGCTGTTTATACACTCATCATGGCAGTTTATAGAAAACAAAATGAGAGTATCAATCAACCTAGAGACTGAATCTATACCTAGTTTGATCCAGCTTATTAAGTGTCTTGAAAAGACAGATGATCAAAAATGAAGTATCTCACCTATCTATAAGATACTAAGAGAAGACAGTCTAAAGTTTGACTCGGATTTTTGGAATTACTATGTAAAGATTAATGGAGAACAAATATTTGATTAATCGAAAAAACTGTTATTGAAATCTATGTATGGTACCTCTTCTTCATTATAATTGGACATTGTATACATGAACATTTATGAACAGGAGTTTCTATACTCTACATAAAATAAATCTTATACTCAAAAACAGTGAAAGTAAATGTTGGAAATGTGATGAATTACTAGAGGCCAACTGGGTTCACATGTTCATTGAATGTAGAAATGTTGTTCAATACTGGAAAGACTTCAGATATTTTGTAAAGGCTTTATGGTCTGATAACTGTCATATTTCTAACTCACTAATCCTATTCAATGTTTCTATACCTAATGTAATACCTACATTTCAGATTCCGTCACTCTTGTCAATCCTTGCAATTGTCAGAGAAGTTATTACTTTGAACTGGAAAAGTAAACAAGATTTGCTGTTTAAAGAATTTATTAATTTAGCAAAAGTTGTTTGTAAAAAAGAACTGCAGACCATTTGTTATAGAACTCATAACATTACTCATAAAAAAGAGCATGGCAAAAACTGGAAAACCTTTTGAACAAATACTGATAACTTCTCATGGATAAAATGATTGTTTATCATGGATGAAAGTAAATATTGTAAATAGTTTTGTTATTGTTTTATTGGATTTGTTATATGTACATTTATGCATGTTTATAATGAAACCAAAATAAAAATGTTTTTGGAAGAAAGACAAACAAGTGATTACCCAGAAGTACATGAACTCATTTCTGAAGGATGGTGTAGAAAAACTAACTTGGCTGCATTATGATTTTGCTGCTAGAAAAGAACAGATCTCCACCTGTAAAGGAGTCTCACTCTGCAGCTCTGTAATAGTGGTCCCACTTAACTTATGACCCCACACTGCTGGATGTTTATATTACCTAGTGGGTAGCTGAGCAGAGCAAAAATGAACTTCCACAAGCAAAGGATCATGCAGATAACTGCCACTGATACATAAACTGAAGGTCTAGTCAAAAGAGATGGTAGGTGTTAGACATTCCAAAGAGTACCACTAATGATGTTTTCCCTTGGATTCCTGATACTAAGCTGTCCATGACTAAAATGCATTGCAATATTAGAATTAGAATTGATCATATCCAAAATGACTGGATTATATACTATCTAGAAAGTACCAAATACTTTTTTTTTGTTTTTTTGCAGAAGGTGAAGTCCCCACTGCATCCAACACATGTGGATCTTTCTCCCAATCTCTTTTCTGTTAATGCTAAGATTTTACTAACTTGGGGAACGAGTAAAGTGAATGTTTTAGTTCTGCTCTTTTTAACTGTTGGTGTAATTCCACTCCATAAGCTAACATCACAGGCAATTGGAGAAAACAATGCCTTTAAATAAGACACCAGACTAAATGCAACTCAAGTGAGAGACACGGGCAATGGATCTCAAGGGGTGTAATAAGAACATAAAGGAAGCCTTTACCAGCATTCCTGCATCCTGGGCAATGCCAATCTGCATCATTATAAATTATTTATATTGTCCTTGCTGATCCCTTTGGAGATTAAGTGAACCTATAACAGCAGACATAATCTTAAAGTGCTAAGATATGATTTGAATGGAGTTAGTGCTGACTGTAAAGGTAATATCAGTGCTAAGAATGTGATCTACAAAAAATGAATTACTTAAATAAATTGCCATTTGACACAGTTCAAATAAAATCAATTAAAGATGGTTTCCAGCAAAATGGCATTCGTATCCACAAACATTCCATTAAGTGGATAGAAGTTTTGTGTCAATTAAATTAGTAAATTCTCACCATTATGTAATATGACAATGTTCAGTGTGCTTATTTTTTTCCAAGGCAACAAAACCTTGGAAAACAGTGAAATACTTATTGCATTTTCTTTATTACACATTTCCAAACTTAAATGTTGTTTATGTATTAGATGGGGTAATCCACTTGCTACAACAAGAAAAAGGAGTATACAGGATGATGCACCACAAAGTGGGGAGGGGTGTCTTGCAAGGCTTCATCATGGTGGAAAAGAAAATGCTGCATTTCTGAGTTTCTTGCTACAAGTCTGTTGGGGTCATCCCTTCGTGGTTTGTCATTTTGACATGTAACCAGATAACTATATGCAGTCATACTGATTATGCAAGGATGCAGAAAGTTGGAAATGGTTCATGCAAGGGCAAAAATGAAGTTAGGTCTACTCCAGAAATTACAGGAAAAGCAATTAAAAGAACTTAGAGAGTGTTTAAAATAATGAATCCAGTCAGTCACTCAGCACTCCAAAAGGATATATTTCTACACACAATACGCCCACTTCGAAACAAGATCACCTATTTATGACATTAGATCCGTGAGCCAGTAGAAAACAAATCAGTTCAGAATGGCTCAGTTTTTTCACTGTGTAAATGTTTTAAGTTCATTTCTTAATGAGACAGAACTGATCGTGAAAGTGTTATGCTTGTGGCATGTCATCTTTGCTATTCCAACCTGCTCTGTGAAGACTGTTCTTTTCCATTTCAGTGTTTACGAATAGCTTCCTGGTGGTGAATTATGGGGAAATCTCCCCATCCCCACTGGATACTATGTTCCACAGACAGAAATGTCACTACGCTACATTTAAAAGACGACTTTTACAAAGTTAATGTTGCATTTTCACTAATACATTAACAAGGATGATCACACATTTTTTCCAGTCCTCCCAGTACTGTGAAAAGAAATATTTAGTACTTAAAGTATTGATTCATAAGTTCATAGGTGTGTACTAGACTAATGGCCCTGGAGCCTTTAAAAGCCTACCCATAGAAGTGCCCTGGCATCATGCCCCACGAAGTTAGTTCCCAGTGCCTCTATCAAGTAGAGGTACCGGAGTGATCCCCAGGGTGAACTTTCTACTTCCCATCCACTCATCAAGATTTCTCTTGAAGAGGGCAAGTGAGGTGCTCTGCTTGACATGTATGGGAATTCTATTCCAGAGCATAAGCAGTCTCTGGGTTATGAACCTGTCTTTCCAGGATGTTGATATAAGAAGGTGACTGGAGGCTCTGTGATCACTTGTACTGTGTCATTGACAAAACTGTCTTTGATGATGATTTTTAGAGTTGATTACTGCTGTCATTAAAATCAACCCCTTTCCCACTCAATCAGTTTATTCTGCTTTCTACACTTCACCATAGATTGCACTGGTTATTTTTGCAAGTCTGCAACCAAAACAGTTAATTGACAGTGTGGTATGTAAGGTCCCTTATTCTCTACCTGACAACTTCAAGCTGATTCAGGTTTATGCAAGGACAACCTACAGATGCTTTTGGTGAAAAATCTGTACATATGAGACGACACATAAAATAAAGCCAGCCAGAAAACTGCATAAATGGAACGCAGCACAAGCTAGTCAGTAAAATAATCCAGCAGTAAGGCGGTATTCTACAGATTTACCTCAACTAGAAACCGAAGTGACTAGGAAAGGGAAACAATGCGAGCACACAGCAAGAACTATGTACCTCTTTCTATATGTAGTATCTGCATTTCAAGCCTTACAAAAATGTTTTATTTATTTACTTATTGTTTGATAACTAGGGTAATGGACTAATCAACATGGCTCAATATCAGCTGCAGCTTAGAAACAGCAAAACATACACAGATTTACAATACTAAGCATTATAATGTATACATAAAATCATACATCATGATCATGGCTTAAAACTGATGCACAACATTTTGACTATGGACTGAGCAAAACAAATTTACCAAGTTCAATGGTTGTAAAAAAAGGGGGAAAAACAAACAGTTTTAAGCAGTTTTGCAAGTGGCCGTGATTTACCACCCCACACATTGCTTTATGAAATAACTACAAGATCTGAGAAGCTTGGGGGTAAAGGGATAGTTTCCTTACCTTGGCGGTAAGGGGGAAGGTTCCTCACCTGGGGGTAAGGGAAAAGGTTCCTCACCTGGTGATAAGGAGAAAGGTTCCTTACCTGGGGTTAAGGAGAAAGGTTCCTTACCTGGGGTTAAGGGAAAAGGTTCCTTACCTGGGGGTAAAGAAAAAGGTTCCTTATCTGGGGGTAAGGGGAAAGGTTCCTTACATGAAGGTAAGGGGTAAGGTTCCTTACCTCGGGGTAAGAGGAAAGGTTCCTTACCTCCATACATTAGTGATCTTGCACTTAACATTATAAATATGCCCAGTGACTTGGACTCAGTGGCTTTACTCAATGAACCAGGAGTCAATGAAGAATGCATAGCTGTAAACCATGCTCCAAAGATATCAACTCTAATAAACTCCATGATCAGAATATAGCACTGACATATATTAATAGGTAATGCAGTCAGATACTCAGTCTTAAGTCTACTTTCCTCACCACAACAATGGAAATGGGCTGGAGGGGATCAGGGAGATAATACAGCAATAACCCATGCCTGGGTGTGGGTAATGCTGGATTTACCCATGGTTGGTGTGGTTTGGTCATGAGGGCGAAGCCCGAGTGACCAAACAAAGCCAACCGTGGGTAAATCCAGCATTACCCACACCCAGAAGTGGGTTATTGCTACTAGACAATGACATTATTTAAGAAAAAAAATAATAAATTTTCTTAAATAATGGCATTGTATAATGCCTCTTTGCTGCCCTTCTGCAGCTGTCTGGTATTCTGCGGCAGTTCTGATGTACTGCGCATGCGTATGCCTACGCAGTGCATCACAGCTGTGGGCAAAAGCAATGGAGAAAGCAATATCTCCGTTGCTTTTTACAAACTGTTTCGCTATATTAAATGGGTTTAACATAGCGAGACAGCTTTAAAAAAAGCAATGGAGCTGTTGCTTTTTTTTAAAGCTGTCTCGCTATGTTAAACCCATTTAACATAGCGAAACAGTTGGTAAAAAGAAACTGCAAGATCTCCGTTGCTTTTTACAAACTGTCTCGCTATGTTAAACGAGTTTAACATAGCGAGACAGTGTGAAGCAACGGAGATCTTGCGTTCTCCGTTGCTGTAAAAAAAAAAAAAGAGTTATAGTAATGGAAAAAGTCCAGGCGACCGGACCTTTTTCCATTACTATAACTCTGATTTACAACATGCATGCTGACCAATCAGCGTGGATGTTTTTTGAATATTAATAGGGGGGTCATTGTATAATTACAATTTCAAAAGCAGGGTGGCAAATGTACCCTGCACGTAAAGCACTGCTTAACATTCATGCAATAAAAGAGTCATTTAAGATGCACAGCGTTGTCTGTCTCAGTGTGAATCCTACAAGTTTTACAGAGCAGTAACTGATGCAGTTTACCATTAAGTTTTATCATTCATTAATTGACTTAATGTTGCCCCATGATAGCTGCATTTCTCAAGGGTGAACACTGGCTGGTTTGACTTGACCAGACCGCCCAACAGCTGCTCTCATGCATAAGGGTCACATTTGTCATATAACAAAGGTAGTATGACTAACAGGAGTTAGATTCTGTAGAGCTGGACTGCAGCCATACAAAGGAGCACTATTCATGATGTTACTGTAAATTATACATGCGCACACATGCACGTGCACACACACACACACACACACACACACACACACACACACACACACACACACACACACACACACACACACACATTTAGAAATGAGACTTAATGGTTTAACTAGGTCATCCCACAGAGTACCAAAACATGACATGAAGGAAATATTTACATAAAAACTTAAAAGGGCTAAGGAAGCCCTCTTCCTGTGGTGTCAGGTCACTAAATGCCTGTTGGTAGTCCAGTAATGCCCTGGTCTATCATCTCAGGTATTACTGTTGCTTAATATAAATGAAATATATTTAAAACAGTGTCATAGCTTATGGGCTCACCTATGTTAAGAGAATTAACAAAATTCAATACAGGGAAGCTTCTTATGAGGGAGGGCAATAAAACAGTAAGAATATGGAAAGTAGTCTTGGGTCAGCATTTGTGGATGACGAAAGGGCCAAAATACTAAGGAAATTAAAAAAAAAATGTTTTCAACAGTCATAACACAACTCTTGCAAAGCCATGGGCAGATAAATCACTTTATTTATTTAATATTTGGCAACTGGGTGGGTGGACTTGTTCGAAGATCCTTTTAAGTCATGACCCTGGACATTTGGAAAGAATAGTACAAACATTCATATTGCAATGAAGTAATATATAAATTAAATAACTAAAGTAATTTTGCAAAAATATCAGACACAGCTTAGACAAATTTGCAATATAATGTGAAATAAATACAATGTACAATGTATACAGAAAGGACTATATAACAGAATTAAACTGTGGAAGTAGATAGGTGCCCAGAGAGGTGTGTATAAAAAGCAAACATCAAGAGTGTTAGCAATTAACTAGTGTTCTTAAAGAAGATTCACCTTACCTCCTTGTCAAAGTGTTGAGCAATGTTTTTCTTGAAGAGAACTGCGTCTCTGTTTCGACTGGTAGTTTGATACACAGGGTAGGGGAAGAGGAAGCTCATTCAGCCACAACAGTTTTAAAGGTGGGTCTAATGAGGGCCTCTTCTTATGGACTGATTTTATTCTTTCTCTAACAAGTTTTATTTTCAGAGGAGGGAAGTAGCCCTTTTTAAAATGTTATAAAGGAGGGAACCTAAAAGATAATTGATCCCCAGTAACAGAAACAATTAACGTATGTGTTTCTATGAACCTAGCAGGGCAAATCTAAATACTTTGTTCTCACTATCTGTAATATTTTGGTTTGATATGAGAAGTGGAAAACAAGCATAGGAGTTGAAGTCTGGGCAGTAGTACATTTTTGGCAATGGCTGCCTGTGCTGGTGGGGAGAGAAGATGGAAAAAGTACAGTTGTGTACACTTACCATAAATGTAGATGTTTGAGTGTATTCACTGTTGCAGTCATCACATTTGGGTTATCTGCTTGCAGTAGCCATCAGTCAGCCTGATTAACAAAGTCTTGGGTCCAGCGTCAGTTGCTGTCTTTTCTTCCTTAACGTCAGGTTGTCAGGGGTATAAAACATGCAGCCGACATCATTACATCAGTTTTTCTTGCCCCAGATGTCAGATGCCCCCTTAATGGGAAGCAATAAAACATATATATATATATATATATATATATATATATATATATATATATATATATATATATATATCAATAATACATATATACAAGGATATACCTCCAATAAAAAAGCAAATACACCAAAAAGCTTTTAAGCATAGTAAAGGAGAGTAGAGGTATAGCCAAAAAAGTCAGGGGACTAGAGGGAGGGTAACCAGGACTGCAACAGTGAATACACTCGAACATCTACATTTACGGTAAGTGTTCACAACTGTACTATATTCTTCGTGTTTCACTGTTGCAGTCATCACATCTGGGTAGATTCCCGAAGCTAAGGATGGGAGGAAGAATTTTGATAGCATTAGGACCAGCTAAAAGACCCTGCAAGACTGCAGTGGCAAAGCCAGCTCTGGATTTAGAGAAAATTGGCAAATGATAATGCTTGGTGAAGGTATGTACAGAACTTCAGGTAGCAGCTTCTATGATGTCCCTGGTAGGGACACCTCTGAGAAAGGCTGTAGAAGAAGATGCAGCCCTGGTTGAATGGGGTCTGATCCCCTGTGGGATTGGTTTTCCATGGTGCTTATAGCAGAAATTAATGCAATGGCCTATCCATTTAGAAATGGTTTGCTTTGAAATAGCCTTCCCCTCTGCCCCTGCAGCAAATGCCACCAGCCGTTGTTCGGATTTCCTTTGAGGTTTAGTCTTGTCCAAGTAAAATCTAAGTTGTCTGTGCACATCTAAGGAGTGCAGTATCCATTCCCCTTTGTTCTGTGGATTAGGAAAGAAGGTTGGCAAATGAATGGACTGATTGAGAACCACACTGGATACCACCTTGGGCATGAAGGAGGGATTGGGTCTGAGGGACACCCTGTCTGCATGAAAGATGATGAAAGGCTCTACTGCCACAAGGGCCTGTAATTCAGATACCCTTCTTGCTGAAGTGATTGCTAAAAGGAAAGCTGTTTTCCAAGAAAGGAATTTTAAATCTGCACTAGCAGCTGGCTCGAAAGGAGGAAGAGCGAGTTTCTCCAATACAAAGTTAAGGTCCCAGGCTGGAGTTGGTGCTCTCCTGGGTGGTCTTAAATTTTTGGCCCCTCTGAGGAACTGCCTGAGCAGTGGATGAGAGAAGAGGGGAGGTTCTGTGTTATAATGAGCTGAAATGGCTGAGGCGTGAATTTTGATGGAGGAAAAAGAAAGGCCCTTGTGAAGCATCTCAGTTAAGTATTGTAAAATCTGAGGTAAGATGGCACTGCTGTGCTCATTCCTTGAGATTGGTTCCAGGCACAGAATCTTTTCCATTTTTCAGCATAAGATTTTCTAGTACTAGGCCTCCTTGCCTCTACAATTATATCCATCACTGGTTTACTGAGGGATGGTAAAGGAAAGATTAGGTAATTAGCCAGGCTGCTAGGTTCAGGATTTGAAGCTGAGGGTGCAGAATCTGGTTCTCCTGTTGAGACAACAGGGTAGTGGTCAGAGGCAGGTGCCATGGGGCTAACAGTGACACACTGCGCAAGAAGGGATACCAGTGTTGGCGTGGCCAGTCTGGTGCAATCAATATCATCCTTGGTTTGTCCTTTTTGATCTTTAGCAGTACTTTGGAGAGGAGAGGCAGAGGAGGAAAGGCATAAATTGATAGTTTTTTCCAGCTGAAGGACAGAGCATCCACTTTCCAAGCTTGTTTGTGGGGAGTCCTTGTGCAAAATTTGTCCAATTGGTAGTTCTGGGGGGAGGCAAACAGGTCTATATCTGGGCTCCCCCATTTATTTGTCAACCTGTTGAAAATATTTGGTTCTAGTTTCCACTCGTGTGGGTCGATGAGGTTTCTGCTTAGTCCGTCTGCCAGTGTATTTAGTTTTCCTGGCAGGAAATGAGCTTGTAGATGCACTTGGTAGCTCAAGGCTGTGTTCCACAATGCCATGGCTAGTCTGCAGAGGGGGTAAGAATGGGTACCCCCCACTTGATTATGTACCACATAACAGTGGTGTTGTCCGTCTTTACCATTAATTGTCGTGGAAGAATGTGGTCCTTGAAGGCTGTCAAATTTCTTTTTGCTTGATATGCAGGTGCATTTGACTTAGGTTCTATTTGCCCTGAATGCACTTACCTGCCAGGTGAGCCCCCCATCCAAAGTCTGATGCGTCTGTTGTTAGGGTTTGGGCGGCAGGGGTAGAATGAATGGTAGGCCCTTGTTTTGGTGGCAAGCCTCTGTCCACCAAAGAAACTCTAGGTGTAGGCAAGGTATGACAGGAATCATTGCTTCTAGATCCTGAGAATGTTGACACCATATGCTTTTTAGATACCATTGTAGTTTCCTCATATGCAGTCTTGCTAATGGAATTAGAAGAATGCTGGAGGCCATGAACCCCAAGGCTTGCAGTATTTGTCTTGCAGATATCAGGGTTTTCGTGGCCACTAGTTTGAAGTAGGTTGTCAAATGAATTTGTTTCTCTGGTGTGAGGAAAGCCATCTGGGAAGTTGTATTCAAGCTCGCTCCCAGGAATATAATTTGTTGACAGGGTACCAGGTGCGATTTATTTTCATTTATGGTGTACCCCAGACAAGTTAGCACCCTTTGTACAAAGGCCAGATGATTCAAAAGTATGTCCTGGCTTTCTGCCTGAATTAGACAGTCATCCAGGTATGGGTATATTTGAATATTTCTTTGCCTGCAAAATGCAATGACTGGAGCTAGGAACTTTGTGAATACCCTGGGCCAAGTAGATAAGCCAAAGGGCAGTGCAGAAAACTGATAGTGCGTGTAGCCTGCTTTGAAGCGAAGGTATCTTCTGCAAGATTCCCTGATTGGGATGTGCAGGTATGCTTCCTTTAAATCGAGTGTTGCCACCAGGCATCTTTTCCTAGCATAGGAAGCAACTGGTGAAGAGTCAGCATCTTGAATTTTGGAATCACCAAAAAGGTGTTTAGAGTAGACAGGTCCAGGATAGGACACCATGAATTGTCTTTTCTGGATACCAGGAAAAGTCTTGAGTAGAAACCTTGTCCCTTTTCCTCTTCTGGTATGGTTTGAATAGCCTTTATGCTTAAAAGAGAGAGTAGTTGCTTTTGAGCCTCTGCCCACTGATTTCGGGGTAGATCTGGCCAACCGTTTAGGGTTGGTAATGTGTGGAAGTGAAATCTGTATCCTTGGGATACTATATTTAAAACCCATTTGTCCTGTGTAATGAGCTCCCAGTTTTTTGTAAGTAGGGCAATCTTTCCCCCCAAAGGGGCAGTCAGTTCAGAAGTGCTTGGAAGTTTTAAAATGAAGACATTGAGACAGTTTACCATAGGGGGGAGTTTTACTACTCCCAGATTTGGAAGAGGGGGCCCCCCACTGCTTAGTCCTGTATGTACCCTGGGACTGAAGCCTGTGTGTTCTGCTGGATCTGGGTTTGGACTGAGAAGGCTTGGAAGAGACAGGAAAGGACCATTTCTTAGAAGGCCAATGTCTACTACATCTTGGAGGTTGTACTTGTAAGAAATCTTTAACATTTTGCATAGATTTAGCTTTTTCCTCCATCTTTTTAAGAACTTCTTCTGCCTTGTTGCCAAACAGGCGGTCCTGATTTAAGGGAGCATCCAGTAATTTAGCTTTAACATGATCTGGCAAGGATTGCTCCTTAAGCCAAGCATGCCTTCTAAGTACTGACCCAGTGACAGCAGCCCTACAAGATGCCGCTAGTGAATTAAAACTACATTGCAAAATATGTTTTCCAACTTGTTCAGCAGAATGCATTAAATCCTGTAAATCCTTATTTTCAGCACAATCAGGAATCAACATCATTTTCTGTTTAAGCAATCCAGTAATATGCTACTGATACTTTAACATATGAAGCAGTTTAAGGCCCTAATGGCCAAAGTTGCAGAAGTGTATAATTTCTTACCCCATTTATCCAGTGCCCTGGAGTCTCTATCAGAGGGGGTAGGAGTTTTGGCAGTAGTAGCTTTGATGCCCTTGGGACCCTGTGAAATGGTCTCAGGATACGCAGTAGGATTTTTGAAAAGGAACTTGTGAGAGTCAGGAACCCTGTAATATCTATCAGGTTTTCTGGGAGCAAGAGGTAAAGAGTCAGGGGCCAAACTAGATTCCGAAAAGGCATCATTAACAATGTCTAGTACAGGAGGGATAGCTAAAGGCCTGTGCTGGGGCAGGAGTAAGAAATCCCTAAGCCTCTTTTTAAAATCAGAGAAATCCTGTCTTTCCCAATGAAAATGCTCCCTAACAGTATGCAAGGTTTCACCAAAAGAGAAATCCTCCGGGGGGAAGCAGAGTCCTCAGCATCAATATCCTCATAGGTAGATAAAGGTAAATTGTGGTCATCAGAGGAAACAGAAATTTCAGAATCCTGGACAGAAGTATCATAAGCAAACTCAGTCCTAGATCTCTTAGAGGGGGAAGGTCGGCTTTCCCTAATTAAAGTAATAAGGTCTTCAGCCATTCTTATCATTTGTTTTTTAGGCATAGAGGCCTTACCATGCAATCTGGGTGTCAGTTTTCTAGGCATGGGTCGAGTTTTAGCATCGGTTTAATATGCAAGTCAGTAGTCCTGAATACACCCTCAGAAGCCGGTGCCTGTACAGCGGCTCCAGACCCATCTAAGGTAGAGACATACACAGGTTCCACAACTGAAGCATCTTGCGGCATACTGGACTCCAAATGGGTCTCAGTAGAGGCCTGCAAATCTGAAGTAGCAGGTTTCAGGGGCTGCAAAAGCACCTCACTGAGTATCGGCGAACTGAGGACTGGCTTAGGAGAAGCGTCATCGCAGCTTTGGACTTAGGCGGCCTGTCTCTGTCTTTACCTTTGCATTTTTTTGGAATATCGGTAGTCAGATGGCTTACGGAAGAAATATCTGGATAATTGAACCAAGCACCAAAATATTTAGAAGCGAAAATATACCATCGACACATAGTTTGTGCTTTAAATAAGGCACAAAACCAACAGCGAGGTACATCGTGGTCAGGGCCCAGGCAAGAAATACAGTACGAATGAAAATCTTTATGAGGTATTTGCTTTCCACAAGAAATGCAATTATTCACTTTTACTGACATCGGTTTAGAGCAAGTAAAAGTTTCCCCAGTGGGGTACTTAGCTTTTAGTTGTAGACTTTGGTTCTGAAACTCGAAAACTAAAATTTCAGGAGTCAGCCGACCGGCTCTTGCGAACTGCTTCTGCTTCAGGCACCGCATGGCAAGAAAGACTGATGTAATGGCATTGGTTGCATGTTTTATACCCCTGACGACTTGACGTCATGGAAGAAGAGACAGCAACCGATGCAGGACCCAAGACTCTGTTAATTAGGCTGACTGAGGGCTACTGTAAGCAGATAATACAAATGTAATGACTGCAACAGTGAAACACGAAGAACATATGCATAGCGCAGTTTTAGCTGACAGAGAACTTTATTAATGATGTTGTCAGCGTGGACTGTGAAGGACAGGGAAGGTTCTGGTGTAAAGCCTAGGTAGTCATATTCTAAAACAAGGAAAAACAGATTGAGAGAATCTCACTACTCCAAGAGTGTGGCCTACCCTTCCGGGATGGGTAAAAATAAATGCTAAAACACTCTTGTAGTAATTGATGACTTTGCCAGGTGGTTCAGGAGGGAGTCCTGAAAAGGACTCTGGTGTTGCTGAAGATGGCTGTTTTTTGTTGGTTAGGTGGAACCCTTGTATGGGGTTCATATTGGGTCCTTAGAAGAACCTTAAAGGATCTCAGAGGTAGTCCTAAAAAGGACTCTTTTGGGTGTTCCCCTATGGGGAAGTTGGGTGTGTGGCCCTTAAAAGGACCTGTTGGGGCCCTGAAAAGGGCCTATTAAGTCCTTAGAAGGACTCTGGGTCTTGCTCACCTGGGTTGCATCTGTAGCTGGCTTGGGACCCTTTACTAAAGTTTCTTTTACAGGGGCCCAAAGGAGAATTGCCCTTATCTTTTGGTTCGGACCTTCCCTTTAGAGTCAAGGCTGCTTGTCTGAGGTAGAGTGTCTGTGGGTGTAATCTTCCCTGGTTCTTAAAATAAACTTTGCTTGGACTATCCCTTTTAGGGCCAAGGCTGACGGTCTGAGGTTGAGTGTCTGTGGATGTGATCTCAGCTGGTTCTTAAAAGAACCTTTGTCTGTGCTAGGATATGATCCTAAAAGGTTCTTAAAAGAACCTTTGGTTGTCCTGTTGGGTGTGATTTCAGAGGGTTCTTATAAGAACCTTTGCTGACCCTGTGTGGGCTAAGTTGAACCTGTGGAGAAAACTCAGAGGGTTCTTATAAGAACCTTTGTTGTCCCTGTGTGGACTAAGTTGAACCTGTGGAGAAAACTCAGAGGGATCTTATAAGAACTTTTGTTGTCCTTGTGTGGACTAAGTAAAAGACAAACACTTTAAGACAGACAAGACATACAAACAAAACATATAAACATACAAATCTGAACTGATCCGGAGCGTGTGCCCAGGTTAGTAGGCTATCTCAGTGCAAAGTTCTAGTTGGGACAAAATAGACTCTGAAGCCAGCTGAGTTCAAGAATCAGTCCTTTATTTTCCAGATCTTCAAATTCGCAGTTCAGTGTTTCCTCCAAGCATTGTTCTGAGTAACTAAACCAACTGTACTGTGCTTACATTTACATAGAAAAAAGACGGCATGTTTTAAAATTAGCCAATCAACAGGGAGAGGGCTTGGTTAGGGTGTGGCCTTTACTGAGAGCCTCTCTCTGGTGGGTGTGGCTAATCAGTTATATCTCTCAGTTAGGTCCAGAATGTCTTAAAATCTAGTTCTTTTAACTTAGGCATTTCAAATCTTACATATCTTATATTCTGAGCTATATTCCTCTTTTATTCATTTTATATAATCATCCAGCGGTTTACATTTTGTTATGTGGAGTGTGACAAAAGTTTAACCACATTTAAAAACTTGAAACAGACAACATGACTTAACTTATAACAAAATGACATAGACAAAACCATAGACATAGATATGTATTAGTCCCTTATGTCAGTCTCTTAGTTAGTCCTGACCTTAATCCATCTAACCTTTATGTTGTGTGTCCAAGGGTGCACTTGGGTAGGATTACATCAGGTCAACCAGGGAATCCTAATTACATAGAAAATGATTCAGTGTTTATCAATCAATGCTTTCGCATAAAGCTTCTTCAGGGAGGAAAAAAATGAGAGGAGGAACAAAATGGCAGAGGTCCGCCATTTTAAGAGTTACTACCATGTGTTGGGTGGGTGGCTCTGTTCCCTAGGCTCCTTGTTATGAGTCACCTATTTTTTAAAAATTAACCATTTTTAATTTCATGTTAATAATAATTAATTAAAATCCATTATGGAATATGGCATATACAATATCACAATACTGAAACTAGAACTGCAGTCTTTAACCTTAAAAGTAATCACTGTACTGTTTTTTAGTGTATTTCTGTTGTTGAATGTTTCTTCCGATGCTAATTAGAGCTAAACCCAGATATTTAAATTTATATGTTGCGCCAGCCCAGCATGAATAAAACAGGTCTCTAGTTTGATTTCACAACTGAAAACTACATTTTTCCAAAAGATCTAAAAACCGGAACAATAACTTTTTACACAAATGAATGAAATGAACCTGATCCCTGTATTGTCCCTGTGCTACGTATCCGAGAGGCCCTATCTCTTAGGTTTCACCAGCAAGCCTGGTCTGGTGAATGAAACTTCGCACAGGGATTGTTGAGCCAAAAGTGCTGCTTCTGCTCAGATGCTTTGCTCCAAATGTGGAAGTTAGGTAAGGTGGTGGAAGCTAGAACCTAGATGGTCATGCAGCCATTGTTATCAGTAAACAAAAGGGGGGAGGAACCCCCCCATGGTAACCAAGTCCCAGGCATTAGGGTCCTCACCATTACTTGAGATGAAAAAAATGAAATGAAAAAATGCCTCTCAGTCTGTTTACCTGAAAGTGCATTTCAAGTGTACCATCCTAGAGCCCTCGTATGCAATGCGGAGAGGCTCGGGCTAGACCTACTGGATTTAAGTTCCTCAATACCTTAAAACCCCCCTTACATCAGAGGAACCTCCTCTGCGTCAGACAAACCACTCACTTAAAATAAATGTTTCCAGTACTTAACAACCCTAGTGTCTAAATAAAATTCTCTCCTAATATATACAATATCCATTTGAACCCATGTGTATCTAAAACCTAAAGCTTACATGTGTTATGTTACGGAATACATCTAGATCAGTAGCAAAGGTTCAGGCCTGTGCAGCAAATATGGAAACTAATAGCTAATGAACATGGAGCTGAAGTTTGGTGGGCCAGGAGGCCTTAGTTGTGTTGCTAGGTTGAAGCCACATGGGGATTCCTCCATGCCAGTTTATTAAAAAGCTCGCAGTTCTCTGCATTAAGTGCAGAGGAGGGGCAACCGAGGAGATAGGTGGGAATGCACAACATGTATTCTGTCTAGGGGGGTTGGTGGGGGTACAAGGTGAGTGGAGGTAGTGGAGGGGGAGCCTAAGGTGTCCAAAGGGAGAGCATTGAGTGCAGTGCTGACCTGGGTGCTAAGGGGTGGTGAAAGCTCAATGAGGTGTTTGTTCTACAAAAACGAACCACCATAATTTGCAGCAGGCTTTCTCTTTTAGATTATTATACACTTAAAGGTGGTGTTTTTAGGTTTGTGAGCTAAATTAAAACAAACCAACGGAGGTCTTGCCTGACCCTTAAAAAGGTTGTGGTTCCACTGCCCTCAGTAGTAACGGGCTGGGAGGCCCCCATGTGACTGGGTTCTAGGCAGGAGGGGCTGCACCCAAACCTGAGAAGACCAAGTTTTAAACTGCCTGTTCGCAAGTTAGTGCAACTCTAGTGTGCCACCCTAGAGTCACAAGTATAATTCTGAGAGGCCCCGCTGAGAGGTCCCAGTTCAAACCTCTAAACATAGGTGCCTCACTAGCAGAAATCCCCATACACTAGAGGTCCCAATTGTGCATAAAAAAACACAATTGAAGCACAATACATGTTTCTTAGACAAATATAAAACCTATCTAAAGTGAACCCAAATCTAACAAAAATTGACACTGAATCTGTTATGGTTGGGACCACGTGGAGGAACCCTCCACGCCGGTTTTCTATGAATGGACCTCAGTATTGTGAGCTGACAGCTGAGGGGAAGGGGGTGTTTGAGGGTGTGAGGGTATGCCCCAGCCTGTATTCTGTCTAGGGAGGGAGAAGGCAAATTGTCCAGTGGAGAGGGAGCCTACAGTAAAGGTAGCCTACAGTTAAGAGAGGGGTAGCGATGAGCGCAGGGTCGTGTAGGGAGCGACAGGGTGGTGAACAATAAGCTGGGGTGTGTGTTTCAAAATTTCGAGGCTTATGTGGCAAATGAAATAGAGTGGGTCTTAAAGTACTTGTCTTTTACTTAGTCCACACAAAGACAACAAAGGTTCTTATAAGAACCCTCTGAGTTTTCTCCAGAGGTTCAACTTAGTCCACACAGGGACAACAAAAGTTCTTATAAGAACCCTCTGAAATCACACCAAACAGGTCAACCAAAGGTTCTTTTAAGAACCCTTTAGGATCAGATCCCAGCACAGACAAAGGTTCTTTTAAGAACAAGCTGAGATCACATCCACAGACACTCAACCTCGGACCCTCAGCTTGACCATAAAGGGAAGGTCAGAACAAAGGTTCTTTTCAGAACCAACTTAGATCACTCACACCCACAGACACTCGGCCTTGGACCCTCAGCCTTGAGCCTAAAGGGAAGGTCCGAACCAAAAGATAAGGGCAATCCTCCTTTGGGCCCCTGTAATAGAAACTTTAGTACTGGGTCCCAAGCCAGCTACAGGCGCAACCCAGGTGCGCAAGACCCAGAGTCTTTCTAAGGACTTAATAGGCCCTTTTCAGGACCCCAACAGGTCCTTTTCAGGGCCACACCCAACTTTGCCATAGGGGAACACCCAAAAGGGTCCTTTTTAGGACTACCTTGGAGACCCTTTAAGGTCCTTCTAAGGACCCAACATGAACCCCATACAAGGGTTTCACCTAACCAACAAAAACTGGCTATCTTCAGCAACACCAGAGTTCTTTTCAAGACTCCCTCCTGAACCACCTGGCAAAGTCATCGATTGCTACAACAGTGTTTTAGCATTTATTCTAAAACAAGGGGAATGATACTGCACTGAATTGATATCAGTAAAGGAAATGACAGGTTGTTGAGGGAGATTATGAGAGGAGGTGAAAAGCCTAAGCTTATGCCAGGCATGGGTTGCCTCTGAGTAACCTTAGGAGATACAGTAGAGAGATAAGTCTTTAAGGTGATCTGTAAAGGACAATGTGTTTATAACCTGGATTCTTCTGGTAAGGAACATTTGTGGGTATTTCAACTGCTGCATCTGCCCAGTCAGGTACATGCCAAAGGGGGTGTTATACTCAATGATGGGTTTGATATGGGCCGAATAAAGTGACACTTTGACGTCCTTGGACCTGGATGCCATGCCTTTACTTATAAGTTTGTCAACATAGAATGATTTTCTCACTACCTGGTCAAAGGCCATATTATCTACATAAGTTCTCAGATCGTTGACTAGTGGGTGAAGGCTTAGAGTTGTCTTATCGATCGTGTAATTTGCCTGGGTGGTCATTTTCACAAACTGCACTATAATGCATTTCTTGGCATTGTGTTTTAATCCATGATTTTGGCACCAGTCATTTGTCTGAGTTAGACTCTTGTAAGATATTTGTGTTATGGGGAGACTCTAGGATAACTTCCAATTTGCAGTCATCTGCAAACTTGGTCAGCCAAAGGCCCTTGACATTAGCCTTTACCTCTGAGAAATTGATGCCAAATAGGAGTGGTCCCAGCATGGAGCCCTGAGTTACCCTACTAGTGATCTGTCTCTTACTGAAGGTGGTTTCATCAATCCTGACTTCCTGGGTCCTGTCGGTGAGCCAGCTGGCAATCCAGCGAGTTAAGCAGGAGATTATCAGTGAATTTGTCAACTATGCCCAAGTGGGATATTGTACTGAACACCTTTGCCAGGCCCAGGTAGGCAGTATGCCCCATTACCCCTAATCCATTGCCTTGGTGACCTTCTCAAAGAAGTCAAACTGGGATGGGTGCAGTATTGTAAGATTGCCTGTGTCTTTGCTGATCATGTCCATGATAATTTGTTCCATGACTTTGCATGTTAGACTAGTCAGACTAATCAGTCTGTAGTTTCTGGGGTCTGTTGATGGTCCAACCTTACGAAGTGGGATAACCGTTGCAGTTTTCCATTCTGATGGTAGAAAGCCTGCTTTGAGGCTATAGTTAAAAAGTGACTCAAGTGGTCCAGACAGGTCATGTTTCAAGCTATTTCAGGGCATCTTGGGATATTGTTGGGGCCCACTGAGGCTATGTTTTTGGCCTTAGTGATCCCCATTAGGACCTGCTCACTGCTAATAGTTGGGGGGTATGCTTATTGGTGTTTCATTGGGGAAATGGGGGTGAAGACTGAGCTGAATTTGTTGTCCAGCAGAGTTACGACTTACCATGTCATTCTGCTCAGTGAAGATAGCACCATTGACCACCAGTTCGCAAACTGCTGCTTGCTGTCTTTGAGGTTATAGACATAGCTGTAGAAGGCCTTGTGGTTGTCTTTAGCCTGTAAGGATAACTTGACGTTGTAAATGGGCTTGTTGGACTTAATTAGTCCTCTTAGTTTCCTGTTTAGTTTAATTAGAGAGCTCTTATCATTATGGAAGTTGCTGTTCCTGATTTTAGACATGACTTTTTCCTTTTGTTATATAGCCTATTAAGGTTAGGTTTCCACCAGTGTGGTTTGTCTTTGAGTTTGTTTTGGTCCTACTTCTAGTAGGTACACCAGCCTCTATACAGATATTTACATGGTTGTACATGGTCTCTGTGAACAATTTCGCTTAGGTTGTTGTGAATTTAGGTTTATGAGAGGCACTGAATTTTGACAGACTTAATAGAATGCAGTTTGCTTTGGAATAGTTACCATTTGTTACATGGTTTGCTTGGGTTCCTGAGCTGATTTTTACTTCAAAAATACAACGTTGTAGTCCTACCTCATCAGCTAGGATGTAACACTGGGGTGTGTGCAGTGTTTTCCCATACTGCCAAATACCAGGTCCAGTATGTTTGAAGTTCTGGTGGGTGTACACACTACCTGGTCAAGGGTATTTGTGTTAATAGAGGCCAGTAATCATTTGGTGATTTTGTGGCAGTATATGTTTCCTAGTCAATACAGAGGTAGTTAAAGTCTCCATGAATAGGGTATTTGGTTTAATGGTGAGTATCTCCAATAGGTGTAGGTACGACCTACAGGATTCTTGGGACATATAGGGTGAGCTACAGCTTGCTAAGATACGATATGAGACTATGTCGATGGGGATTTACATGTGAATAAACATCAGGGCATTGCCCTGTTTAAGCAACTTAGAGTTATATTTGTTACAAATACAGATTGAGACTCCTCCACCTTTTGTCACTGTCTGTGCAGTTGATGGTCTAAATGTGTTGAAGGCACTGAAGTCTTGCACTGCTGGAGTACTTTCTGTGGATTTAAACCATATCTCGGTAATGGCACATATGTCTATATTCTCTACAGTGAGGAGAGCTTGTAGGGTGAGGAGTTTTTTTTTTGTTTAGGCTCTTAGCATTGAGAAGTACCACCTTTAAGTTTTTTTGGGTTTTATTTGCAATGTCGGTAGGTTTGTCAATTTGGCATTGCCTATAAAAGACTAAAGGGAGTAGATAAAGTTTTAGCCAGTATTCGGAAGCCTATGGGAGAAAGGTGTAGACCATTCTTTGCAAAACAACATGGTTTGAGAAACATGTCCTCCCATGCTGACAAGCACTGAATCCCTCAGGAAGGCAACAGAAACTAACCCATTTATTAAAATCAATCATCTTTTGTTTGTACTATGGCATCATCCTTGGTGAAGGCAGAATGTTTCTCAATGCAAGGCACATACTGACCTGAGACACATATTCAGAGAAGTCAATAATGTCTCTCTTCATATAGTCCAGGGAGGTATGCCTGGGTCTATGACAACAGATCGAATACACTAAATATAGAATGGCCAGAAAATCGAAAATGCAGGTAATAGAAACCCATTTTGTGAGCCCCCCCCCCCACTAAATATATATACTAACTCCGAGATCGCACTACAGTGAGGAAAGGGCAAATTTCCCAATTTTCACTGTACCGTGACCTCATAAAATAAGTTTCTATCACTAGCATTTTCGGTTTTCTGGCTGTTCGATATTTAGTGTATTCGATCCATTGTCATAGACTCGATATATCTCAGGTCACTAACACCCACATGGACTATGACAGAATCATACTGGTACGTGTGATGTAATGAACCGAGTGCGTGCATAACTTGACAGAACCTGGCTCCAGATAAGCAACTAACCATTACATTCTCCTTTTCAGTCTGGTGAGTGATGCATCTGTATGACAGACAAAGGAGTCCACAATGACAACAGTCCTTGGTAATGTGTCTTGCCTTACGCACTTTGTTGTTGGGGCTCCACTGGGTGTAGGCGCATGTGTGGTATTTGGTGTTGCTTTTGGTGAGTTCTTTAGAGATTGCTGAGGACAGGCATTGCTATTTATAGGCTTAGGAGTTCTTTGAGGTTTGAGAAGGATTTTTTTAGTACCTCAGTATATCTGACTGTGTATGTGGTGGACACTATGCATGATGAATGTAGTGTGTGTTCTTCACAATCACCGAAGACCACATTAAAAATTGCAATCACATGCTATGTTTCTAACCTACCCAATGTGGGTTTGAAAACTACAGAAAGTTTCCAATAACATACATTGGTATAAACAAAAGAAAAGTAAGAAATGGCAATCTGGCAAAGTTTACCCCGGGATCACTTCAGCGGCTCTGCTGAACAGAGGCACAGGGAGCTATTCAAAGGGGACGGCGACATTCTGGCTAGGCTTATAAACGCCTTTGGGCAGATAGCCTAGTACCCACCTATATGATATACACAAAAAGAGGGGGCAGAAATTCACATGTTGGCTGTATACAAGTAGAAAAGAAGTGGCTGTAAGAACAGTGATGAGATGGCACGATTATCCAGGTGCACATCAGTAGCATAACCAAGACTCAGACAGGTATTGTTTGAGTCTGGTTTTAAAGGATTTCAGTTTTTTCTTGTTGTCATGGCACAATGTTGTTCCAGAGTTTGATGACATAACTTTAGTAAAATGAATCACCAAATATGGTTTTAAAGGGTTTGCTGTCACAAAGTTAAAGTCCACAGTCCTGATATACATACTTCTAGTAACATAATATAGAAGACAAAAACACTAACTGCCAATGATAGGTACACATAAGGAGAGAGAGAGAGAAACAGTCAGAATATGGTGGGGGATGTCAAAACATTTTAGCCAAAGAACCTATTCTTTCTGACATTATCATTGTTTTTAGGGCACACATTTTGTTATAAAATACTTCTAAATGCTTTTTTGTGGCTAAGAAAGAGAATGCCCTTGAATGCTTTCATGGCGTTTAACATTTGTCTCTAGTGAAATTGTGTAGGTGCATCTCCCACATACTGTGTTTGCTTCATTAAGGATTAAATAGTTGGTTGTGACCATGAGACAATTGCTGCATTGTCTCAGGATGCCCATATCTGCTAAGCTTGCTATGAAGACATTCAGAAATTGCATATCCATGTTGTATGTACCTATATTTGGGTGCACTACTGTAGGTTGTCAACTGGGTTATACAGGGGTCTATCCTTGGATGGTCTTTGGGGTTTGGCACTAGACTAGGTTAGATTGTACTAGGATTTGATAGTAGTGCTTGTCTCCATGCAATAGTTTTGTTTTAAGCATACTAAGTTACAGGTTTCAGTTCTAAGATTAGTTTTATGTATAAAATGTACTGTCTATGCATTTGTGTCTGTACAGTGCAATAAAAGAAGGGAAGGAGGCACTCTGGAAGTCAGATTACCATAAACGACAGAAGCCAGAGACACAGCCTTTTAAAACCACAACAGGAAATGGGTGAAAGGGATGGGGAAACATCAAGCTGCAAGAAGCAGAGTTCCTAGAGAGGGATACAATACTGCAGCTCTTGTCCTATAATTAGAATTTCAGAAATTTTAGCTTACTCTTTCAGTGGAAGCTGGGGCAGACACAAAGAAAGTACAGTTTTGTACCTACCATAAATGTAGATGTTCGAGTGTACACCCTGCTGCAGTCATCACACTTGGGTTATCCTGTTGTCAGGCGGTCCCGCAGTTGGCCTGAATTCCAAAGTCTTGGTCCGGCGTCAGTTGCTGTCGCTTCTTCCCTGATGTCAGTGCGCCAGGAGTATATAAGAGGCATCCAACGCCATTTTCTTCAGTTTTTCTTGCCCCAGATGTCAGGTGCCCCCCCAAAAGGTGGTCAGTAGATAGTACCAATAATAAAAAGTTAGCACAGACAAAACATCCCTCCAGTTATAAGCAAATACACCACAAAGGTTGTATCAGATTTTAAGGTATTGAAAGGTTTCAGTTAGGTCAGAGGGGATGGAGGGAGGGTAACCTGGACTGCAGCAGGGTGTACACTCGAACATCTACATTTATGATAGGTACAAAACTGTACTATGTTCATCGTGTTACCCTGCTGCAGTCATCACACTTGGGTTGAATCCCAAAGCTAAGGATGGAAGGTGGAGTCAAACAGGGTTAGAGAAGGCTAGAAGGCCCTGCAAAACTGCAGTGGCGAAGCCAGCTCTACTCTTAGAGTAGTAAGTGATAGTGTTTGGTGAAGGTGTGTACTGAACTCCAAGTTGCAGCTTCCAGAATATCCTTGGTTGGCACCCCCCTGAGGAAGGCTGTAGATGTAGCTGCTGCCCTGGTGGAGTGGGGCCTTATGCTAGCAAGAACTGGTTTTCCATGATGGGTGTAGCAAAAACGTATGCAGTGGCCTATCCATTTGGAAATGGTCTGTTTTGAGATAGCCTTTCCTTGTGATGCTGTAGCATAGGATACAAAAAGCTGGTCATATTTTCTGAAAACCTTAGTTTTATCCAAGTAGTAATGTAGTTGCCTGTGAATGTCCAAGGAGTGCAGGTGTCTTTCTCCTTTGTTTTGTGGATTTGGGAAGAAGGTGGGTAAATGGATGGTTTGATTTAGAGCCACACTGGATACCACCTTTGGCATAAAGGAGGGGTTAGTTCGTAGAGAAACTCCGTCTTGATGAAAAATGAGGAAAGGCACTATTGCCATTAATGCCTGTAGCTCTGAGACTCTTCTGGCTGAAGTAATTGCTAGCAGCAGGGCAGTCTTCCATGATATAAACTTTAAATCAGCTGAGAAAGCTGGCTCAAAAGGTGGCAGCGTAAGTTTTTCCAGAACAAAGTTGAGGTCCCAAGTTGGTGTTGGTGCTCTCCTGGGAGGCCTAATGTTTTTGGCCCATCTGAGGTACTGCCTTAGAAGTGGATATGAAAATAAGCGAGGGTCCGTGTTGTAGTGAGCTGAAATAGCTGAGGCATGGATTTTAATAGATGAAAAAGAAAGTCCTTTGTGTAACATCTCAGTTAAATATCGTAGAATCTGAGGTATGTCAGGCTCAAAGGGATTTTGGCCTTTAGCTTGGTTCCAGGCACAAAATCTTTTCCAATTGTCTGAGTAGGCTTTCCTGGTGCTGGGCCTCCTGGCCTCCAGAATGACATCCATAACAGCTTGTGTAAGAGGAGCTGGCTGGTTGCTTAGATGATTTGCTATGCAGCCAAATTTAAGGTTTTGAGCTGGCTGTGTAGAATCTGACTGTCTTGCTGTGTGAGCAGATGAGGAATTTGTGGTAAAATCCATGGTGGGCTGTGGGCCATGTTCCTTAGTAGTGGGTACCAGTGCTGACATGGCCAGTCTGGGTCAATGAGTATCATTCGGGGTCTCTCCATCCTGACTTTCAGCAGCACCTTTGTGAGAATGGGCAATGGAGGAAAGGCATACATTGTCAACATTTTCCAACTGAATGAGTGCGTCCACTTTCCAAGCTTGATGGTGAAATGTCCTTGTGCAAAATTTTGATAGCTGATAGACCAAAACTATGTCTGGGTGCCCCCATTTTTGAGTTATCATTGCAAATACTTGTGGATCCAGTTTCCACTCATGGGGATCCATGATGTTCCTGCTTAGGTCATCTGCCAATGTGTTCTTTTTTCCTGGCAGGAATTGTGCTTGTAATTGAACTTGGTAAGTCAGTGCTGTGTTCCACAAGGTCATTGCTTGCCTGCATAGAGGGTAGGAGTGTGTACCCCCTTGCTTGTTTATTACCACATTACTGTGGTGTTGTCTGTCCATATTATAAGCTGTCCTGGATGGAAGAGGTCCTTGAAGGCTGTCAGAGCATTCTGTACAGCTAGCATTTCTTTTTGATTGATGTGCAGATTTCTTTGATCTGCAGTCCATATGCCTTGAACGCACTGTCCTGCCATGTGTGCCCCCCAGGCATAGTCCGATGTATCTGTTGTCATAGTTTGTCTGGCTGGGGGTAAGGTGAAAGGCTGACCCTTGTTGAGGTGACATGCCTGTGACCATCATAGAAACTCCTGTTGAAGGCAGGGCATGAAAGGTATCATTGTTTCCAAGCTGTGGCTGTGTTGAGTCCATACGCTTTTCAGGTACCATTGTAATTTCCTCATATGCAGTTTTGCAAATGGTATTAGTAGTATGCAAGATGCCATGAAGCCCAAGGCCTGCAGAATTGTTCTTGCAGGGAGTTGGGTCTTTGTTGCCATTATTTTGAAGTATTGAGTTAGTTGTAGTTGTTTGTCTGGCGTCAGATAAGCCATCTGGGCCGTTGTATTCAAACTGGCACCCAGGAATGTCATATTTTGTGAGTGCACTAGTTTTGATTTCTTTTCATTTACTGTGTACCCTAGGCAACTTAGAAGGTGTTTTACAAAAGCCAGATATTGTAAGAGAATGTCCTTGCTTTCTGCTTGGATGAGGCAGTCATCCAGGTATGGGTATATTTGAATTCCTCTTTGTCTGCAGTATGCAATTACTGGTGCCAGGCATTTTGTGAAGACCCTGGGTGCAGTAGATAAGCCAAGGGGCAGTGCAGAGAATTGGTAATGGGTTGAACCTGCAATGAAATGGAGGTATCTTCTGCAATTTTGTCTGATAGGGACATGCAGGTATGCCTCCTTGAGGTCCAACGTTATTAGCCAAGCCTTCTTGCCCAACATGAGAAGAAGCTGCTGTAGTGTTAGCATCTTGAATTTTGGTACTTGCAAGTAGGTTTTTAGAATTGAAAGGTCCAGAATGGGTCTCCATGCATTGTCCTTTCTGGGGACTAAAAAGAGCCTTGAGTAAAATCCTTGGCTTTGCTCCTGTGTAGGTACCAGTTGAATGGCTCTCATGTCCATGAGAGTTGTAATTTGTTTTTGTGCCTCTGCCCATTGATTTTGTGGCAGGTTTGGCATTCCTTTTATCCTTGGCATGGTGTAGAAATGGAATCTGTATCCTTGTGAGATAACGTCTAGGACCCATTTGTCCTTTGTGATGATGCACCAGTTGTCTGCAAAAAGTTCTAATTTTCCTCCCAAGGGAGCTGCCAAGAGAGCTTTGCTTGGCAGTTTGAAGTTTAAGTCATTGTGTTTGTCTTCTAGTAGTTTGGGGCCTGTCTTCTCCTCCCTTCTGTGTTGCAGTGCCCCATTGGTGAGGTTTGTAAGGGATTTGTGCTTGACCTCTGCCCCTTGGGCGTATGTATTTACCCCTCTCTGGTCGGTCAGAAGCTGGAAAGGACCAATTTTTTGTTGGCCAATTTCTGCTGATGTGTGGGGGTTGTACCTGTAAGAAATCTTTGACCGTCTGCATAGATTTTGCCTTATCCTCCATTTTCTTTAAAACCTCTTCTGCTTTAACCCCAAATAAGACATCCTGCTGTAAGGGTGCATCTAGTAACTTTGCTTTAACATGATCAGGCAGAGTTTGTTCCTTTAACCAAGCATGCCTACGTATAACAGACCCAGTAACAGCTGCTCTACAGGAAGCTTCCAAGGAATCAAATACACATCGTAAAGTATGTTTGCCCATCTGTTCAGCTGCATGCAACAGATCCTGCATTTCCTTGAATTCAGACTGTTGAGGGTGCGTGCTCATCTTTTGTTTTATTTGAGACATTAGGAATTGCTGGTATTTCATCATGTGAAATTGACAATTTAGTGCTCTCATAGCTAGAGTAGCTGAGGTGTAAACCTTCTTCCCCCACCTATCTAGTGCTCTGGAGTCCCTTTCAGAGGGTACAGGATTTTTAGCCATAGAAGCCTTAGCCCCTTTGGGAACCTGGGAGATTGTCTCTGGGTCAGCAACAGGGCTTTTGTAAAGGAATTTGTGTGAGTCAGGCACTCTATAATATCTGTCTGGTTTGGCTGGAGCAGGAGGCAGAAAATCTGGATTTAGACTAGATTCTAAGTAAACATCATCCACAATGTCTAAAACTGGATGGATAGCAAGTGGTCTGTGCTGGGGGGAATAAAAGAAACTCTCGGAGCCTTTTCTTTGAGTCTGAGTAGTCCTGACCTTCCCAGTGGAAATGTTCTGTCATGGTATGTAAGATTTCCCCAAAGGAATAGTCTTCAGGCAGAGAAGCTGAGAGAATGGAATCTTCAGCATCAGAATCTTCATAAGGGGGAAAGGAGTAATCCTGTTCCTCAGAAGAGCCTGAGGAGGGCGTGGCCAAGGATGAACACAGGATAGCAGCAGATTTCTTCAGCTCCACCAATTTCACTGCACTGACAGGAAATAATTACTTTAAAAATTAATTTATGAAGTAATTTTCTTTCTAAATATGTTTGGTTTATCTATTTCTTGAATAATATCTAAAAAAGAAAGAAAATTTTAAAAATATTCCTGTCAGAAATCACCTTGGAAATTTTCCTGTCAGTTTCTCTGTTTGAAATGAGTTCCAGTAAGACAAATTCTCAAGATTCCAGCATCAAGAAAGAACTTCAGTCTCTGATATCTACAATCCAGCAATTTACTGCTAAGATGGATAAACTGGATACTAAAATTGATACCTTCATAGAAAAAACTACAAAACAAATAGACTTGTTACATATAGACTTGCAACAACAGAAGACCCAGATTACAGGCATAGAAGAGACTGTAAATGACATGGAAAATAGAATCCAAGAAGAGGAAATCAACATTGAGTTTTTGCTGAAACAAAATACACATCTACAAACAAAGCTTGATGACCTGGAAAATAGATCTAGGCGCAATAACATTAGGATTTTTGGACTGCCAGAAAATATTGAAGGTAACAATATTACTTCTTTCTTAACAACATGGCTCCCTAAAACTTTAGACTTGCCAGAAGCTTTTTCTTTTGGTATCGAAAGAGCCCATAGATCTATAGCTAATACTAACTCTAACAAAAAGTATCCTAGATCAGTTATAGTTAGATTTCTATCATCTTTTGATAAAGAGATGGTTCTTAAATCTGCTTGGGCTAAAGCTCCTGTTAAAATTAATGAGGCAACTGTGCGCTTTGACAATGACTATTCTTCCTTGGTAATAACTAAAAGAAAAGTTTTTCTGCCATTAATAAGGGAGCTTAAGAAAGCACAGTTTAAAACCTACCTTCTGTTTCCTGCCAAGCTAAAATCTTCCTTCCTGATGGTCCTAAAATTTTTGATGACTTAGACTCTGCATTGCTGTTTATCAAAAAAAATAAGATTTTGGATAAAATAGAGGAAATGGAATGGGCTAGTCCTTCATTAAAGAGGTTGGCAACAGAAACTTCATGGAAGACTTCAGAGAAGAAAAAGAGACAAAACAAATGATTTGTTATATGTTTTCTTTTTTCTCTCTTTTCTTCACTATTAATCTTTTTAAATATAGCTACTGCATTTTCAGAAAGCCACAAATATTCTGAAAAAGATTTAATCAAAGTTATTTTCTGTGTACAAAGAACTGTTTTTGTTTCATTATCAGTTAAAATATCTGATGAACTAATAACAAGCTATCATTCAATATGTTTCTCTTTCTGACAAAGAGAACTAAGGTCAGTAACTTGATACATTTTTTTTTCTTTTTTTTCCTTTTTCTTCTTTTTTTTTATTTTAAATAATGACATTCTATTTAGATTATGCAGTGGGTAAGGGGTGGGGGAGGGCAGGGAGAGAAGTGTAATGAAAATATGATTAATGGAATAATAACTTATTTATTCCTTGTAAAAAAAGTATATATGTTGTTTAAATGCTATTGCTAATTATACTTCCTTGATTATATTGCTTATACTTGTTCACAAATAATTTGTCATGCTTTAATTAATAATAATAATTAGAACTAAATAATAGTAAATAGAATGTTTCATATCCATCTTTATTAATATAAACAGCAAGTAATATCCCACTGTAAATACTTTTTATAGCTTCCTTTTTCATTTTTTTATCTTTTCTTTTACTCTCTTTTTATTTTCTACTCTCTTTTTTTCTTTTCTGTTCTATCTCTTTATTTTCTTTCATATTAATATATTCACATGCTTTTGATCATACTGATACAGTAAATAATAATATTTGTATAAAAATTAAATTGGGGCATAAATAATTAGTTCTATTACATATTAATAACTGTGGGCTTAGTTTCACTTTCATAGAGGCTGTAATTACTTGTAAAATACTTCGCAAAGGTTTTGTTATGTTTAGCTTCATTTATATTGCTAAATGAATGTCAGTCACTTGTTTTTAACAAAATTCCTGCCAGAATGTTAAGGGAGACAATTTGGGATGTGGGCTACCTCGTGAATAGTGTCCTCGAGTTGTTTTAAAAGCTTCAACACTCAGAATTCGAGAAGCTGAAAGCAGTCAATTTGAACTTTGACCCCTGAATTCACACTGACACATCGCAGATTCATGAAGAACACTCTACCAGGAAGTAGAACTGCTGCAATTGCGACTCTGCAATGGAAAACAAACTCTATAACATTTAAATGTGAGTTATCTTTTATAACTACTTATCTATTCATGTTATAATTCATAAAATATGAAAGTTATAATGATTTTAAATGATTCAGTATCTCATAGTAAGCAAATGTGATATTTTAGAAGGCATACAAAGTCAAACATTTATACATGTGTTTTTGAAAGTTTACTTGACTGCAACATATTAATGTATGTAAAAAACTTATGATTTAAACATATACTTTGCTATAATTCATTTGATTTATCTGACTGACAAGCATAAATATTTTTATGACTATTTTGGAAGAAGTTGTCATGTGACATATTTTAAAGTAGCAGTTCAGATATACAAAATGCAGATGGCTTTCTTCACAATAATGCAAGTATTTCTGAGAATTTACATAGCTATGCAGTATGATTTATAACAATTTTTATAAATATAATATTTTATTTTACTGGCAATAATAAGCATGAGAAAAAAGCTCTGATACAAGTAATTTAAAGTCTTTTGGAAGCTGTTAACTGCATTTCTATGACTGAAAATAGGTACATCTTAATATATGTAATGTCTGAACCATAATAGCCAAAGTTATTGATTTAAATGAACACCAGAACTTATTTTTACAAACTTTGAATAAATTAATATGTAGATATGCCCTCCTTTTTTTTTTCCTCTCTCTCTCCCTCTCTCACGTCTTTTATTTCTTTTCTCTTCTTGGTTCCTAATATCAAGTTTATTTGAATGCTATTTGAGTATAAATGTATTATATTAAATAGATGTACATAGCAGTATGAATTGTTTTTAAAAGTTTCTATTTGTTTATATGATGCTGATTTATCAAATGTGTAGCTTTGTCTTACCAGATAATCTAACTGAAAGTTGTTAATTTAAGTTAATAATAACTAGTATTAAATTGATAAGGTGGCAGCTGAGGTACTGCTGCTTAGGTAGTAGGGGTTAACTTGAGTAGTATGTACTACTCTAAGTTGGAGTTTTAACTCCAGGCTGGGTGCAAGGTTTAATCCTTACATTATTTTCTTTTGTTCACTGTTGTATGTATATAGTTCTGACATCCACAATACATTTTGTAAGCTCATTGTCACTACAAACAAAATTGAATCTTATACAAAATCCCATAAGAGATTCGATAAATACAGCTATATCTAAAGGTACACCTAAAGGAGGAGGTATAACATTACTTATTTTGTTAATTGTTATTTTGATTATAAGTTTTATATGTTTTAAAAATGCCAAATGACTTCTCTAAAAGGAATTTCTTTAAACATTAATGGACTGAATAATCTGTGTAAAAGGGCAAGCCTAATAAGATACATTAATTTACATAAGGCCAACTTAGTATTCCTTTAAGAAACACATCTCCTGAAAAAAGATATTGATAAATTAGCCACAAATAAATATACAGTATTGGTTAGTTCAGAGCACACTCAGAAAAAAAGAGGAGTGGCTATTTTATGGAATAAAAGTATGCCCATTCCTAAAACTATTAAGTCTTATCAGGATGATAAAGGAATGTTTTGTATGGTTACAATACAAATTAATGGGAAGACTTATACATTAATCAATGTATATTGGATACCTGGAATTGGTATTAATACAGTGAAATACCATCTTGATAAGATCATATCATTCTCTATAGGAGATATTATTTTGGCAGGTGACTTTAATTGTATCCTACATGAAAATGATACTACTACTATAGGGAAAAGGAAAATTACATCTAATGCAAAACATTTAAAGGATTTTGTTAATTCTTATCATTTAAATGATATTAATAATCAGATAGACTCAAAATCATTACCATACACCTTTTTTCTAACAGATACAAAACTTATTCAAAAATAGATAGAGTCTTTATTTCTAACCAGATGGTAACAGAATTAATTAACTCTAAAATCATTTCATGTCCTATATCTGATCATAATTCAATTGTTTTTGAGTTCATGATAAAAAATACTTACAATGTTCAGATCAAAAGGATACCAGCATACTTAACTCAACTAAAAGACTATAAAGAATATATACTTTCAGAAGTACAACATTTTCTAGACATAAATAATACTCCTGAAGTCTCCACTGTTTATGTTTGGGATGCTTTAAAATCATATCTATATGGACAAAGTATCAGATGGTATAATAATAAAAAGGAAATCTTGGGATAAGGAATTGTTAGATATTCAAAGTAAATTAGACTCATATAAACATAATAATAAAGAAAATATTATGGGTAAGAAAGTCATTGAAGAAATAAACAAACTAAATGAGAAATACAAAGAAATTTTAACTCATAAAGTTAAAATAACTTTAGAGAAATACAAGTTTTTGTCTTACTCAATAAGCCCCAAATACTTACATAAACTTAAAAACAAAACAAAAAGGCTGAATAAGCAAAATCATATCAAAGAAATTTTCTCTCTAAGGAAAAAGAAGAATGTTTCTAGTCTACCAGAAATACTAGATGAATTTAGAAATCACTTTCACAAAATTAATCATAATAACATTAACATGGAACCTAAAGATAAAATAAAGGAATTTATAACTACAAACATGAATAAAAAACTTAATAAACATCAGATTAAACTATTGGATAAAAGTATTTCATATACAGAGGTTGTTACACAAATAAACAAGCTTAAATCAAACAAAGCACCAGGTAATGATGGTATTATACCAGAGATATATAAAATTATTTCTAAAAGTACATACTCATTAATACATAAGGTTTTTATTTTGGCCCAAACTGAGCTAATAACCCCCCCATCTTGGCAATACACATTTATTTCGCCAATTTTAAAACCTAATAAACACCCAACTAGATGTACTTCATATCGACCCATTTCATTACTTAATGTTGATTATAAAATGTTTATGAGTATTTTTGCTGATAGATTGAAGACAATCATCCCTGGCATTATAGATATAGATCAGACAGGCTTCATTGTAAATAGAAATACTTTTGATAATATAAGGAGAACTCTTACATTAATTGATTTTGCAAATAGGAGAAAGAAAGATTTAACACTTATTAGTCTCAATATAAGTTCAGCATTTGATTCAGTAAGTTGGGACTACTTGTTTACCTTACTGAAGTGCACAAACTTCTCAGATGCATTTGTAAATCTAATTGAGCATCTATACAAAGGAGCATTGGCTTATATTAAGATAGGAACATATGTTTCACAAAAAATACCCATTTTAAAGGTACAAAACAAGGGTGTCCACTCTCTCCACTATTATTCACTTTAATAATGGAGCCTTGGGCTAATCTGATCAGAAATAGTACTGATACAGAGGGATTTGAAATAGATGAAAATACAACATCTAAAATTCAACTTTTTGCAGATGATGTTCTAATTACATCAGCAGGATCTAATTCTTCTATGCAGTCTCTATTTGATAAAATGATGAATTTTAAAAGTATTTCTGGTTTAATATTCAATTAAGAAAAAACTAAAATACTACCTATATATACACGGAAAAATGTTCTCATTAGTGATTTTACTAAATATGTACCCAATTCAGGTCAGATAACTTATCTAGGTATAATATTAACTAAAGATATTAAATCTATTATACATAATAATTATAATACCTGTCTTCTTAATATACAAAATCTTTTCAATACCTGGAATAATATGTTTTTACTATGGAAGAGACTTACAATTATTAAAATGATAATATTCCCCAAGATATTATACTTAATACAATCAATAATACTCCCACCTACAAAATAATTATAAAAATTAAATGCACTAATGTTAAATTTCCTATGGGCACCTAATAGACCTAGGATTGCATTAACGAAACATATTAATAGCTGGTCTCAAGGGGGTATTTCTTTTCCAGACTTTAACTTATATACTATCTCTTCTATTGTAAAAGTTATTAATTTGTTAATAGATCAGTCATATGTTGCAAAATGGAAAGATTACTGGGAACTAATTAGTATTCACTTCATGAAAATCTCCTTAACACATAAAAATATGATTGTAAATAACTCCATGCTATGGTTACTAAAAGAATTTTGTACTTCACCTATTACACCTAAATATATAGTTAGTTACCCATTAAACATTATTATTAGTTATCATAATTTTATATTCATGCATCCTAAATATAAGGAATGGAATTTTATTATATTCCCTATAATGTATACTCGAAGTATGCTTTTGTCATCCACTTCTGAAGGAACTCATTTAGCTACAGATAATGATCTAAAGTACTGGTATCAGTTGCTATCTGATAATAAAGTTAAAAATCTAGATTTCTTAAAACAAGAATTTGATCTAAGAGAAACTTGTTGGTTAGAAGTTCAGACCTTTAGACAACATCTCATTAATAAAATTGATCTAATGTCTATAACAGTTAAAGAATCTATTCCAACACTGATTGATTACTTGATATTAAATTTACAACATAAAGTTTCTGATAAAGGTAAGCTTTCATGCATACATAAAATTATCAGACAAGAAACTTTTACAGTGTAGATACCTACTGGAATTATTTCACTTCCATTAATGGTGACTCACCAAATCAACAAGATAAACAATATATATTGGAATCTGCCTATAAAACTACGTCTTCCATTGTCTGGAGACTTTTTACATGGAAATTTTACATAGATCCTTTTATACACCTTTGATGATGAATAAAATAAATAATAAAGACAATCTATGTAAAAGATGTAATGTAGAAATTAATGCTGACTGGGCTCATATGTTTTATGACTGTATAAAATTGAAAGAATATTGGCAGTCAATCAATGATTTTTTGCAGGCTCTTTTTACAGATAATTTCATTATTTCTAAATCTCTTATATTATTCAACACACCTGTACCTCAAAGTGTTAAAAAGGTTAAGCTTCCCTTGTTATGGTCTATTCTAGCAGTGGCTAGAAAAATAATAACCAGAAATTGGATTTCAGATACACCTCCTTCGTTCAATGAATTTAAAAATGTTATGACTATAGTGTGCCATATGGAATTGATGACAATAAAATCAAGAACTACTAGAAAAACATCTTATTATATTGTATGGGATACTTTACAAAACTTGTTAAAAAAATCTTAATTTCAATAGCATGGTATTTTAGTTTAATTAATTGATCTGATTGTAGTGGATGTCTTTGTAAATACTTTGGTTATTTTGTTGAATGTTATAATCATATCTATTTTAATTACTTGTATAAAATTGTTATGATATTTCTCTTGTATGTTAAAAACAATAAACTTGTTTTAAAAAAAAGAAGAGCCTGAGGAAATAGACACTTGATCAGAGGAGGCATAATCCTCCTCTTGTCTAGGCCTTTTGTCTGGGGGGGGGGGGCTGGGAACCCCTGATTAAAGAAATCAAATCTTCAGCCATTTTAAGCATCTGTTTCTTAGGCATGGGGCCTTGAACTGGTGACTGATGTGCAGTCTTTTTTGGTTTTACAGGAGTCTTAAGCTTAGCATAAGATTTTATGGTGAGAGTAGTCGGTCTGAAGACACCTTCTGTAAGCGAAGGTGTTTCGACAGCACCGGCTTCTCCTTCTGCAATGCTGTCGGTAGGGCCTAAAGAAAATGGCTGCGTCGGCCTAGTACTCTCTGCTTGAGAATCCGAAGCGGTCTGGGATTCCAATTCTGTGGTCGCCAGGTGCTGCGTAGGTGCCTCACTGAAAACTGGAGAATCGGCGACCAGCCCAGCCGAGGCCTCGGAGTCTGGCTTGGATCTAGGCAGCCTGTCTTTATCTTTGCGTTTTTTATGCACGCCGGTACTCGGTTGCTCCGACGGCATAGTGTAATTAAATTTCCTACTGAAGTAGTGTCATGTGAAACCAAAGCATCGCTCTACAGTTTGCTTATTGAACCTAGCACAAAATCGACAACCAGTGACGTCGTGGTCTGGGCCTAGGCAAGGTATACAATAAGAATGAAAGTCCTTATGAGGTATTTGCTTCCCACAAGAAATGCAATTGTTAACTTTTTCTGAAATCGGACTGAGGCAAGAAAAGGTTCTCCAACGGGGTACTTAGCTTTGAAGACTTTGGACTGAAATTCGATTAGAAAATCTCAGGTGTCGGCCGACCGGCACTTGTGAACTGCTTCTGCTTCGGGCACCGCGCGGCAAGAAAGACAGAAGAAAATGGCGTCAGATGCCTCTTATATACCCCTGGCGCACTGACGTCAGGGAAGAAGCGACAGACTTTGGAATTCAGGCCACTGTGGGACCACCTGACGACAGGATAACCCAAGTGTGATGACTGCAGCAGGGGAACACGATGAACATCAGGGGATAAAACAGTAGGCAAGTAAGCAGAAAGGCACTGGAATGCAACTTTAAGCATGTAAATGATAAGCAGAAGACTCTGGCAGCAAAACTGGAATATAAACAGCTATAAAAGTACTGAAGCAAAAATCCTGGAGCAGATTTCACAATACTGCCACAAATGCAATCCCACCACAGCCTAAGATATCAGACTATGCTGAAACTTACGAGTAATGAGATTTATGGAAAATGCTGCAAAAAAGGACTAAATGAGGCTCAAATCTGGCAGTGGTTCACAGTTTTTTCACAACTGTGAAGGAAATTATAATATTAAGACAGTATTCAAAACACAAACAGCTAGCTTTTCCAAGTAATTCTACTTATGGAAATTGAAGTGCAGTATAATGTATAAATGATGTTAACATTTTGTAGCAATGCACAATTTTCCCACGACTGCAAATGAAACTAAAAGGCTAAGGTCCCAGAACTAAGTAAAAAAAAATATGGTGAAAAGCTGAGAAGTGCAAAAAATTTATCATCACATAAAATATTTAAGCAGAATTTTTTGATGAAAAGCTTGTTTCTTACATTTCAAGGGTTTCCACACCTCTCAAAGCCATGACCAAACTCCACCCCCCCCCCTCCTCAAACACAGCATGACCCATGTTAGTACTTGTTCCTGGGTTTACATAAGTAGGGATATTTAGTATTCAAGATTTTTAGATATTGTGGTCTTTCAGCGTTTTGGTCTTATATATTATGTTACTACAAGTACGTATTTCAGGACTGTGGGCTTTAACCTTGTGACAGTAAACCCTTTAAAACCATAGTTGGTGATTTACTTATGCCACCAAACTCTGGAACAACATAGCAACTGAGCTAAGACAAAAAAACACTGAAATCCTTTAAAGCAATACTCACACAATACCCGTCCAACTCTTGGTTATGCTACTGATCTGCACCTGGATAATCGTACCATCTCATCACTGGTCTTACAACTATTTCTTTTCTACTTGTATACAGCCAACATGTGAATATCTGCCCCCTGTTTTTGTCTATACAATATGCATGTCATTTGTGTCTTTTCTTTTGTTCATACCAATGTATGTTTTTGGAAACATTATGTATTTTTCATACCCACTTTAGATAGCTTAGACATGGCATGCAATTACAATTTTCATTGTTTTCTCTTTTAATATGTAAACACAGAGCTTTTCTCCCTAGGCCTTCACTTTTACTTATAAATGCTTTTTAGTGGATAAGCAAATAGGTTGTCCCTGAATGCTTTCATGACATTTAACATTTTCACACGGCAGAATGAATCTTGTTTATCTGGTTTTTATAAAATGAATTTGAATGCACTTAACTTACAGACAAGTCCACACATATACATCTGTTTTAGTCAATACTGACTGTGAAAGAAAAGTTTGTAGTATGTATCTGGAAGGATGGGTGGGTAACCTTGAGTTCTAAAATGTCTCGCTGCAGCACAAAATACAAATGTTGAGTTATTTGACAAGAAAAACACTGATCTTTCTTCTCTTCCCACACACAGTTCTGCAGCTGTGTTGATCATGGTGTCTTTTATCTAGGTCTTATGCTGCCTAGTTTTTACTATTTAAAGAATTCTTCTAACTGTGATACCCATTACTCTAAGCAAAAGCATAATTGAACTTAATGCTTCATTTTCAGATCCCTCCCTCTGTCGCTTGTGCATAAAAATACACATCTATGCAGCTAATGTTTCTTCTTTCTCTAGGTCCCCCAGCAACACAACAAACACACACACACACACACACACACACACACACACACACACACACACAACTTTAATAGTTTGTTACCTGTATATTGACAGGGTGCTGCATATTCTCCACCTGATACACCAATTACTTCACCGTGAATAGAAATTATCAGTAGGAAGTACTGTCCACTGAGTTTCACTGCAAGCAGTTTCACAAGTAACTTCCTTACAGTTTGGTATTTTTTCTCTACTCCACTACTAGATGAGCTTTATGGCCCAAAAGGACCCACTGACACAGCAACCCCATGGTTATGTAGTGGTGTGCGCTGTCTGTACCATGAGCCGAAGTACACCACTGGGTGACCTGTGTCATGGAGAGAAGGTAATGAAGCTTCATTTCAATGTTAGCAGCAAAATGCAGCTACTTTTCAGGTACTGTGAAGACCTATTAGAAACTCTGATGAGTCAGTTACTGTTTGCATTTTTTTTTTTTACAGTACACGGTTCTGAAAATGGCTGCACTGCAGTTGTTAATTTGAAGCACATTTAGTCAGCCATATCTGGCATACTGCCAGCTGTAGATTAATTCAGTATCTAATGGCAGCCCTACAAACATAGGAAGGTCTGCCTTTTTCCCCATCTATCCCAGCTAACTTTGAGACAACTTCCTCTGGAGTTACAAACTCAACCACCATCTCTAAGAATGCATTCTATAGTCACACTGCAGTCTTTGTAAAACAGTATTGAATAATACTGGTCTAAAATCTTTCCCTTTAGAGTTTACAGCGATGCTTTTCCTTTTTCCTGTATGTTTTACTTCACATGTTTGGTTGTTGTATATTTCACTGATGATATGGCACAAAAATGCACACTCATAGCACATTATTCTCCCCTTTTAAAATGCATTCTGCACATTTCCTGTCACCCAGTGATCTTTCTGCATAAGCCACGTCCCACATTCTTTTTACCACTTTGGTAGCCCCTGCTACAATTTCCTAACCATCTTTAAATTACTGTCTGAAAATGATCTCCATGTTTCAGCATATTGAATATGAGTTAATATTTTCATGTGTAGAGGACGCTCACAAATACAATTCTTGCAGTACACTCTGGTATTACTTGGTCTTTTATATGCCTTCTAATGCTGCCTAGTGGGATTCAGACAGCTAGTGGATGCAGTGTCAAACCACCTTACCAGAAAACATCTTGCCATGACACCAGAATTGTTTTTTGCATTAGTTCAATAAAGACATACACAATGAAAAATACAATGCAATTTGTCTGGCATGTATATATGAAGGAAAGTTTAGTGAATGTTTTGTGAATACTGACTGTAATGCCTAGATCATCTGCTGTCTGCCAGGTGATATATGTAAAGTATATATTATGGTATAATTCTCCATACTGTACCAGACATAACATGATACCTTATGCTAAACTCCAGCTGCTACCCATCTACCCAGCTTGCATGCTATATTATCACATGTTTCAGACTAGGCCCACTGACGTTAAGCATTGGTCTAATCAGTGCTTATTTTTATTGCTGCAATATATGGATCAGCACCAGACTTACCACAGAATCTTGATGTGGGGGTACAGTGGTGATAAGAAAGAAACAAATGTGACTGTTAAGGGCAATTAGGGAGTTTCAGTCTCCAAGAAATTATGCAGGGTTATAAATGGATTTGAATTGTATTGTTTTTTTGAGGAATGCAACTAAAGACAGAGAAAAAGCATTTTTTTCTTGGAAAGGGTGGTGCACCCACAAACGTCTATATAGAATACCTCTCAGTAATACAGAGACATAGGTGTGATTTAAGTTACAGTGTTAGCAATGGAACAAGCATAGGAAATGGGGGTGAAGAAGAAAAGCTGCTAGGACTAAATGACAGGAAAATGAAGCAATGTCCACTTCATGGGCACTGTTATGTCATTTTAATACTTTTTATAGTAATCCCTGTGGAATGCCACTGTCACCTCCCATCTCCCTCCAAAAAAGCTGCTACACTCTGATTATTATTGGATAGTCAATTCCCACTCACTAAATGGGCTCCTACTGTCATATTCTTTAGGACTCAAATCAGAATCCTTGCATTAACCCAGTACTTACTGTCAGCCTTGACAGCAATACAGTCTCAGGGCCAATTTAAGCTTGACCTAAAAGATCAGTGCAGTGTGAACCAAAGCTAATTCCTATGGGCTTGAGAACATACATTTAAAAACTGCACTTACATGACCCCTAAGAAATCACTCTACAAAGTCTTTTTCTAGGTTAAAAAGGTCCAGAAGACCCCTTCTTTCCCCATCTACAGTCCTTTGTCACTACTCCATGTATTAAAGGACTGTATACAAACCTATTTGTGGTTTCTTTGGAATAGCTGCTAATTTTCTTATGATTTAGGGGGTACTGGGATGAAGCACGATCACTTTCACCATCTTCTCACTAGTTCATTGTCCACTTTCTCAGCCCATGAAGTACTGTACATTCTCATTTTTAACAAATGTTGAAATAAAAAAAAAAAAATATATATATATATATATATATATATATATATATATATATATATATATATATATATAAAATGTATATATAATTTTTATACCATGCCACTGTCCAACACCTTTCTATTAATGCAGTCTGAGCCTGATGTTTCCTGTTTACCCAAGGCATGAGGAAAAAATAGATTAATGCTGATCTTTATTTTTGTCAGCCAGTTCACCCTCTAGAGCTTTGTTAACCCAAGGAATGATGGAAGCTGCCAGTTTCCTTAGCCAGTTATATAGCTTTCTGTCATTCTCACCCTGTTGCCTTTGACCTACTTTACATATCGCTCTTTTGTCCTTACAGCTATTGTGACTGTATTATCTATTAGTTCTGGCTATCCTACGGCTTCATCTAATATATACAGTCATTCTCAGGCTTCGTCCATCATTAAGTTGCCCAGTGCTACTCCATTGTCACTATTTCTGCTGATCTCTTACTACAACTCCTCATCAAAAGGAAATCGGTGCTGTAGTCTCACATCTAAATCATACACGTCTGCAACGACCCCAGCTCAAGGACTGTGAATTATAATACAGCCTGGCCACTGTTGCCACTGGTTCCTTGACTTGTACTCCTCAAATTCCTCTACAGTGGTGAGAACTTTTTCCATCTGACTAAGGTCAGCTCCTGTCATGCTCACCACCTTCATCCCCCCCCCATCTAAATTACTTTTTTAATATACTTCCACATCAGCAACACTTTTTCGGGCCTGAAAATTATGCATGTACTCCCAGTAAATAGTTCCTTTAGTCCATTCTATTTCCTGCGCCACAAATTATATCATCAGAAATACACAAGGTCTTAGATATGCAGAATGGGAAATTGCAGCTTAAAAGTGATAAGATTCCAAATGCAGAGGAACCAGAAAGGTTAAAGTTATATAACAATGATTCATGCATCCACTCTTCATGTCCTACCATGCAGAGCATTAAGTAGTCATCTTCAGCCATTCTGTCCCTTCATGTTCAGGATAACAGATGACCGAAGGAGTCTTCCAGAAGATGCAATAACATTTAAAATCACTGAAATCATGCAAGAGGGCACAATGTAAACAAAATGAGATGTTAAATTGTGGCTCCGTCTACCTTAGTAGGTGGTAGCTGAGGTGGATAAAATATCCCAACCATTTAGTGAAAAGAGTAGGGGGTCCTTTATTTATATACAAAAAAACTCTTATTTACAAAATATTTAGATATTTACATATGTGCAAACATATAAGTACACAAATCTGTTTACACATATTTATAATTTCCTTTACAATCATGCTAAGTTAAACCCCCATTCTTTTTCCATAAACACCATCTGATTTTACATAATATTGTTGCTAAAACCAATTACCATTAAAGTTAATTTCATTCACTCTTTCATTCTATATAACCCATATAACATTAAATAACTTTTTGATCTATTCTTTTAACATATTCTTTACTTCTGTTGTCATAATATCCTTATTTAATTATATCTATGTTTTATCTACTTCTTTTATATCTTCAAAAAATCTTCTTTACATAGTTTTCCTCATAGCTTTTTTTGCTCTTTTATATTTCAAAAACACATGTTCCTTAGTTTCTTCTTCTTGACAATGTAAACATATTCTGTCACTTTTCTTTTTCTACGGCATATTTCCTTTTACTGGCAATTTATCTGTTACCAGTCTCCACAAAAATTTTTGCCATTCTACTACCTGATTACACCATTTGCTTCTTATTTTTATAACTTTATTTTTTCATCTGTTAGATTTTCCCATGGTTTTACATAGTAATGTTTTAATCATTACATTCTTCTACCATACTTTTCTATCTTTCTCTATATAATCAATTTTTATTTTCCATAAAAAATGTTTTTTTCTCGATAACATTTTATTTCTTCATTTATACACTCTTTCTCTTGTTTAGCATACCTCAAAATGTATCATACTTATATAGTTTTACTACTAATCTCTCATGTTTTTCATCTATCCACTTTAACGTTTTGTACAAATTGAATGAAACAATGTGTACCACTGGATTAATTAACCCTACACCTCCTCCTTCTTTATTTACACACAAAACTCCTCTTCTTACTGGGTTTAATCTACAAGCTCATATAAATGAAAAATGTAATAATTGCTTTTCAAATACACTGGCAACATAAATACACTTGCTAAGTATGCTATTTTTCCCATCAGTATAGAATGTATCTAATAAGCCTTTTTCTGAATGATAATTTATATGTTCCCCAGAAAAGGCATGTTTGCTTTAATTCTCTTACTGATTTTTCCCATTGAATTCTACTTACATCTTTAATCCCAAATGTTATGCCTAACACAGAAATTTAATTCACTGTAAAATATACACCCCTAATCATTACTACATCACCTAAACCTTTACTTTTCTCCTTATTTAAAGCCATCCCTATCATCTCTAGACACTCATTTTTGCAGATTATCACTTCTTTTTTCCAAATTTTTTTTGCAAGTATTGTAATGCCATTGCATATGTTAACAGAACTGGAATTCTTAACCCTTCAGGTGAATATATACCCACCTCCTTCAATTTGTAATTTATTTCACATGCTATTACATTCATAACTAATACAAAGAGTATACAACTCAATAGACATCCCTGTCTTGCACCACTCTTCATATGTGTCTCTTGGCTTAACCAGCCATTTACAAGTATTTTTACTTTATTATTACTGTAGGCTGAGGGTAAGGGACGCTCCTCGTTGTTCTATGAAAATGTCCCTCAGCTACGATATATGCCACCTCAGGTCTCCCCTCAAAAGAGACTGTTTGTCTAGTGGGACTAAAATGGTCAACAAAGTGTAAATAAATAAAAAATAAAGAAATTACTAGTTTTGGTAGAAAACTAATCTGCTGATTGAGTAGATCTGTAAACTAACAAAAAGTGAAACAGACAGAAAACATGGACAACTAGTCATTATTTTCTTAGCATACTCCAGTCATCACATGTTCATTTTCTTTACAATTAATTTGTAATATGTATGTAACTATACAACAATTTCCAAAATGAAAAATAATTTAGCCTATTTCCTTTAATGCAGGGCAATGCCTGCCTGAAGTTTACTACTTTTTTTCTAAGAAAGTTCTTTCTTTTGTATTTCTGTTTTCTCCATCTCAGTTTCCTAGTCTGAACAGGGATTTTAAGCCTTTTTTTAATTGAATCATTTTCTGTACCTTGTTCATCCCATTGAAAGTACATGAAATCATCAGTCAGGTCTCTGTTTTGTTCTTTATGCTACTTCACAGGAATAGATTTATATCTGTTAGCATTTCCTGACAGGATTTCTTTTCTATGCATTGCCCTACTTAACACTGCCCTCTTTCATGTAATCTGCATTTTGTTCATGTGCTAACATAGAAAAGACCTTTGGCTATAAAGCAGAAAAATAGTTTAGCATTTTCACAACACAGCTGGCATGCCCTAGCCGCAGGGAACAGCTGCTGGCATTTATCCCAGTGTTCCACAATCACATATTTAACCATAACTGCTTTGGTTTCCCAGCATTTCAAGACTAAACTTACAGCACACAGAATGGCATTTCCTTTTGTGCTGTTTATATTGCCTTCATCTGCTTTTACATGTGCATGTTCACCCTGTTACACCCCTCTCTTTAAGAGGCTGCTACCATCTCTCTAAACAATTTCAGCAAAACCGGAACATGTGTTTTTTTCCATAAAAATCTCTTAGTCCATTACTGAAAATGTTTTGTTCCATGTATACATGCACCATTAACTGTGTTAATGACTCTAAAGATTAATACACAGTAACATAAATACATAAACATTACAAACCATGCAAAGAGTTTGTACTCAGGCTGAAAAAGATTGGACTTGAATGGGAAGCACACACTGACCCAACCGTGAGAAATAATGGATAGAGAAATTTGAGAAAGATTAGTCATCGAGGTAATGTATTTTTGGATCACATTACACATTTTCACACTGTGTAACATCCAGGATTAGAGCAGTACAATGAAGCAGATCCGTTGCCAAGGTTTGAAAGTGATGTGCAGGATCAAACTATATAGCCAAGTATCTGTTGCATTCCTGTCTAGGAAAGACAGCTACTGAAACCAGCTAAATGATCACTAGACTGTCAATATTTACAGAATTTCCTGAAATGTAGCAGTGAAAACAACATGTGAAACAGCATCTAATAAACTGCAACCAAAACTATAAAAATAATATAATGCCTTACTATGATCATTTATTTACCATTTGTTTACCGGGAAAGTCAGGCTTGGAAAGTAGCCAATTTTCAGCAAAGGCCCAGGGAGAAATACTACAGATGCATGTCTTTGTAACGTGGGAGGAAACCGGAGCACCTGGAGGAAACCCACATGAATGCAGGGAGAACAGGCAGACTCCAAGCAGAAGGTACCCCAGCCGAGAACAGAATGTGAGAACCTCTTGTTCTGAGGTGACAATGCAACCGCTGCACCACTGCGCCATCCAAGTCATAGATAGGTCATGGATTCCTTTATAAAAACTACTTCATTTAACAAAGAATGGAAGCATTATGTTGTTTTAAACGGAAATGGAAATTATAATTTAAAAATGTAAAATTGTACTACTATCTCAATTTTATGAACTTTTCTTGGTCCATGACATTATAGTAACAAACTGCATACATCACCACACTCCGAACACTATTTTTTATATTTATTTTTATTTGACATTTGTTGACCGGACTAGTCCAACTGGATATATGTCCATTTTCAGTGGAGGCCTGGGAGAAAAGCTCCAACAAACAAAATAAACACACTATCATATATAATATAAAACATTTAGAAATACAGTTGCATGTGCAGATAATCATCCTATACATTGCATTTTGTTACATTTCTGTAAACAGAATCATGACACATTTCAGCTATGGTTAGCCATGCAAATATTTTGCTAACAATATAGTATAAGAGAATACTTTTGTTTTATTTGACTTAAAAAAGTAACGAGGTTATACACTCTCTTAGAAGTTAACAGACAAGTAACTAGTTTGTACAGTAATGGCAGTAATGCCTTGAGAAATTAGGGGTAGTTAGTCTGGGTTAGAACAAGGGCATAACCATTGTGATTTAAGGTATGGCTTCAATTTGGTTTTAAATAATGCTATAGAGGTAATGTGGACAGGTCTTTTGGGAGGGAGTTCCAGATTTTTCCAACTGTGTTGGCAAACAAGGAGTCACCTGCCAAGTTGTTAGCGTTGCCTATTTGTGCAAGTAGTTTATTTGCTGAGCGTAGGGTCTTGAGGTTGTTATAGGGGGTGATTAAGCTAGTAAGTATAGGTGTGTTAGTAGGCTGATACAGGATCTTGTGGGCAACTGTTAATTGATTAAATAGTATTATATTTGGCAGTTCTAGCCAATGTTATTATAGGATATCACAAGTTTGTTGATGTTGTTTTTACATAGTTTTGTATATATAGGTGAGGCATAGAGGAGGGTAGAGATTAAGTGGGTACAGGCAGTGGTGGTCCTGGCTAGTAATGACAATGATTTAATCCTATATAGGGATCCTAGTTTTTTGTTGACTGTTTTTATAGTACTATTAATATGGGAATCAAAGGTGAGGTTGTTGTCAATAAGAACCCCCAAGAAGTTTAGTAGCACAATCAGGAGATATAATAATGCCATTGCTTGATGTGACAGTAAGAGTAAGTGGGGAGGTCCGACATGTTGGAGTGAATAGTAGCAGTTTTGTTTTTTTGGGATTGAGAATGAGGCATCGATGTAGAAGCCATTTTTCGACTATGTTAAACACATTTTGTGTTATGGACTGTAAGATAGATGGTGAGGTGGCAGAGCATATTAGCGTGGAATTGTCTGCATATTGGATATAAGTAGCTTGAGGTATAACAAAGTATAGGTCATTTATAAAAATAGAGAATAGGAGAGGACCTAATATGGAGCCTTGAGGGACCCCAAGGGCAATTAGGAGGTGGGAGGATAGGTTGTTTTCCCATAGGACAGCCTGCTGCCTGTTATCTACATATGATTGGAACCATTGAATAGCTAGCTTGTCTGGAGACAGTTTTTTGAGTATATTAATGAGTAAGTGGTGGTTAACCATATCGAAGGCTTTTGAAAGGTCAATGAAGAGGGCTGAGGATAACGTATCTTTGTTACGATTCTTATCAATACAATCTGTAAATGATAAAAGAGCAGAGGTGGTGCTATGAAATGGTCTAAAACCATGTTGGCAGTTGGCTAGTAAATTATTTTCTATTAGGTGGTTTAACAGCTGTTTATGAATGCATTTCTCCATGATCTTAGCCAGTGGAGAGAATATAGCTATAGGTCTATAATTTGATAATTCATTCGAGTTGCCTCCCTTATGCAAGGGGATAATGTGAGAGGTTTTCCAGATTGATGGGATAGTTCCTTCTGTAATAGTTCTGTTTATCAGGATGGATACTGGGAAGGCTATGGCTTTTGCAGATTTTTGCAGGTATTTTGCAGGTAATAGGTCTGCAGAGAGGGTGGTAAGTTTAAGCTTATGTAAGAGTGTACAGACAAGGGATGTAGGAACAGGTTGAAAGTGAAATGAAGGGGGTGCATTGGTGATGGAGGTGGTGGATAATGATGTATCAGGGGATAGCTGATTAGCAAGAGATTGAATAGTCTCTGTGAAAAAAGTGTTAAAGGTAATGGCTATTTGAGTATGGTTATTGTGATCCGAGCCTAAAGGGATAGGTGTGATTGAATGCCCAGGGTGTAAGAGCTTATTAACGCCTGACCAGAATCTTTATGGCTTATTTTGGTTTGTTTGTTGGAGCACAAAGTAAAAATTCTTTTTGTCTAACAATATGGCTTTTTTCGTTTCATTTCTAAGCTGTCTAAACTTTAATTGGTCAACAGGGTTTTTAGCTGAATGCCAATTTGCCCATAATTTGTTTCTGAGGAGGATTTTTTGTTTGGTAGATTTTGAGAGCCATGGGGCTGGTTTAGTCTTGACTCTAATTGAACGTGTTGGGGCATGGTAGTCTAAAATAGTTAAGAATTTTGAATTGAAATATTGTACTGCTTCATCTAGAGGTAGGTTTTTTAGGGGTGACCAATCACATGCCAAGTGTTCAGTTTGAAAGCTATCGGGGTTAAAATTCTTTTTGGTACTTATTGTCCTGTAGGTTGTTGTGTTTGGAATATCACTTTTATATCTGATTATAAAAGATCAGTGAATGGTCACTTACATCTTCAGGGAGAGTTCCTACTTTGTAAGTTTGGTGGTGACTGTTTATAAGAATCCAGTCTAAGATGCTTTCCTTGCCATTAAGTTTATTAGTCCTAGTAGGGGATGTAATGGTTTGGGTAAAACCATATAGGTTAATATGAGTAGGTGCCTGTTCTGAGGAACAGCTCTTCCAATTAATATTGAAGTCACCAAGTACTATGGTTTTCTGTGGGTAAGTATTAGATAGCCAACTGAGGATATCCTCTGGGGTGCTGGAGTTATTACCTGGGGGAAGATAAACACAGATGATGTAGATGGATTTATGTTTATTAAGTTGTAATTTGGAAGTAAAGATTTATTTATTTATTTATTTACATTTGTTGACTGGGCTAGTCTAACTGGATATATGTCCATTTTCAGTAGAGGCCCAGGGAGAAAAGCTCCAACCATTAGCAGAGACAAGTTTACAATATACAGTAAAAATGACATGAATTAAAAACACATTGTTTAATTTGAGGATAAGATACTCATAGAAAAGAATTCAAGAAAAATATATATATTTTTTCAGCCTTATTTATAGGTGGAGGTTGAGAATCTAAAGGTGTCACCTGTAATTCACTTTTGTATAGAATAGCTACTCCCCCACCCTTCTTAGCTTTACGGTCTAGCCTCAGGATATTATAGCCAGGTGGAATAATCTCATTATCTTGTGTTGAGTTCTTGAGCCATATTTCATTAAGACATAGGATGTCAAATGAATGTACATCCATGAGTGCATGTGGGTGAGCAACTTTGTTGTTTATGCTTCGTATGTTAAGATGAGCTATCAAGAGTGAGTTAGAGGGTCAGTCTAGCAATTGTGAATTAGCAGGAACTGGGGTGTGGGGCAGTGAAGTTGTGGTTGAGGCTGGTCCAGGGTTTGGGTGGATATCACCATCTAATAAGGGGTAAAACTGTACTCTTATTGAAAGTTTTAAGAGCCTACACATGTGCTCCTGGAATTTCCTAGTTCTTGAACTATAGAATTTAATGTGGGTCAGGCTATGATACTTAGCTGGTAGGTAGGTAGCTGTGATGGGTGTAAATGTATTGCTGAGAGGGACTTCAAGTGTTGGTATAGAGGTTTGCCTTACAGAGTTATAAAATCCTAGGCAGTTAAGGTATTCATAGAATGTAAGTAAGTAAGGTATAGAAAGGAAAGGTAAGAGTAGTATTAAGAGAAGCACCTTTGGGAATGGTGAGCCTGATGAAGGTAGCATAATGAGGTAGTAGTTATAGCTTAGTGAAGAAGGAAGGTACCAGTTTAGGTTTGTGTTTAACAGAAATGTTAATGGGTTACATCACTTTAAGGAGGTGGGTTCTGTAAGGGAGTGTGTTAATGAGGGTGTGGTCTAGGGTGGATAAATGTAGAGGTACTGGGGTGGGTAGAATTTGGGGGCAGGGTAGGGGAGAGGAATGAGCTTGCAGGGCGAACGGAGCGGGTAGAGCCAGTGAAGGATTAAAACCTAGGAGAGGAGAACAATCAGTAGAGTGATGACTGCTAAGGTAAGTTTGGGAGAGATGGTTGGGAGGGTTGGTAGAGAAATAAGAAGAGTAAAGTAGAAGGAATAGAGTGGGACAGCAGGAGAGATAAGTGTAGGAAAAGCTGAAATGCCTGGGAGTTATACATTACGGTAGTAAGATATGTGTTCAAGGAGACTAGTCATGGGAAGAGGGTGCCCCCTACTGGTCAACAGGATATATTGCAATCCTGCCTACTCATAGGGGCTAGCAGGGCAAGAAGTAATGGGAGGCAAAAAAAGGGAGAAAAATATACAGAGATAGTGAGAGGGAATGGTATGGTAGGTAGGAGAAGAGATGGCTTTTGGCTGCTGGCTGTCCTGCCTAGGGAGTGTATGCTTAGCTATAATTTACTTCCAGATATATAGGCAAGTCTAATTAGTATAGGTGTGTTAGTAGGTTGATACAGGATCTTGTGGAGTTCTAGCCAATGTTATTATAGGATATCACAAGTTTGTTGATGTTGTTTTACATAGTTTTGTATATATGACAATTATTTAATCCTATAAGTTTAGTAGCACAATCAGGAGATATAATAATGCCATTGCTTGATGTGACAGTAAGAGTAGAGGAGGCGCGTGTGTTGGAGTGGGGGAGGTCTGGATGTTGAGTGAATAGTAGCAGTTTTGTTTTTTGGGATTGAGAATGAGGCATCGATGTAGAAGCCATTTTTCGACTATGTTAAACACATTTTGTGTTATGGACTGTAAGATAGATGGTGAGGTGGCAGAGCATATTAGCGTGGAATTGTCTGCATATTGGATATAAGTAGCTTGAGGTATAACAAAGTATAGGTCATTTATAAAAATAGAGAGGAGACCTAATATGGAGCCTTGAGGGACCCCCCAAGGCAATTAGGATAGAGAATAGAGAGGACCTAATGCTGGAGCCTTGAGGGACCCCAAGGGCAATTAGGAGGTGGGAGGATAGGTTGTTTTCCCATAGGACAGCCTGCTGCCTGTTATCTACATATGATTGGAACCATTGAATAGCTAGCTTGTCTCGAGACAGGTTTTTGAGTATATTAATGAGTAAGTGGTGGTTAACCATATCGAAGGCTTTTGAAAGGTCAATGAAGAGGGCTGAGGATAACGTATCTTTGTTACGATTCTTATCAATACAATCTGTAAATGATAAAAGAGCAGAGGTGGTGCTATAAAATGGTCTAAAACCATGTTGGCAGTTGGCTAGTAAATTATTTTCTATTAGGTGGTTTAACAGCTGTTTATGAGTGCATTTCTCCATGATCTTAGCCAGTGGAGATAATATAGCTATAGGTCTATAATTTGATAATTCATTCGAGTTGCCTCCCTTATGCAAGGGGATAATGTGAGAGGTTTTCCAGATTGATGGGATAGTTCCTTCTGTAATAGTTCTGTTTATCAGGATGGATACTGGGAAGGCTATGGCTTTTGCAGATTTTTGCAGGTATTCTGCAGGTAATAGGTCTGCAGAGAGGGTGATAAGTTTAAGCTTATGTAAGAGTGTACAGACAAGGGATGTAGGAACAGGTTGAAAGTGAAATGAAGGGGGTGCATTGGTGATGGAGGTGGTAGATGATGATGTATCAGGGGATAGCTGATTAGCAAGAGATTGAATAGTCTCTGTGAAAAAAGTGTTAAAGGTAATGGCTATTTGAGTATGGTTATTGTGATCCGAGCCTAAAGGGATAGGTGTGATTGAATGACCAGGGTGTAAGAGCTTATTAATGCCTGAACAGAATCTTTGTGGCTTATTTTGGTTTGTTTGTTGGAGCTCAAAGTAAAAATTCTTTTTGTCTAACAATATGGCTTTTTTCGTTTCATTTCTAAGCTGTCTAAACTTTAATCGATCAACAGGGTTTTTAGCTGAACGCCAATTTGCCCATAATTTGTTTCTAAGGAGGATTTTTTGTTTGGTAGATTTTGAGAGCCATGGGGCTGGTTTAGTCTTGACTCTAACTGAACATGTTGGGGCATGGTAGTCTAAAATAGTTAAGAATTTTGAATTGAAGTATTGTACTGCTTCATCTAGAGGTAGGTTTTTTAGGGGTGACCAATCACATGCCAAGTGTTCATTTTGAAAGCTATTGGGGTTAAAATTATTTTTGGTACTTATTGTCCTGTAGGTTGTTGTGTTTGGAATATCACTTTTATATCTGATTATAAAAGATCAGTGAATGGTCACTTACATCTTCAGGGAGAGTTCCTACTTTGTAAGTTTGGTGGTGACTGTTTATAAGAATCCAGTTTAAGATGCTTTCCTTGCCATTAAGTTTATTGGTCCTAGTAGGGGATGTAATGGTTTGGGTAAAACCATATAGGTTAATATGAGTAGGTGGCTGTTCTGAGGAACAGCTCTTCCAATTAATATTGAAGTCACCAAGTACTATGGTTTTCTGTGGGTAAGTATTAGATAGCCAACTGAGGATATCCTCTGGGGTGCTGGAGTTATTACCTGGGGGAAGATAAACACAGATGATGTAGATGGATTTATGTTTATTAAGTTGTAATTTGGAAGTAAGGATTTATTTATTTACATTTGTTGACTGGGCTAGTCTAACTGGATATATGTCCATTTTCAGTAGAGGCCCAGGGAGAAAAGCTCCAACCATTAGCAGAGACAAGTTTACAATATACAGTAAAAATGACATAAATTAAAAACACATTGTTTAATTTGAGGATAAGATACTCATAGAAAAGAATTCAAGAAAATATATATATATTTTTTCAGCCTTATTTATAGGTAGAGGTTGAGAATCTAAAGGTGTCACCTGTAATTCACTTTTGTATAGAATAGCTACTCCCCCACCCTTCTTAGCTTTACGGTCTAGCATCAGGATATTATAGCCAGGTGGAATAATCTCATTATCTTGTGTTGAGTTCTTGAGCCATATTTCATTAAGACATAGGATGTCAAATGAATGTACATCCATGAGTGCATGTGGGTGAGCAACTTTGTTGTTTATGCTTCGTATGTTAAGATGAGCTATCAAGAGTGAGTTAGAGGGTCAGCCTAGCAATTGTGAATTAGCAGGAACTGGGGTGTGGGGCAGTGAAGTTGTGGTCGAGGCTGGTCCAGGGTTTGGGTGGATATCACCATCTAATAAGGGGTAAAACTGTACTCTTATTGAAAGTTTTAAGAGCCTACACATGTGCTCCTGGAATTTCCTAGTTCTTGAACTATAGAATTTAATGTGGGTCAGGCTATGATACTTAGCTGGTAGGTAGGTAGCTGTGATGGGTGTAAATGTATTGCTGAGAGGGACTTCAAGTGTTGGTATAGAGGTTTGCCTTACGGAGTTATAAAATCCTAGGCAGTTAAGGTATTCATAGAATGTAAGTAAGTAAGGTATAGAAAGGAAAGGTAAGAGTAGTATTAAGAGAAGCACCTTTGGGAATGGTGAGCCTGATGAAGGTAGCATAATGAGGTAGTAGTTATAGCTTAGTGAAGAAGGAAGGTACCAGTTTAGGTTTGTGTTTAACAGAAATGTTAATGGGTTACATCACTTTAAGGAGGTGGGTTATGTAAGGGAGTGTGTTAATGAGGGTGTGGTCTAGGGTGGATAAATGTAGAGGTACTGGGGTGGGTGGAATTTGGGGGCAGGGTAGGGGAGAGGAATGAGCTTGCAGGGTGAACGGAGCGGGTAGAGCCAGTGAAGGATTAAACCCTAGGAGAGGAGAACAATCAGTAGAGTGATGACTGCTAAGGTAAGTTTGGGAGAGATGGTTGGGAGGGTTGGTAGAGAAATAAGCAGAGTAAAGTAGAAGGAATAAAGTGGGACAGCAGGAGAGATAAGTGTAGGAAAAGCTGGAATGCCTGGGAGTTATACATTACGGTAGTAAGATATGTGTTCAAGGAGACTAGTCATGGGAAGAGGGTGCCCCCTACTGGTCAACAGGATATATTGCAATCCCGCCTACTCATAGGGGCTAGCAGGGTAAGAAGTAATGGGAGGCAAAAAAAGGGAGAAAAATATACAGAGATAGTGAGAGGGAATGGTATGGTAGGTAGGAGAAGAGATGGCTTTTGGCTGCTGGCTGTCCTGCCTAGGGAGTGTATGCTTACCTATAATTTACTTCCAGATATATAGGCAAGTCTAATTAATTACACACAGTGTTCTGGTAAACATACTTTCTTTGTTCCTTGAGAGAAAGAAGCTCAGGGAGAGGTTTAGCTCTATTCTTTGCCCCCTAGTATTAGATAAAGTAGGATTCTTGGTCTTCAGATGGGGCAAGTTCCCAAATTCCGTATACAGGACAGGCAGGTTGAAGAGTTGGTCACATAGAGGGGAACAGAAAAAAAAAGACTGGTAAAGAAAAACAGAAAAGATCTGACCACATTTACTCCTATAATAACAGCTTTAGATAAATACTAGAATACATAAACCCAAAAGTGCCAGGTAAACAGTCAGTTACTTTTCTAAATATATTGAATATCTACTAAAGTTAAGGATCCTAGGCAGATGCAATTCACCAGTTTAACCATACCCATTAGGTTCACATAGATGTATTCACAGCTATACAGATGTACTTATTGTATTTTATTCTTAATGATTTATTATAAACAAGAAAAACACAGCTAATTAGTTCTTCCAACCCTGCAAGTTGATAGTAGTCTGTCATTCGACACCCATGTAGCTAAAGTAGTTAGGAGACTACATTGCTACCTATCATAAAAATCCCACTAAGGGGGGTGTAAGAGCACAAAACTATGGGCTAGGCTTGTAAATGCCAACCTATGAACAAGGAGTTAGCACGATATATATATATATATATATATATATATATATATATATATATATATATATACCATACAACATCAGTTTTACTGAACTAAGGCAGTCTAGGTAGTGCCATATGTGGTTTTAAAAATCACTAGTGCAGCTAAAGCACTTTAGTTAGTAAAGGCAGGTACCAGATAGGTGACTATTAGCCTGTCGCTATTCTTTTAGTGATCAATACAGCAGATTTCATGGGTTTGGAGCCATATTACTGGACAGCTAATTCCATTCAGCATTTATTACATTAAAAGGACCAGTATAGCTAGTGTAGAGTGTATTTTACAAGAACCCAGCTCTTACGCTTTCAAACACGCTATGTTGATATGGCACAATTCAATTTAAGGTAGAACGGCTCATTATACCCTTAATCTATCACCTAATTCACTAAAAAGTGTGTAGATAGCAGCGTATGTAGTAACAGTAAGTGCGGACACCTTCCACAAATGTAAAAAACACTAACCCAACATTACGCGTTATGATCTATTCTAGCAGACCAGGGTAGTTTGCATACAGATCTTGAACTATAGGTTCATAGGTACTTATTAAGTTATTTATATGTGAGAATCTTTAGAAGTCTAGCCATCCATTCCCACTGAGTTTCTAACCTTAGTAGTTTAGTATCAAGGCCCCTGTATTTTGCAGAAGGCTTATACAACCTCGGGTGAGATAAGCCTTTAGTATTGTGCTAGAACCCTTTGTATAATAAGTCTGAATATCTTTAACCCTAAGTATGAAAAACCATAACCCCAGAGCAGATATTTACATGTTTCTCCTGTCTATAAGAGAAAACAGTGCCAAACCAGGGGTGAATGTGCAGTTTCTCATCCATACATCCAGACTGTGCCTGAATAAAGTAAGAGACGTACCTATCTTCACACGGAGAGGAAGACAGTTCTAGAGAAGTGGAATTATCTGTCAGACATATCTAACCCTACACAATGTATTTGATTCATTTTCCAGTACTGACTGAGACAGAGGACATGCCCTCCAGCGAATATCCAGGGTAGAATACAACTACCCCAAGACTAGTGGTTCTCTGCACCCTTACTATCTGGTCCCTCTGCATCCTTACTCTCTGGTCCCACATTATATACTACCAGTCTTCCTTAGATACGAGACATGCTAAATAAAACAGAAATAATACCCAAGGTAAAAAGCAATTAGTAGCTTTTGCCCCAATCATATATCACACAGTTGATATTAGACCAGTATTCTTGGTGAGTGTAAGGGGTGGATTCCTCATATAACTAAAACGCATTTGACTGAGACCATAAGACTGAAATTTCAAAATACTGAAAAATCACTTGACTGAAACCCCACTGTAGTGTGATCCTGGAGTTAGTATATATATAGTTAAGGGGGGTGTGGGGACACAGCCCCCATCTATTCTGGTTTAATATCGTCCACTTTACAATTCAGTATGTTGAAATTTAGCATTTTAAGATTTCAGTATTATGGGTTTCAGTCAAGTGATTTTTCAGTATTTTGACATTTCAGTCTTATGGTGTCAGTCAAATGCGTTTCAGTCATATGAAATTTCTACCATCTGATGTGGATCCATATATCAAATAAGTCAGGCTATGTATGGATGAGAAAGCTAATGAAGATTTGTGCATGATGGCATATCACCAAGTGTGCATGTGAACTAAGCTACCCGACAATAAAAATGTAGTCAATCAATAACAAAAGACTGAACTGGCTTGTCAGGAAATTAAATAATTATGAAAGAATGAGTATATGTTAACCTTTCAAGAACGACTCCAAGGAAAACCTTTGAACATGTGTGTGGCTGCCTGCCAGCAGCAGGGTATGTGCCTGTCTGTGAATAACTGTGAGCGAGCCTGTGACTATACAAGTAACAACTAGCCTGCCAGTAAGCAAGCAGAGGTTTCTAAGTGTATAAACAGGAAACTAGCCAATGATAAAATAAATGGGGTACTCTCACCCTCTGAATTATAGGAGGCGGGAATGCAGAAAATAATATAATGAGTTAGGCAGGATCAGTCCTATCTCACTGAAAGAGAACATTCAAGCCAGCATGGAAAAACATATTTACTGTACTATACAATCAATATATAACACAAAGAAAACCCTTTATAGTTATCATTTCTGTCAATTAACAGTTCTAAACAGTGCTAATGACTTCAAGTACATGTTAAAGTAGTCCAGGAGAAAGAAAGGCATTGTGGGTATTCCTCTGTACATGTTACCTAAGGAGTCCTACAGTAAGTTCTGGAGGTCACATGGGGAGAAAACACGTTGGCACTTTAGAACTGCAATCACTAAATAATAACAAGCATTTGAGTTTCAGACTTCATATTCTTTTAAAAGTATGCTAAAAATCTGTTATTCTGACAACATTATAAGAAAATAAGAACAACATTTTAAACTATATCTCTGATTTGGAGCCATTGTCCTCTGTTAATATCTGGCTTTGTTTTGCAGTTGAACTAAAAGGTTAAGAGGTACTAACTATTACATGGGTACAAAGGGTGTTGCTTTTACTGATGGTTGGTGTTGGCAGTTCCATATATTTAGCTTTAGAAAATGCAACTTAAAAAATGTTCTCTCGAGTCCAAATCTAGGAGTCATCTAAAGTCTGTCTGAAGTTGAAAACTGCAGAAAGTTGCAAAAATGATGAACAGCTAGTCAAAATTGCAAATGAATAACACATAGGTTCCATGTCTTAGTATAAAGTCAAAACAAAGACTACAACTTATTTTTGCTCACATATCATTTTATAATACAAGATCTTGATTATAATTAAAATAGGCTGCATCAGAAGGACAAGGTGTAAGTCAAAAAATGTCACTAAGGCTGTTAATCAAGATTATCTTGCATTAGAAATATTAATTCAATTTTGCCACTTTATAAAGATTTTCATATTTACATTTATGTTTTCATAATTGAGAGCTAGATGTTATTGAGATGCATAGAGTGAAATGTCATAGTAGAAGAAAACAAAAGACATTATTAATGTGCACGTATGACACTATACAGGACTGGTATTGCTAGATGCTTACTAATAGATATAGAGATGTACAATATTTGTATATGTGCATTAATATTTCCAAAACCAAGTGGCTTTCCAACTATTGTGTGGCATCAGGAGAAACCTTAGATAATGTTGAAAAAAATGACATTGATATTTATGCTGTAAGTTGTTCATGTTGAGAGATATTTAGCATTATTTCTGTTTTAGCTATACAATAAAGATCTTTGTATCTCTTTAAAGATGTCAACCAACAAGCACCAAGTTAAAAATGTCTTGCTGTCATGTGAAAGCTCACCATGTCTTGGTAAGAAAGATCATCCAACACTGTATGCTTAGATTGTATAGTTTCCAATATATGAAAGTTTGTGAAACTTACAGAAAACGTATTTCTAAGTCTGTGCACACTATACTGTAGTTCTGCACCACAGTAAAGAATGTCACTGACTGGCTACAGTCATTTAAAGACATTTTTTACTGCTAACATTGCCGTTTGTACATTTTTAAACAGCATTTCTATCTCAAAAGTTAATTACAATTGGCTTATTTCTAACTTGATGTACAAGAAAATACTCTGGAATGTTAGGAAGCATGTAGGTTGCAAGAGGTATGACTTTCCTTAGCCCATGTGCAGATCTGAATATGCATATGCTATAATAATTAAGTGTGCCTGATTTTAAGGTCCTTTGTCACTGATTCTCCCATACTCAAGGGAGCCTCCAGGATTTTTTGCAGGAGGGTGCAAACCCAGTGCCCCCCCATGCTGCCCTCCCATGCATCCATTCCAGTGTCCCATTACTTGGCTATTTATCCCCAGTTGCCATAAACACTGTTCAAAACTCTCAGTGTAAATACTGTTTTATACCTTACTTCTACAATGATTACTGATATTTGGATTTAATTTACAACTTTTATTTCAAATTTTGTAGCACAAACACTGACAGACATTTGCTAAGCAAAGCAATAGTTTTACAATGAAAACAGACTTAGCACTAAGTCACTGGACTTGAACTTTTTGTTGTACTTTACCAGTTTTGTTTATTATCCACTATTCTTTGTTTTTAATCTACGAGACTTAGCACTAAAACTTCTCTGCCTTTGAAACTCACATTCACTGAAACAGCATTGGAACCCACATTCAAAGAGAATGCATCTGGGCAGTGGCGAGTTAAGTTTACCTTTGGGGTGTTTTCAAATCATAGGCCCCCTTGAACACATTTTTAGGACTATGGAAAAGTTCTGTGATTCAGCTTTCTGATTGTATTAATTATAATATATAATAACTGAATTATATCCCTTGTATAATACAGCACCACCTGTTACAGTGTGTTTTAAATTTATAGTTTTGAACATTTTTCCAGTAAGCAATGAAAAAAACATATGAACCAGTAATAACAAACGACCTAGCTCAGAATGTTTCAACCAAAAAAACCCCACTCAAACTTCTGTCATTATAAAAAGTCTTTCGGCTTTTCCCGGTTAGGGGTCACCACAGCGGAACTCCGGTCCTCTCATCATTGGCAGTGGATTTTACGGTGCCGAGTTGCCAGCCTGACACCCAACCTTCAATGAAGGCACACCCATTCACGCTCACACCTACCTGCATGTCTTTAACATCACTCGACCGTGGGGAGGACATGCAGACTCCACAAAGAAGGTGCTCATAATCCACCAATATCAGTCAATATGCATAATCTCTGCAGAAGTAAAAGTCATCTGAATAATTCCACATTATAAAGATCTGAAACTAATGAAAAGGTTGTTGCTAGAAAACAACTTATATTTCAGTGTTTCATCTACAAATTCAGTGTCTGTTGCCCTTGAAGAATAAATTGCCTATGTTACATTAAAAGAAATGGTAAGCTGGTATATTGCAATAGAGAATGGGTGACAAGCTAAAAGAGATGTTCATAGTTTACTAGGAGTCTCATCCAAAGGAGGACATACTAAGGACTGCAGCACCCCTTAAAATACAAATTTACATGCTGTGGGAGTAGAACGTACAGCCCTCTGCATCAAGATGCAAATATGCTACCTGCTGTGCTACTAACACTGCTTTAAAATTCTATACCACAATAATGATACCATTTGCTAAACAAAACAGTTGCACATTTTAAGTAGTCTTAGCACGAGCAGCGGTAAACATCTCCTCCCTTGAAGCTCACAGTTCCTTGAAGATGCACTTGAAAATAAATTCCACCTGCTAACTCTAACTAGGGCATTTTTCTCTCTCTCTCACACACACAATCACACAAACTATCTATGACAGCAGTCCCAAAATCTTGCATTGGTAATGGCAGACAATTACGTCATATCAAGGGAAAGGACTGATGTCCCACTATAAGTAGTAGCTCCCCCCAAAGTGCTATAAATAATAGCATTCTGTTGAATTGAGCAGAAAATATCACAATAAAGATATCTGGGCAAAACACCATGAAATGTATACGATCGGTGTGGAACTAATTATGACAAACAAAATTGGAAAGAGGCTAGAGGTGGTCATATCAGATTACCTGAAGACATATCAACAATGTCAGAAAGGAGTTAAGAAAGTGCCACATCCTAAAAATGCATTCACTGAGAAAGAAAGACAAGTTAATGTTGCTATTTGCTTGATGCTTAAAGATGCACCAAGTCAGATGTATGCATACACATGATAGTATCAAATATGTTACCCTTCCTCCAATTTCAGTTACTCAGCCTAGAAGGCAAATTAGATAATGAGCATCTTGAGTGCGAAAGGGTCTTTAGAGAGAAAGAGAGGGGGGAGGATGCAACAGCCAAATTCAAGTTCTCTATTCCTGGTGGAGACCTGGGAGTATGCACTACTGTTCTCCACCTATACCAGTGCTTGTCTGGTTCCTAATAACCTGTGAAGTAAGTTAAACTTAAATAGGACAGCCAGGCAGTCGGGCATATAAGCTGTTAGCCTCAGGAATTGTTTGCAGTACGGGCACTGGGATGGGATGGGACGGGATGGGACTGGGAATGGGGAGGGCACTAGGGGGAACCTTAAGGAGTGTAAGGCTAAGAGGTGCCAACAAGCTTTAAATTGTCTCGGGTCTAACTCTCCTCAAACTTCACTCATAAACTGAATGTCTAACCAAGCTAGCTAAGCTAACAATGTCCCCAGGCAACCAAAAGAAAGTAATACTTGTGGCTACACAAGAGCAACAACAATTTTATACATTTTGTCCAAGACTTTGCTCCCCGTGACTGCCTCCCTAATATTGCCATCTTCTATGTTTATATTGCAAATGATCATTAAAAAGCTGACCTTTAAAGGGGACAGCATTCCATTAGAATTTTATCACAGCTGTGAGCCATACAGCAAACTGCAAAAACATTAACTTCCAGAATGATACAGGAAGATGCTTGTTATTTAAGAATTGACTACATTTCAACACTCATCATAGGAGATCAAGCGCACTTCTAAACCATATTACAACTTATTATGTAGGAATAAGCCAGCTTAGGCAGTGGATAATACTGAATGTCCCTTATGTAAATACAGCAGTATTTATTGCCTAGAATGAAGCGGTGCTGTTATACAAGTTACATACTAAAACAATGCATGAAAAAAATGCCTTTCCACATGTCCCTTGATGCAGCTGGGGCTTTGAGTTTACAGGTGAACATACTTCAGTAAGATACCCATATTAGCTCCTACTTTTCAATGTTTTAAATGTAATGAGTATAAGTCATCAATTTTAGCACACTTAACGCCTGTCTTTAAAATGGAAGACTTGGAATAGTACAGGAAAACTGTCACTGATGGAGCATCTCTGTGCCCCAATCCTGTTGTGGGTGCCTGTGTGTTCTAATATCTGGGAGAAACGTACTTTGTGGCAGTGAGTGTTGTACTCTGCTAATAAGGGTCATATGTAAACCCCTATGCATACCTCTCAACTACTATGGTTTAGGAGCAATGCTGTTTTGTCCTTAGATTTAGCCTCTGTTTCCTTATTATACATAGTTCCTTCATAAAAAAGCCAGTGCTATGATGCTTAATGCTCAGTGGCTGAAGAGTAATGTCCATTGTCTTTAGTTTCTTCTATCTGCCATATAACACAACAGACCCTTATTAAAGAAAAATTAAACCCAAATGGACTTGATGCAGATACATTTACTGTCTCAGCCAGTGCCAATCAGATGTGATGACCTCTCGTGGATTTGGTATGATTTAACAAAGCAGAAGGGGACTGACCTTGTTGCAAAATATTTACAAGCTTTTCACCTTCATACTCATATAGCCAAGCCAAACGATTAAGTTTATCCATACATCCTACTTGAATCAAAACATAACCTCCCAAAACACACCCCAACACACACACTACTGACACCCAGTCTCAAGTGCACTGCTTTCACGTTTTGGTGCCAACCTGGAAGCTGCCATTCAAAGTAGAAAAAAAAATTACCTCAGGAGCTTCTTTCTTGTCTCTGACTCCCTGCCTCTGATCAACATTAACATACCTTCAGTTCTACAATTTCACAACTAAGTGCTGCACACCATCACACGATGATATCTTAACTGAGCTCTTTCTGGTCACAAAAATCTTCGTTCGGGATACCACCCTATCTTAATGTCACTTAATGTCATATTGTTTTACAAGTAATGCTAAGCCAGTGCAAAACAAAAATTACACAAATTCAAATGCTCCAATATAGTCTATTCCAGGATTAATTATTTGAAAAGAAATTAGTGTAAAACCACTAATGTTAGGTTAAGATAAAATACTTTAGTCATCATGGTAACAGGTTGGTTAACTCCAGGTTAACCAAGTCGATTCAACCTTTTTTCTTAAAAAAGAGCAAAAGGTCATGTCTGAATACAAACCATGTACTAAACTGAGATGCTTTTTATGCAATGTTAAGAGGAAAGGATGATATTATCTTTATAAGTGAGACTTGGCTTAATGAGACGAATAAACCCCTGGTACTAGGAGGATTTAGGGGATATCACAACCACAAGTCAAATAAAAAAAAATGGTGGAGTGTAGGTATTTGCTAAAAAACATGTTACATCTTCTGCCATCTTTTCTGGTAACTAAACTGAAATAACTGGTGAATAAAATCAGTGAAGGTAGTCTGAAACAGTGTGTGACAATTTCCTTTACACCCTCCCCACCAGTCAAATAATAATTTGGACAAATTTTCTACTTCTCTGGAGAGCTGTTTTCAACAGGGATTTGACATGATAGTAGACTATTTAAATGCTTTCTGCATCAAAGGAGGTAAATTGGTTTTGGGAAATAATGGTATTGATTCCATTATTAAAACCAGTAAAGGACTGGGTTATTTACAAATACCTGATGAACCAACCAGAAACAATAACACAGTGAATATTGTTTGGGTGAATGAAGTGGATACAGTTAGCTATTAAGATTCTGGACCAGAGTTGTCTGGTTCTGATCATCTGTCTGTCTATTAAAAGGCCAATAAATCCATGGCTAAGGATTCTTACACAAACTGTGTTTCAAAAGTTAAGTTCTACCAGGTAGACTATACTAACATTTCCAGGGAGCTGTCTAATTTGAACTGGCATGAGGACGTGAAACAGAAATCCATTTCAGTCTGCTGGGACCTATTTTATATGCAACTTTATTTTTGAAGGACATGCATATTGCTTATGAAATGGTTAACAGGTACTGCAAAAAGAAAAAATGTATACTGGACAATGAAGCTGGATAGACTTAAAGGAAAGAAAAAATGTGTTGTATAAGAGCTAGAGTACATAACAGAAATAACTTTTAGATGATTAAAACTATGTATCAACATTTAGTGAAGAATTCTTGGAAAAAAATATGAGATAATTGTGGCTACTTTCACTACTGCCAATCAAAAAAGTTCCTTTAAAACATTCAAGGAGTTATAAGAAGGGACAAGACAACTACATCAATCTGGTTAAGGATTATGTTTTAATAGACAAGACTGTGAACATCTCTAGGCCAGTTAAGCATTCTTCATTTAACAAAGACAATATTTGAGGGCATTGGATTGTGACTGTCATGGAGGATGAGGAGGCACTACAAGCAACTACAAATGATTCTGCAGTCAGGGTATGCTCCTCAAATATGGCAGACTGCTGCTGTAGTTTCCCATTCATAATCTACATATGGTAATCAGTAAATGCATTCAGTAATAAAAGACATTTTACATTCTATTTCCAGAAGGGAAAAAAACGTTTTCCTTCTACTCTTTAAGGTATCAGTTAGATCTTACATTGAATATGTTGCCTTAGCTTGTGCATATAATCAGGACCAGTTATTAAAACTTGAAAGAATGCAGCATTTTTTTCATTAGGTAAATTAGTAGGTTCAACCACCTAAATACAAGGATTAACAGAGAGAGCTGTTATTATACTCACTTAGCTATAGACTAATTCATAGTGACCTTGTCTTAACTTATAAATGTTTAAGAAATGCTTGTTTGACAGCTATGTTAGGCATAGAGTTTAGGTCAAATTATTCTGAAAAATAATTTTGGTTCAGATATTATCTCTTCAGTTTACAAAACTGTTCTGGGGAAAAGGTCACTGTACAGGAGAGCAAATAAATTATGGACTGGTCAACCATTAAATATTAGAATGGTAAAATGTTTTGACATGTGGGATGATTATTTGGCATATGGCATTTTCCTTCCCTGTAAACGTTGGCAAACTCAAGTAAGGTCTGTTCAGAGATTTAGAGTTTGAAATTTCTAAAAGACTGAGCATATGAAAGCTCTTGGACTATTAATGGTGTTTGCTTCCATCTCCAGGATATAGCATGATGCGGATAAGGCATGGGATGTAACACACACGAATGAAGGAACATAAGAATGAGCTGTTTTGTCAGCACTTCAAAAAAAAAAAAAGAACAAAATGTACATTACATTCGTGGAAGTGTACTTCTGTATGAGGTTTCTGGAGTCAAATGTGCTGAATCTGAGCTAACACATGTGAGTGCAGACTGCCTTTGCAACTGTGAAGGTTGTAATATTTAACACACTCGGGTTGCAAAGAGATTGACTTGAATATAAATATGATATACTAAGTGTGGCATGTACTTGGTGTTACACTGTGAGGAAGTGTGAGAACACTATGGATAAATTCCGAGTCACAGAAAAAATGGAATAGCAGTATAGCCTTGACTTACTTCACATTTATTTAATGAAAACTCCTGTTGCCGCATCATCTCAGCCTCAGAGGAAGCATTTTATATGTAGGTTTGAAAACAACACTGACAAAGTCAGAATCATCATGCAATTTGTTTGGCAGTAATGGTAACTTTAAAGTTATAACAATATTGTTTAGGTGCATGGGGGACTTTGCCATCATGTCAAATACTGTGTGAGCTGTTTGAGTGGCTCTTGTGAAGCAGGATGGCTTGTACATGAGGATTAGTGCATGTGTTGGGTCTTACCAAATGATATTAAAGCAAGCAGTATTACTATTTTAAGGATTTGTAAGAACAACTTGGACACTTATCATGGGGATCATTTTCTGACATACTGGCATGCTAGAACAGCATTACAGCCGATGTCTGAAATAACTGTATGTAAACATACAGGCATATATAAACATACTACCACAGAGAACATTTGACCAACCTGGATTAGTCTCTGATTTTCATCAGAGGGCAGCAAATTACATGACAGAAGCCTTAACAGCTTTCAACAAATGTAGGAGGGCATGTGTTGTCAGTCTGTTCTCACTGTTCAGTTCTTTCTAGCCAATCATATAATTCAGGGTGCTAACTCAACCTGGAATACTAGTAGAATATGCAGATCCCTACTAAATTGTGGGTTGCTTTATTAACGTTGTGTTTCATACCTTTTCCCCTTTGACAACTAGCTTCACTAACCTTGTGTGTTCCATACCTTATCCGTCCTGACAGTTGCAATTTAAAATCATCTACTTAACTAGCTGTTGAGATGGAATGCTATTAGCCCTTCTGGCTCAAACAGAAGACAGTTTAGAAGTCTGTCTGTTAGCAAAAGAGGGAAGGTCAGGTTTACTGAGACATTTGTAAGCACATACCTCCAAATAATCTTAGATATTTACTGTGCAGTTCTGTTCTTCAATACTGCCATTTTTTATATTGAAAACTTTTGGTCACCAGTGGACTTGGGTGGTAATCAGTACTATCTTCCGTGTATGATTATGATCAAACTTTGCCCTCTGGCTTTTTTTTACAGACGCTGAAATATATGCTAATCCTGAATGGATGGAATTGATAAAAATTCACCAAAAGGTATATTCTAAATGCACCTTTGTTTCTCCTGCAATGCAAATCTTCATATTCCAAACACCGTGCTATGGTACACACTGGACTTTTACATATGCCTGTTTAATTACATACAGTTATTTCAGACACGGGCTAAACTATCTTCTGTTTGAGCCAGAAGAGTTAAAAGCATTCTATCTCAACAGCTAGTTAAGTAGATGACCTTAAATTAGGTGTCAGGAGGGATAAGGTATGGAACACACAAGGTTATTGAAGCTAATTGTCAAAGGGGGAAAGGTATGAAACACACAACGTTAATAAAGCTAGCCCACAAATTAGTAAGGATCTGCACATTCCACTAGTATTCTAGGCTGAATTACCACCCTGAATTATATGACTGGCTAGAAAGAACTGACCAGTGAGAACAGACTGGCAATACATGCCCTCCTACATTTGTTGAAAGCTGCTAGGGCTTCTACCATGTGCTTTGCTGCCCTCTGATGAAAGTCAGAGAGTAGTCCAGGTTGGTCAAATGTTCTCTGGCAGTACCATACACTGTTATCCTACCTTACAATAACTGCATTTATCTCAAGCAATGTTTTGTAAATTGTTTGTTTTTTAAAGGGTGGTCAAAGCTTTATAACTTTAGTTATAGCCATGATGTATTGCAGTGAGTTTTCCACTTTGCCCCAGTGTTGTGCAGCTGTGGTGCAGTACATATAAGTAAAACTATGGTGGTAAGGTCTCATTTAAGGGAGTGCAGGGGGTTTACCCCCCTGAAAAAAAAAACATAAACTTTTTTTTTCTTTTTACTCCAGTTTTGAGTTACTGTTTATAATTTAAAAGAAACTAATAAAGCATAACTCATGGTTTGGTGATAAGACCTAAGCTATGTAAACTGCCATACACAGTTTGTTCTTTGCATTCAGAAACTCACACATACCTTAACTTAAGACACTACTAATAACACTAAAAAAATCATACCTGATCCTAAAAAAGGAGGAGCAACTGGCAAGGCAAACGGCTATATTATTTAACAACCTGTATATTTAAACAGTTGAAAAGCGGCGCTTCGCTTCAGAATCTGTAAGGGGATTATTTGTATCTTAAAACAAAACTGTTTCACCACTTAGCCAACTGGCTATAACATAACAACAATATAATCATTCTTTATTTACTACACTAATATCATATCCATTTTTGCCGCACGATGTTCAAAGTGGACTGTGAAATACACACTCAGTTCAAAAAAACTAAACTAGACATACCACTTAGATGGGAGCGCTACCTGTAGGATCCAGGTATTCTCAGGTTTTATTTGACACAGCTAAAACATGTTTTCGAGCATACAGTTGAATAAAGGCTGCTGCCTGCTTTGCCACAATTACAGTGCTGCATCCAGGAGTAGCCGAAATACACATTAAAAACAAACTGTTTCACCACTTCTAAGCGTGGTTTAAGCTATAACAACAGTAATATACTCCAGTGCACGATGTTCAAAGTTCAAAGTAGACTGTGAAATACACACTTTAGTTCAAGAATTCAAAACTAGACATACCACTTAGATGGGAACGCTACCTGTAGGATCCAGGTATTCTCAGGTTTTAGAAATGGCGGGTAACTGAAGTCTTATTTGAAACTGAAACCTGGGGAGGAGGGGGGGAATAAATGATAGGTGGGGGCTTGGGCTACACACTCGCTACACACTCAACAAAGGTAGATAGCTCTTTTATTTTTTTTGGGAAATTCAGCAGAATATTCAGCCTTATTCTGCTTTTAAATAGTACTTTACAGGCACCAATTTACAGCCTTGTTAAGCTTTAGTTATGATTTTCAGGCACCAAATATAAGTCCGTTGCAAGACCAATGTAATTGGAGTCTAAGACCTAGAGCTAATAACACTTGTAAAACTATACCTTGGATCCTAAAAGGCAGTGAGCAACTGAAGGCAAACGGCACTATTATTTAACAACCTGTATATTTAAACAGTTGAGAATCTGTAAGGGGATTATTTGTATCCTCTCATACAGGGAACAATAGGGCTGCGAAGCAGGGGAGCCACCTAGGATGAAAGAGGGAGGTCAGGAATAAGGTTAGAAGGCAGTGAAAAGACAGTATATGTAATCTTTTTACATTAAGTACAAGTAAACTGCACAACCAACTAGCGCTTAAGGCAGTAACAATTGGTCTTCTACTTTAGTTAAAGATCGCTAACAGTAGACAGTAGATGTAATATTTATACTTTAAGTTCATGTAAAATAGATCACTTTACTAGAGCCTAATTCAGTAAACAATAGTTCATCCACTCTATTTGACAGTCGCTAACAAATGTTCGAGCATACAGTTGAATACTAGCATAATTTGTTAAGCATGATTAGATATAGCATTAAAAAGGGTTACTGCTGCCTTTGCGACAATTACAGTGCTGCATCCAGGAGTAGCCGAAATACACATTAAAACAAAACTGTTTCACCACTTCTAGCGTGGTTAGCGCTATAACAACAGTAATATACTCATTCAGGATTTACTAAATACATATCCATTTTTCAGTGCACGATGTTCAAAGTAGACTGTGAAATACACACTTTAGTTCAAGAATTCAAAACTAGACATACCACTTAGATGGGAACGCTACCTGTAGGATCCAGGTATTCTCAGGTTTTAGAAATGGCGGGTAACTGAAGTCTTATTTGAAACCGGGGAGGAGTAATGAAATATAAGGTTTCGCTGGGGGCTTGCTACACACACTCGCTACACACTCAACAAAGTTAGATAGCTCTTTTATTTTTTTTGGGAAATTCAGCAGAATATTCAGCCTTATTCTGCTTTTAAATAGTACTTTACAGGCACCAATTTACAGCCTTGTTAAGCTTTAGTTATGATTTTCAGGCACCAAATATAAGTCCGTTGCAAGACCAATGTAATTGGAGTCTAAGACCTAGAGCTAATAACACTTGTAAAACTATACCTTGGATCCTAAAAAAGGCAGTTGAGCACTGAAGGCAAGCGGCACTATTATTTAACAACCTGTATATTTAAACAGTTGAAACAGAATCTGTAAGGGGATTATTTGTATCCTCTCATACAGGGAACAATAGGGCTGCGAGGGAGGGGAGCCACCTGTATATTTAAACAGTTGAAAAGCCAGAATCTGTAAGGGGATTATTTGTATCCTCTCATACAGGGAACAATAGGGCTGCGAAGCAGGGGAGCCACCTTGGATCCTAAAAGGCAGTGAGCAACTGAAGGCAAACGGCACTATTATTTAACAACCTGTATATTTAAACAGTTGAAAAGCGGCGCTCTGCCCAGAATCTGTAAGGGGATTATTTGTATCCTCTCATACAGGGAACAATAGGGCTGCGAAGCAGGGGAGCCACCACTTAGATGGGAACGCTACCTGTAGGATCCAGGTATTCTCAGGTTTTTTTTTTCTTGCTACATGTATGACTGCTTTAAGCAGTCACTAAAATAACTAACTAACTAACTAAATAAATGTAGAACTACTATATGACGGCACCTTTGACCACTAACTTTTGCCTTCTGTCTCTGGCTATATAAGATGAGATGCTGATTAGGCAACTGTCTTTATAGAATGGGGATAGTGTTCTACTGGGGTGGTATATGGGGACACTAAAATCTGTGGGTTCCCAGGTTAAACAAAAGGAAATAAATTCATGTAAATAAACAAAGTCAGTGACTATCTCCCAGCCAGAACTAAACATAATAAACTACACGAGCAATATGCAGAAGACTAAAGGGCAGACATTTTCCCTAGCATTAAGTTGATTAGTAACAATTTTGGAATAAGCACAAGAGATTCTGGAATGCAATGAACAGTTTTACAAATGACAGCAAATAAAAGCAACCCAGAACAAGTGCTATCAGAACCTCATACTAATGGTGCTAATAGGCATTCTCACTTTCTTTAATACATAACCTACCGATCTTACATGGTACATATCTATAGCCGATGAAGGGAACTAATGTTCCAGACTTCAGCCAAAAACCTATTGATTTAAGCAGTTTTAGCAGGAAGTCAAACAAATAAACATATATGTGTACACACACACACACACACACACACACACACACACACACACACACACACACACATACACACACACGCACTTTCATTTAAGCTGCTCTAAAATTCATCTAGGTTGGACAGAGAGTTTGGCAAGCTTGGCTGTAACCTTGGCTATCTTTAAGGTGCGTCTATATTATATCCTCGAACGCTTAAAAAAGCGAATGCTGATTGATCGAACTTATTTTCGCGAAACTGCAAAATATTGAAGCAGCAGAAACTCGAATTTTTTTCCTAGGGAAAGAATTTGGTTGCCCGTTTCTGTTGCTTCGGTATTTTCAGTGTTATGGTTTAAAGTTACCGGTCGGATTCAGGGAAGTATGCGATTGTGTGGATGTGAGTGTTAGGGTGATTTAGGTGAGTTAGGGTTAGGTGTGTGTGCGATTGAGTGGACATGAGGGTTAGGGCGGATTTAAGTGAGTTAGGGTTAGGGAGCGGGTGAGGTGAGTGTGCGACAGTGACGGACCTTATGGTTAGGGTTTGGGTTAAGGTAAGTGGGTAGTTAGTGGTGTGTGCATAGTTTAGTGTAGGGTTAGGTATCAGATTTTAGGTGTATGTGTGTGGATTTCTGTTTGTTTGGTGTGGTTGTGTTGTGTGTATGTGTTTTGGATCAGCGATTTTTTTCCCTGGAAAAAAAATCGCTGATCTGACAGTTCGAGATTGTAAGCTTTCGCTTAAATTAGGTCGATCAATCAGCGTTCGCTTTTTTAATGATGATATAATATAGACCCTTTAAGGTAGACATGAGCTCTCAAATAAGTACTTATGCTGCAGTCCTCTCCAAGCCTCTGAAATCCTTTACTGTTTTTTCTTTAATTTATGCTATCTGTGCACAATTCATTTTTGTATTTTTCTATTTGCACTTTTAATTAAAAATGTGAAGATGCCTGTAAAAGGACAGTAGTCATGGCTGCCTGCAAAATAGTATAAAAAATACTGCTGAACACTATTCAACATATTGATGCTGTTACTGCTATGCTCTGAAATAGGTCCCTTTTTTCTGGAAATACAGCTAACTAGCTTGCTAAAGTCTCCTTAAATCTCTTCCACTGAGAAATGTGGGGTTGGTTAGGCATAATGGTTAAGGTCCTCATCTCACAAACACAAAGTTTGTGTCTGTGTCTTTCGGCTTTTCCCGTTTAGGGGTCGCCACAGTGGAACTCTGGTCCGCTAATGATTGGCAGTTGATTTTTACATACCGACTTGCCAGGCCTGACGCACAACCTTCAACGAAGGTACGCCCATTCACGCATGTCTCCACGCAGAAGACGCTTTAGCTGAGAATCGAACTGGACAGCGTCTTACTGTGAGGCGACAGCGCTACCGCAGCTTCACCACCACACAAAGTACAGGGTTTAATTCTGATCTCATGTTATTGGCTAAATTTCAAATGGCCCTTCAGGGCAGTTAACCTGGTATTTACCCATGAATACTTTCAGCCAATTGCAGTGCTGTCTGATCTTACAACAGTTACCTCAGCTGCATTTAAAAGTGTGATTCCCAGCACTCGGGAAAGCTTTAGTGGATATAATCTTTGTGGATCTGCCTATGGTTTGAAACAGGCACATTATTCTGTGAAGGAAACAAGGTGTTAACAATTTCTAGACCCTCATGTTTCAGGAACTAATTTTGTTAATGCAGGCCTCTCTCTGAGTGCTAATAAAGTAATATGGAAAAAGACATTATTAGGCCAGACAAAACTGTACTATTTCAAAGTTGCTGTCTGTTACTGTTGAAGCCCATCAGAACTGACTATTATTTTCTTTGGCTTCCTGTTGACATGCCGAGATTTATAATAGTGAATCCCATAATGCCAAAGAAAAAACACAATAACACCGGATAACAACTAATGATAAGCATTTTTTTTCTCCTTTAAAGCTGTTTTTTTTTCTTACAGAGATCAATCCATCCTGCACCGCAGATGTTGGAGGCAGGAGCAAAATTATACATACTAACTTCAAGATCACTATACCTCAGAAAAAAGAAAATATTTTGAGGAAAAACACAGTCTCGAATGTAATAGATATATATACATATGAAAATGCATTTTTGGTTATTCAGTCCTGCAATTTAAGGACTTATGCTATTAGAGTCTCAGAAATTCAAATGGTTATCTATGTTTTGACATTTTTGTGAAGGACAGGATCTTTCATTGCAGAACTGGTCAAGTATGCTGCTAATGTTAACATGCCTTTTACACTTAATGCAATCGGTACAGTCAATGGCAAAATACAATCTAGCTTTGAATGATTACAGTAATAGCATTAAACTACAGGACTTCATCACAACAATACTAATACTACAACTAAGCTTTCCTCAGTAAGATGCAAAATCATTGCCACACTAACACCACTATACAGTCTAAAGGCAATTTAAATACATCCATACAATAAAAGACTGTTATACTTTAACTACATTAAACAAATAGTCAACTGACAATTCAGGAAGTAATTTCAAAGAAATAACCTAACCGTATCTCTGATGTAAAGTTATCATTCAGCAAAAATATACATAATGTTGAGTCCACCAACAACCTAACACTAAATAGACTATCTTTTCAATATTGGCTAATAATCGACTGTTAATGTATAAGTCGTCCCTTTAGTTTTGTGTATTGCACATCTTCTGATTACCTATGATCATTCATGACTCCATAACCTCAGGTTGACATGCAATAATATAGCTAGATTTGTTACAGTAGATTACAGCAGAGCACACCCCTGCTTGGCCCTTAGTAGCCTAAAGTGGTTGGATTTTAACCATCAACTGCCCCTAATTGAGTTTATACTTGCACATAAAGTCATATATAACCCAAATTGTTCTGTCTGGCTAGCATTTTAATATGCACAATATGATCCAAGTACTTCGAACTTTCACTGGACAGTTAGTACAAATACCCCACCCCCACAAAAATACAAAAAACAAATAAGAAATAAATACAATTATATAATACATGTCCATTCATTTTCAAAAACGTGCACACTGATTGGATACCCAATCAGAGTGCCCATTGTAAATCTAACATATCCCAACAGAAAGAACACCGGCCGCTCAGTGGCAGGCTTTCTGTTAGACTATGCCAGTTTAGATTGCACATGGGACAGGGCAAAAATATGAGTAATATTAAAGATATTTTGGAAAAGTCTATACAGTTCCAACTTATGATTACTGGCAACACGATTGATCCTACCACCAGTGACCATATCTCTAAGTTGCCCAGACCTTTACAGAATGTCCCTGATTTTCCTCATGTAGTTGCCCTGCCCACATAAAAGTTTTGATTTTCTGGTAGATTGTTTGTCAGTTAATAATGCCAGGTATTAGAGCTTCATAATTCCAAAAACATGCAAGTAGTTACTTCTTAAGGAAAATAAAGACACAACTCAGAGATGATCTTCTCACTTCTTACCAGCTTCTCTTGCACTTTTAACAATGTATCTAAGCAACCATCTATTTCCTCCGGACTCCTCTAGCTGCTGTTGGTTTTATTTAAGGAATTTGATTTAAGGAAAAAAGTAATAATAAATTATAACAAATAACCTAACATAAGTAACTGTATAGCTGTGCAACACAAGCCCAGAAATTGCCACTTCCTTATGGTATTTTGTCAAAAATGCTCTTGCCTTATCTAACAATATGCCTCTCAATTACCAAAAATATAACCCTTTTATTTGTTCAGGATAGAAAGTGATATCTTTATAGATTTTAGCATTAAAATATTAATTTCTTCTCACCATTTTAAAACTTAACAGTATTTACAAATGATCATGTATTTTGTAAGTAAACAATCATCTTCTTGTGCCTGAAACCCTTGAAGATAATACCCTGCCATTGATAAGGTCTACAAATGTGCACAGGCATGTACACATGCAATACATCAGTATGCAGACCAGGAGCCAGAAAAATACTCAACTGCTATCATACAAAGGCGTTATTTAAGAAAGGTAAACAATTCCTTTGTTAAATAATGTTACTGTATAAGAGCAATAATTCACGACTGTGTGTGGGTATATCAGGATTTATCCATTGAGCCTTGGTTTAATCACTGGGGCTTCCCCTCGTGATCAAACCGTACCATCTGTGGGTAAATCCTGATATTTATTTATTTGCATTTGTTTACCGGGAAGGTCCACTGGGCCAAAAAGTACCTGGGGAAAAAAGTTCCACAATGATTTATACAATACATACATTTGATAAAACTCAATTGGCAAATATAACAAGTTTTAAACAATAAACACAGTTTTTAATAAAGTAAGAAGACAATGCAGCTTGTACATAAATCTGTCAACCGACAGTACATTTGTACATAGGTGAAGAAATAGATTATCATCCAGGGATAAAGGTGTAGTTTTAGAAGGTAATATAGGATGGAGGTAAGGAACAAGGGGGATAGTAGTAGGAGAGAGATAAAGTCAGGTTACAGGTAAAGAGGAACTAGTACAAGAGAAGGAAGAGAGATGCATATATGAAGGTGGAAGAGAGTTCCATAGTCTAGCAGCGGAAAAGGAGTGGAGCATTTGACCAGTGGAGAGGTTAGGATTTTCTACTTGCAAGAGTATTTGATTTTCCGAGTGGAGAGGTCTGTTAGGTGGGTATAGTATAAATAGAGAAGAAAAGGGCAGGGCAGTTGGACAGACTTGAATGTTAGTTTGTAGGCAGTTAATTTATATATTTATTTAAATGGAGAAGTACAGTATGGCTTAGAAAGAGTAAGGTATTGCAAAAGGTGGTTAGTAGTCTGCAAGAGGTGAGGGGGTTGCAGGTAGTAGTAAATTATTTAGGAGAATAGGCTACAGGTGAGATTATTGGCAATGAGAAGAGATGAACTTACCAGGTTTATTGGGCATATTAAGTGATGGCAGAGGAGAAGTTTATACAGACATATCCTGTAAGTGATGAAGTAGTTATGAAGAGGCTTTTTAAAGTGGTAAAGATTATGTTGAAGGCGAATGGGAGTTGGTAGGGTGTTCCATTTTTGGGCCATGGTCCATGAGCATATTAACTGTCCTGCTGGAATTTTGGGTTTATGCACTATTTATTTATTTGGCATTTGTTTACAGAGAAAGTCTGTCTGGGTCATAAGGTACCCATTTTCAGTAGATGCCCAGGGAGAAAAGCTCCAGATACATATGCTTAACAGAATGAAAAACTAGACAGACATAATAAAGTCATAACATTCAAGCAGAAAATTTGAAAAACTACACATTAGTTTGTCAGAATAAAAACTCAAACATAAAAAGTCATAGTGTTAAAGTATAAATTATATGGAGAGCCTGATAATAGGAAGATGTAGCATTTTTTATATAATAGTTGATTATCATAATGATTATTAATATTCTAGAGGTCATGAAATATGGTAACAGGCTATACTGGTGAAGGCATAGGATAGTACGAGTAGAGAAGGGGAGGGTGTGATAGAGGCAATAGTAAGAATAGATGTAGAAAAGGTATGAGTGTAATCTCAGGGGAGTATGTGTAGAGGAAGGGATAGTGGGGTAAGTTAGTAGTGGGGACAGACAGAGCAGAAGTAGAAAAGGGTATAAGGGTACCTCAACCTTGGCTAATACTGGAGCAAATACAAACTTTGTTGAATTATTCTTTTATAGAGGTTTTGAAGGAGTGCAGCTTAATAGCAGCTTTGATAATTAAAGGACGGGAGGTCCATAGCTTTGCTGCAGAGCAGGAGTAAAGGCTTAGGCCTGAGGTTTTGTTAGGTTTAAAACTTATGAGGAGAAGCTTGTCTTCAGATCTGGGAGGTTTACTTGGGATATAAAAGTTAATTAATGGGCAAAGAGCAGGACAAGCTAGTGGGTTGTGGATGATTCTGTATAAAGTAGTAAGATGTATGTACTGGAAGTGGAGGGGGAGTTGAAGCCATCTTAGGGAATGTAGGGCTTTACAGTGATGAATTAGAGGGGTTGCGTTTATGGCAAATATGGCAATTTAGCAGCTTTCTAATTTTTTTTCTTAGGGAGGTCTGTAAGTTAGTTAGATTTGGGGCAGCATATAACAGTGACTGCAAGATTTTGGCCAGGGTAAAGTTGCTATGAGGAAGTTTTTATTCCTGTACAGCTTGCCTAGTTTTTGGTGTTTTTTTTTTAATACTGTTTTATATGTATAGGTCAAACTTGAGATTATCATCAGTTGTGACACCTAGTAGTTTGGTATGATGAACCAATTCAATGTCAGTATTGTTGGCTGAAAAGATCTTGAAGTTTGTTTTCTTGCAGCTATGGGGTTTTTGGGTGAGAAGAAGGAGCTTTGTTATTTTGGGATCAGTAGGCTTTCATCATTGGAGAGCCAAGTTTCTATGGAAAAGAAAGCTTGTCGTGTTATGTGTTGTGTGAGAGGTAATGTGTCTAATATGCAGATGATAGAAGAGATATACCCATACATAGGTTCATAGGTTCAAAGGTAGATACTAGGCTATCTGCCCGAAGGCATTTATAAGCCTAGCTGGAATGTGTTGGCTTTCGCCCCCCTTAGATTAGTTCCCTGTGCCTCTATCCAGCAGAGCCATTGAAGTGATCCCTGGGGTAAACTTTCTGTTTCCCTTCCACTTGTCAAGGTTTCTCTTGAAGAGGGCTAGCGAGGAGCTCTGCATAATGTAGACTGAAATCTTGTTCCCGAGCATGGGAAGTCTCTGGGACAGGAATCTATCCCTCCAGCACGTCCTATTTATTGTTGTAGTGAGGTTTAGATCCCTGGAGTGTGTGGCTCGAGGGGATATGGTTTTCTTTAGATGGAGCATGTCCATCAATTCTGGGTTGGACATGGCTTTGTATGTCAGGCAGAGATCACCTCTGAGTAGGCGGTATGCAACCGAGTACAGCTGGAGTTTCTTCAGTCGAGCTGCATAGGGCATCTGCTTGAGGCCAGTGATCCTCTTGGTGAGGTCCTTCTGTGGTCTTTCCGGTTGTTACAGGTGTCTTGTAAGGTACATCCCAAATGGGGCATTGTACTCTATGATGGGTCTTATGAGGGATGCACAGAGGGGCCCAATGACCTCTTTCGATCTGGATGCAAACCCTTTTGTGATTAGGTGGGCCACATAGAAGGATTTTCTAACCACTTTTGCAATGTGATTATCAAAGGAGAGGTTACTATCTACTTGGGTCCCCAGATCCCTTATTACGTCTTCCGTATTTAGGGGGCTACCACCTATGTGGTAGTTTGTGGGTACTTTGTTTTTCCAAAAGGGATGACTATGCACTTTTTGGCATTTAACTTGAGGCCATGGTTTTGACACCAGGTATCTGTCTCAGTGAGGCCCTTTTAGAGGATGTCTGTGTCAGCCAGAGAGTCAATTATAGCCCCTAGTTTGCAGTCGTCTGTGAACTTGGTCAGCCATAGTCTTCCTGTGCTTGCCTGTACCTCTGAGATGAATATACCGAACAGGAGGGGTCCTAGGACTGAGCCCTGGGGAACACCACTTGTAACCGGTTTAGAGTCAGACCTAGCTCTTGCAACTCTCACCATGTGGATTCTGTCTGTGAGCCAGTTGGCAACCCATCTCATGATGTAGGGGTTTATGTTCAGGCTGGTGAGCTTGTCTATAATACCTGAGTGGGGAATGTTGTCGAAGGCCTTTGCAAGGTCTAGGTAAGCTGTGTGGACCACCTTACCCTCGTTTATAGCCTTGGTAACTGTCTCAAAGAAGTTCACCAGGTTTAAGAGTCCCTTAACAAAGCTGAACTGGGTAGGGTCCAGTGTTTGGAGGTTTCTAATGTCTCTATTAATGAGATCCATGATGATGCGCTCCATAGCTTTGCAGACCAAGCTAGTCAGGCTTATAGGGCGATAGTTCCCAGGGTCTGTCGTGGCTCCACCTTTGTGGAGTGGAATAACCATTGCTGTGTGCCACTCTGTGGGCACGTAGCCTGTGGAGAGGCTGAATTTAAACAGTGTGCTTAGGTGAGGGGTTAGTTCATCTTTGAGTTCATGTAGGATGCAGCCTGGGACACCGTCCAGTCCCACTGATGCTGTGTTTTTGGCTTTGGAGAGGGCTGTTTTAACCTGAGTGTCTGTGATTTCAGGGGCACTACATTCTTCTGGTATAGTTATGGGACCTTTTGGGGGTGAGAGGGTGGTGAAGTTTGCATTGAACCTGTCTGCCAGGATGTTGGCTATATCAGTCGGTTCAGTGTATTTTGTGCCATTCTGCACTAACTCTGAACAGATCTGAGAATTGCCACTTAGATTCTTGACATAGCTAAAGAATTTCTTGTGATTATCTTTGGAGTCCATGGCAATTTTTCTTTCGAAGCTAGCCTTGGATGATTTTATGAGGGAACGTAGTTTCTTGCTGATACTGATCAGGAATGTCTTCCCTTCTTGGGATTTTACTTTTTTCTGTACTAGTTTCCTCCTTCTATTGTATAGCTTTTTTATGGCAGGGGTCCACCAGACTGGTTTCCTTTTCCTGGAGGAGTGAGTCTTGGTTTTGTTTGGGATAGCATGATCCATGCATTATTGTAGGTGCCCGTAGAGTGCATTAGTAAAGGATTTTGCAGCTCGGACAGCATTATCCTTTAGCAGGGGGGCTTTGAAACTTCCCACCTCGGTCTTAAGTAACATGAAGTTTGCTTTTGAAAAGTTTTTCACGGTGGTTTCTTTGACCGGGGGTGGTGGTGGAATGTGGATATCCATAGTGATTAGTTTATGGTCAGATCTAACCAGCAAGGGGTTGACCTCCGGTGTGGAACACCGGTCGCCCATGTTGGTGATGACCAGGTCCAATATGTTGTCACCTTTGGTGGGGGTGTTGACCAGTTGATCCAAGGCGTTTGAGTTTATAAATTCTAGGAAATGTTGGGCAAGGGAGTTTGTACTTCAGTAGTTCTCCCAGTTAATGTTTGGGTAATTGAAATCACCCAATATCAGGGGGTTTGGTAGGACCTTTACGTTTCACAGTGTTTCCAGGAATGCGGAGTGGGGGTCCTGGGACATGGTGGGTGATCTGTAGCAAGCTATAATTTGAATAGCAGTTTTGCCTGTTGTTAGTTGCACGTAGATGATCTCTGAAGCATCGTGATGTGCCACTAACCTGGAGGTGTGGGTATCCTTGATGAATATGGATACTCCCCCGCCTTTTGTATTTCAGTCTAGGTTTTGTGGCCGAAATGTATGGTATGAGTTGTAGCCTGGTAGTGCTGGGGTGCTCTCTGGAGCCTTAAACCAGGTTTCTATTACTGCACATATATCAATTTTCTCCATACTGAGGACTGGCTGGAGTGCGTGCATTTTGAGATTTAGACCTCTGGTATTGAGTAGCATTACCTTCAGTTTTTTGTTACTTGTGCTATTTATGGTGGTGGGTTTGTCTTTTGAGCCTTGCCTAAAAAAGGCACTATGGGGGTGGCAAGAGCCTTGGCCAGTATTCGAAAGCCTAAGGGTGACAGGTGCAAGCCATCTCTAGCAAAGCAGCATGGCTTGTTGAGCATGTCATCCCAGGCTGACAGACACTGGATCTCCTTTGAATGACACCAGAAACTTAGCCAATTGTTGAAATTGAGAATTCTTTCTCTATATTGTGGTATCATTCTTGGTGAGGGCAGGATGCTACTCAAGGTCAGGGTCATACCAGCCTGGGCTACGTGATCAGAGAGCTCCTCCATGTCTCTTTTCATGTAGTCCAGGGAGGTACGGCTCAGGTCATTCACACCAACATGGACAATGACAGAGCCATATTTGTACTTGTTCTGGAGTGACCTGAGTGCTTGTGTTATATGGTGGATCCTGGCACCTGACAGGCAGCTAAAAGTAACCTCCTCCTTAATCCTCTATAAAACCAAACTACAAATCAGCACCATAGATCTTAACCCATCTTTAGACAACTCAGCTGAATTACTTATCACTAAACTCCAGGTTAACCCTAGTAAAGCTATTAATGTCATCTGTTTATACCTACCACCAGGAAATAATATTAATACCCTTGAAAATATCCTAAATTGGTGTTCTATTAACCTCCCACAGGAAACAATAATCTTTGGAGACTTCAATATTGACTGGCAGTCCTGTAACAGTAGTAACCCTTCCAACCATATTAACTTATATGGCTTTACTCAAACTATTAACTCCTCAACTAGAACTCACAGACCCACCAACAAAGAAACTACCTTGGACTGGATACTTACTAATAACCCTCTTCAAACCTACAATGTAGGGATCCTCCCAGATGATCTAAGTGACCACTCCCTAACCTACTTTATCAGATCTAAAACAACCTCACTCATTCCAACATTGCCAGGACTGTTCGCTGCAAAAAAACAATTTAAACATGATCTATTCCTGACAGAACTTAAACAATGTAATTGGTCTCCACTAAAACATCTTCCACTTGATGAAGCAGTAGCCTATTTTAATACCACATTCTTATCCATCCTGAACCACCATGCCCCATTACGCTCTATTAGATACAAAGCTAAACCAGCACCCTGGCTCTCAAATACTACAAGGCATAAAATCCATCTGTGAAACAAAGCCTGGGCTAAATGGCGTGCTACTAAAAACCCAATAGATCACTTAATTTTTAAACAACTAAGAAATAATACTAAAATAGCCATAGTGCTTGATAAAAAGAACTACTACCTTCAAATACAGCAAACCCATCTTAATAAGCCTCAAATGTTTTGGAACAGCATTAACAAACTTCTGCACCCAGGTCAGTCTATCACCCCTAACCCTCTAGGCTCTAACCCAGACAATCCCATTCAAACTGCCAACTCCTTTAATTCATTGTTTACCAACACCATCCAATCTCTTGCTAGCCATCTTTCACCAGACACATCAAATCTGCCTAACGCACCTTTAAATCCTCCTCCATCCTTTCAATTTCAACCAGTCCCTACTTCTGCTATAAGCGCTCTTCTACTAAAACTGAAACTTTCCACCCCTTCTGCTGACCAACTCCCAGCAGAATACCTTCAAATTGCTGCCAGACCCATTGCCTACCCCATATCCATTCTTATTAATAGAACTATCAGTGAAGGATATATCCCATCCATCTGGAAAATTTCTTACATTATTCCTCTACACAAAGGTGGGAACTCTAGTGAATACTCCAACTTTCGTCCAATAGCCTTACTATCTCCTCTGGCAAAAATTATGGAAAAATGTATACAGAAGCAACTTCTAAACCACTTTCTCCAAAATAAACTACTAGCAAACTGTCAACACGGTTTTAGACCCTACCACAGTACCACCACTGCCCTGCTATCATTTACAGATTGTATCAACAACACACATAACAATGGCCTTCTTTCCTCTGCAATTTTCATTGATTTATCCAAAGCCTTTGACATGGTTCATCATCAGCTGCTCTTGCATATTATGAAATCACTTTCGCTAGATCCATTAGCCATCAACTGGTTCAAATCTTACCTCGATAACAGAAAACAAGCAGTACTTTGGCACAATAATCTTTCTAATCTCTTACCTATCTCCCTGGGTGTCCCTCAGGGCTCCATATTAGGCCCTCCCCTATTTTCTATCTATATTAATGATCTTCAGTCAGCAATTCCACATTCTGCCTGCATTCAGTATGCAGATGACACCACTATTATCTGCTCAGCTACTTCACAAATCGACCTGCATAACATCACCCAGAATGCATTTAATACTGTTGAACAATGGTTTACAAAATGTTGCCTCCTTCTAAATCCAAAGAAAACTAAACTTCTACTCTTCTCCCCAACCCATAAGTCCACCCCCATCCATTTTACACTTACATCTAACGATGGTACTGTTATCTCTCCAGACCTCACAACCAAACTCCTAGGAATAACTATAGACAACAGCCTCAATTTTGACATACATATTAACAGTACAATAAAAACAACCAACAAGAAACTTGGATCCCTCTATAGAATCAAACCTTTTCTTACTCCATCAGCCAGGACTGCTATAGCCAGAACACATCTCATCTCTACATTACTCTATGCCTCACCCATTTATACAAACCTTTCTAAAGCCAACATTAACAAGCTGACTGTATCCTATTATAATATTGCCAGATTTGCTGCCTCTCCTTTTCGAACTCATCACTGTCTAAATCTTAAACAACTTGATTGGTTAGAGTTTCTACACCATCTCCACTTTTCTCAGCTTACAATTGCCCACAAAACCCTACACCAATCCTCCAATACTCCTATTCTTGCAAGATTCCTTACCCTCTACCAAAATCCGAAAAACCTACGCTCTTCTAATAAACTTCTGATTAACACCTGCAGATCCAACAATTTGGCAGGAGACTCCCTCTTCTGCAATTCCATTGGTAAGCCTTGGAATGCTCTTCCCTCTGAACTTGCAACTCTCTGCTCTCATACTCTTTTCAAAAAGAAGCTTAAGCTTCATCTCATGACTCACTGATTATGCTCCTGTTCTATCCCTGACTAACTGCTGCTTCCTCTCACCTACAACCTCCTGCTTTAACTAGCCTTCTCTTCTAACTCTGCTCAGGATGTAACTTTTTACTGAAGTCTTCACATAGATATCAATAAATCATTAATGTGTATTGCTCTGGCCATGCCTTATACTTTTGAAAAAAAAAAAAATAATTTTATGCTCTGTTTTCGTATACAACTAATTGATACTTCTTCCTTGACTCTATTTTGCTGTATTCTTCTGTATACTTTTTCATGATTGTACTTAATTTGGTGTTTTTTATTCTACATTGTTATTTTGTATATAATTTGTTAATGGCTTGTTGTACTCAACATGGAGCTTTTCTCCCTGGGCCTCTACTGAAAATGGACATGTATCCAGCTAGACTAGCCCGGTCAACAAATGTAAAATAAAATAAAAATAAATAATCAGCCTAGTGAGTGGGACATCAGTGTGCCTGACTATAGAGTCACCTATTACTAGTGTGTTGGGTATGTTATTTTGCCTTAAGGGCTGTGATTGTGTGGCACATTGGTTTTGTGAAGTATGTGTTTCATGGTTTGTGTTGGGGGGGTGGAGGTTGCTGGGATGTCTGCTTTGGAGGTCTCTGTTGCTTTTGCAGATTTTTATTTAGAGCCTCCGAGTATGTTTTTGTGTATTTATGTGTGTTTTTTGCCGGTGCTGGTTTCATTGGTCTATGTGAGACTGGTGGTGTGATGCAAGTAATTCCCTTCTCCTCTTGACTGCCTGGTCCATTCTTGGGTTGAGAGAGCTTAGCCTCCAGTTTGGCTGCATAATTGCATCTCTCGCATTTATTAGTGTTTGGTGGAAGGAGGAGATGGTTGTCTATGTACATGAGGCAATTGTAACATAGACTCAAAATGCCCAGAATCACCAGCTGGACTGGAGAGGACACCTGAAACTGCCCTTTGGACATGCCTGGATAGGTACAGTGAACTGTTTTACTGATTGGCTGGTAAGGTCGAATAGAGACCCTTGTCCTTCTCTACAGTATAGGAGGGTCTAGTGATAAGGTTTATTAGTGCTTGCTATGAGTTTTGAGCAAGTGCCGGTATGAGAAGTGAATGGTTTGAGTGCTTAAGTTGAAAGTTTGTCTAGTTCCAAGGGAAAAACTGAAGAGTAGACTTTGTGGAGCTGGGAATAGTTATTGTCTAGCTAACCGGCGCTGCCCGGCGCACAGAACCGCACAAATGCGGGTTTTATAGCAGGAAAATGAAAGAGATAGAAATTAGCCCAAAATGACCAATAAACTACTAATTTCTGGGCTGAAACCACTCCTTCAGGGACAGATAGGCTGCTCAAAGCTCCATCTCTTACAGTGAACAGAGAAACTTCCTTCTATCCAAGTAAGGTACGGGCAAATACAGAAACTTGTAACACAGCCCTGAATTCAGCACTAACCTGAAAGCTGGACTATACTAGCTTAGAAAGGTGGGAAAACAAGTATATTCTTTTCTTTTTTTTTGTTTTTTTTTTTCAGAAAATAAAGCAGATAAAATAAAAAAAACACTTTTAAATGCACAGAAATGGCTATCACACTTGAGTGTGTAGCCTACAACAGTTAAACAGGTAATTTAAACACAAAAATGACTTTGTTAAAGTGCAAGCAGTAAAATAAGTACAATATGTAGCTGAAACAAGCTTTTTAAATCAAATAAACTCTAGAAAATTGGCGTTTTAGGTGGAATTAGCTAAAGGCAGCAAGAAAATGCAGAAAAATTATACTTAATCACTCCAAAGTCTTTCTTTTGTCTCTCTGTTGCTGTAGAACTCTGCAGGGCACCAGGCGGGAGCTTGCTGAGCTGTATACTTGCACAAAAACCTTGCAAATGCGAGTTTTATAGCAGGGAAATGAAAGAGATAGAAATTAGCCCAAAATGACCAATAAACTACTCATTTCTGGGCTAAAACCACACCTCCAGGGACAGATAGGCTGCTCAAAGCTCCCTCTCTCACAGTGAACAGAGAAACTTCCTTCTATCCAAGTAAGGTATGGGCAAATACAGAAACTTGTAACACAGCCCTGAATTCAGCATTAACCTGAAAACTGGACTATACTAGCTTAGAAAGGTGGGAAAACAAGTATATTTTTTCTTGTTTTTTTTTTTCAGTAAATAAAGCAAATACAATAAAAAAAAACACTTTAAATGCACAGAAATGGCTATCACACTTGAATGTGTAGCCTACAATAGTTAAACAGGTAATTTAAACACAAAAACAACTTTGTTAAAGTGCAGGCAGTAAAATAAGTTAAATATGTAGCTGAAACAAACTTTTTAAATCACAGAAACTCCAGAAAACCTGCGTTTTAGGCAGAATTAGCTAAAGGCAGCAAGAAAATGCAGAAAAATGATACTTAATCACTCCAAAGTCTCTCTTTTGTCTCTCTGCTGCTGTAGAACTCTGCAGGGCACCAGGCAGGAGCTTGCTGAGCTGTATACTAGCACAAAAACCTTGCAAATGCAGGTTTTATAGCAGGGAAATGAAAGAGATAGAAATTAGCCCAAAATGGCCAATCAGCTACTAATTTCTGGGCTGAAACCACTCCTCCAGGGACAGATAGGCTGCTCAAAGCTCCCTCTCTCACAGTGAACAGAGAAACTTCCTTCTATCCAAGTAAGGTATGGGCAAACACAGAAACTTGTAACACAGCCCTGAATTCAGCACTAACCTGAAAACTGGACTATACTAGCTTAGAAAGGCGGGAAAACAAGTATTTTTTGGGGGGGGGTTTGGTTTTTATCAGAAAATAAAGCAGATACAATAAAAAAAAACACTTTAAATGCACATAAATGGCTATCACACTTGAGTGTGTAGCCTACAACAGTTAAACAGGTAATTAAAACACAAAAATGACTTTGTTAAAGTGCAGGCAGTAAAATAAGTCCAATATGTAGCTGAAACAAGCTTTTTAAATCAAAGAAACTCTAGAAAATTGGCGTTTTAGGTGGAATTAGCTAAAGGCAGCAAGAAAATGCAGACAAATTATGCTTAATCTCTCCAAATGCTCTCTTTTGTCTCTCTGCTGCTGTAGAACTCTGCAGGGCACCAGGCAGGAGCTTGCTGAGCTGTATACTAGCACAAAAACCTTGCAATGCGGGTTTTATAGCAGGGAAATATAAGAGATAGAAATTAGCCCAAAATGACCAATAAACTACTAATTTCTGGGCTGAAACCACTCCTCCAGGGACAGATAGACTGCTCAAAGCTCCCTCTCTCACAGTGAACAGAGAAACTTCCTTCTATCCAAGTAAGGTATGGGCAAACACAGAAACTTGTAACACAGCCCTGAATTCAGCACTAACCTGAAAACTGGACTATACTAGCTTAGAAAGGTGGGAAAACAAGTATATTCTTTTCTTTTTTTTTGTTTTTTTTTTCAGAAAATAAAGCGGAAACAATAAAAAAAACACTTTAAATGCACAGAAATGGCTATCACACTTGAGTGTGTGACCTATAATACTTAAACAGGTAATTTAAACACAAAAACAACTTTGTTAAAGTGCAGGCAGTAAAATAAGTACAATATGTAGCTGAAACAAGCTTTTTAAATCACAGAAACTCTAGAAAATTGGCGTTTTAGGTGGAATTAGCTAAAGGCAGCAAGAAAATGCAGAAAAATTATACTTAATCACTCCAAAGTCTCTCTTTTGTCTCTCTGCTGCTGTAGAACTCTGCAGGGCACAAGGCAGGAGCTTGTTGAGCTGTATAGTCATGTAGTATTGGTTAAATAAAGACAACACTATCCAGTACATGATGTCAAACTGTGGAAAACTACTTCATGCTTTAAGATACATCCTTAAAAATTCTAAAGAAATATTTGTACAATGGAGTTTAGCATTTATTATTTATTAATGAAAACTGTGTTTCTGTCATCTTTATTATCTATCCTCGAACTTATAAATTTTCTGCAAAATGTTGTTTTAAGTTATGGAAATTTGTAGCCTTATATGTTAGTACTTCTTTCACAGTCCTTTGTAGACCTCTGAAGCGTATATACTAGTTTTATCAGTCATGCAAAAAATTTATTTGTACAGCATATATATATATATATATATATATATATATATATATATATATATATATCTGAAGCATATCTATTAGTTATACACATCAAACGTATAGATATTAACACTCTGAAAATAAATACAGCACTTCTTTTTATATAGTTTATTGGCATTTTTATTTCAACTATTGCATAGTTATGTCTGTCATCTAACATCTATGCACACCTCTCCTCCCTGTGTTCTCAATCAGTACCACATCCAATCAATACTGACTACATGCATGCACATACATACAGGCATATATTAACGGATCATAGGAAGTTACTAGGCTAACGACCCAAGGGCCCTTAAAAGCCTAGCCAAATTTACCCTTGTTACCACAATCAGTACCTATAGTTCCTCTCCAACAGGGACATGGGTGGACCCCCAGAGTGAATTTATGGTTCCCCATCCAATCGTACAGACTGCATTTGAAGAGGGCCAATGAGGTGCTCTGTTTGACGTGAAGTGGGAGTCTATACCAAAGGTGTGATAACCTTTGAGAGACAAATCTGTCCATCCAGCAGGTTCTATTGATGTCACATATCAGGTTTAGGTCCTTAGAGCAAGTAACCCGTGTGCCATTTGACTTGGGGTGTGCAGCATTTCCAATAAAGGTCACTGTATTCAATTATTGGCCTAATGAGTGAAAACAACACAGAGGTGACAACTTCTCCTTTTCTTGAGGCAATGCCCTTACTTATGAGATGAGCCATATAGAATGCCCTTCTCACCACTGTGGAAACATGGTGATCAAAGGCAAGGTTGCTGTCAAGTGCCCAGAACTCTCATCACCGAGTGTGTACTTAGGGTATTGCCATTGGTGTGATAATTTGCAGGAACATCACTCTTATGAAAGAGATGATAATACATTTTTCTGCATTGTTTGAAGCCATGACTTTGGCACCAGTCATTTGCTTGCATAAGACTTTCTTGAAGGATGCTGACATCATTTGCAGATTCTATGAATGCATCCAGTTTGCAGTCGTCAACAAACTTTGTCAGCCACAGTCCCTTGGTTTTAGCTTGTACTTCATAGAAATAGATTCCGAACAGTAGAGGTCCCAAGACTGAGCCCTGTGGAATGACACTGGTTACGCGTCTGCTGTTGGAGGTGGATTCCCCTATTTTGACTGTATGGGTTCAATCAGTGAGCCAGTTCACAACCCACCTTACGTTATAAGGGTTGCTGTCTAGTTGGGAGAGTATGTCAATGATGCCTGAGTGAGGGATGGTGTCAAATGCCTTGGCTAGGTCTAGCTAGACTGTATGTATGTACAGACTTCCCTTCATCCAGGGCCATGGTGACTATCTCGAAGAAGTCCACCAGGTTTAACAGGCATGATCTTCCCTTGACAAATCCAAACTGGGTAGGATCTAGTGTTTGCAGATTACCTATATCTTTGATGATAAGTTCATAATCATTCTCTCCATGGCCTTGCAGATAAGGCTAGTCAGGCTAATAGGTCTGTAGTTCCCGGAGTCAGTAGAAACAACACCTTTGTACAAGGGAAATGTGGTGGCTGTTTTCCATTCAGCTGGAAAGAAGCCGGTGCTTGGACTGTTATTGAAAATATGCTAATTTTTGTTTGAGCCCATGTAGGATGCAGATTGGGATGTTATCAGGCCCCATTGATGCTGTGTTTTTGGCCTTAGAGAGGGCAGTTACGACCTGCTCTTTAGAGATACAAGGTAGGGGACATGGGGTAGGGATGTCACAATGTACGTGTGGCACGGACAAGGGAGTGAAGTTTTCACCAAACCTGTCAGCTAACAGGCTAGCTATGTCCACCTGCTCAGTATATGTGTTACCATTAACTACCAGCTGGGCGCAAATCTGGGCCTTACCTTTTAGGTTATGCATGTAACTGAAGAATGCCTTATGATTGTCCTTTGTTGAGGAAGTTAACTGGGATTCTAAGTTTGCCTTGAAGGAACTTGCAATAAATCTTATTTGCTTATTTAAGCTGAAGAGGGAGTGTCGCCAGTTTAAAGCCCGCTCCTTCTTACACTTAGACTGCAGTTTCTGCCTTCTATTGTAAAGTCTGTTAATGGTGGTTGCCCACAAGGCAGGTTTGCTCTTCCTTGAAGAGCTTGTTTGGCTCCTAACAGTTACTGCCCAGTCAATGCAGTTATACAGGTGCTTGTATATGACATTGATGTAGAGCTCGGCATAGTTACAGGTTCCGTTTGAGGGGAGAGGTGCAGTGAAGCTATTTATAACATCCCATAAGAGGTTCTAATTTGCTTTGTAGAGGTTTTTTAGTTTAGTTGCTGCTGGGAGGGGGTCAGGTGTGATAGCTACTTCAAATGAAACTGATATGTGGTCAGATCTCCCCAGGGCTGAACTCACAGTAGGGGTGCTACATTGGTTTCCCATATTTGTAAGCACCAGATCCAGGATGTTGGCACCCTTTGTGGGGGGTCAACCAGCTGGTCCATGGCATTGGAGTTGACAAAGTTGATGAACCTTTGGGAAGGTGAGTTTGAGGATGAGTAATTCACTCATCCAAGACTATGGTGTCTGGATTTATCCTGATAGACTCAAGTTGATCCAAATAGGCAGAGTGGATGTCCTGATTCATGGAGGAGGTTCTGTATCTGGCAATGACTTGAAAAGTTGTCCTACCAACAGTTAATTGCATCTGAAGTATCTCTAGGGCATCATACTGTTTAACCAATCTGGAGATGTATTTATCTTTGATTAATATTGATATATCTCTTCCTTTTGTTTTCTTGCCTTCTGTTTGTGGTCTGAACGTGTGGAAGCAGGTGTACCCTGGTATGGTTGAGGTGTTCTGCACAGCCTTGAACCAGGTCTCCGTGACTGCAGAAATGTCTGCATCCTCCAGGGAGAGGACTGCTTCCAGTGAGTGCAGTTTCATGTTAAGACTCCTAGAGTTTAGCTGCATGATATTGAGGTTGCTTTTGGTTGGTATTTTTATGTTGGGAGCTTTGTCCTTGTGACACTGCCTAAAAAAGGCATTATGAGGGTGGCAAGATCCTTAGTCAGTAGCCAAAATCCCAGAGATGACAGATGAAGACCATCTCTTGCAAAGTATCAAGGTCTGTCGATCATGTCATCCCAGGCTGGTCCACTTAGAATGACACCAAAAACTAAAGCAATTATTGAAGTAAATCATTTTCTGTTTGAAATGAGGCATCATTCTAGGTGAAGGTAAAATTAAACTTAAGACTAGGGACAAACTATACCTGCCTGAGCACACAGTCCGAGAGGGCAGTCATGTCTCTTTTCATATAGTCCAGAGAGGTATGTCTCAAGTCGTTCACACCAACATGGACTATGACAGAGTCATAACAATACCTGTTGTTAAGAGACTTGAGTGCATGTGTGATATTGCAGATCCTGGCACCTGACAGACAGCTGACTGTGACCATTTCCTTATGCAGCCTGGTGGGAGGGATATCTGTGTGTATCATGACAAAGTCACCTATAACTAATAGGTTAGGTTTAGTGTTTAGCCTTATGGGCTTGACAGGTGAGACACAGGTGCATGAGCTATTGTATGTACTGTGTTCTGCGGAGGAAGTGTTATGTGTAACATGCTTGTATTTGTGTTTTGGAGGTTTCTGGTGTTTAGATATATTTGTGGCGGTGACCTCCGCATATGTAGGTATGTGTGATGTGGGTTTGGGTGGAGTAGGTAGTGAGCTGTGCATGCTAACAACATGCTCAGTGTCAGATGTACTGACTGGCGTGTGAGTGAGCATGGATTCAACGTTTTTAATACAGTTGCATTTTTCACAAGTTGAGTTTGTGTGGAGTTGAAGTAGGGGGTTGACTATGTACATGAGGCAAATGCTGCACTGCCTCAGGATGCTCATGTCGATCAAGATGACTGGAGAAATTGTGGGAAGGTGTCCATCCATAGTGCTAGGAAAATGTATATGGTCAGAAACAGGAATATGGCAGGAAAAGGGGTCACACATAGGAATAACTAGTTAGTGAGGTGTGGTAGTACCTCAGAGACTAGGCTTAGTGCTACACTACTCAGTAGAGCAGGGCCTCAGAAAAACTCTTAAGGCTGTTATCACAATTGGTGTTTACACAACTTCACTAGTAATGCCTCTTTACCCGAAAATGTGCTAAAGATGAGGACAACACTAAAGGGACACATGTTTATCTAAAGGAAAAATTGTGTAAATTATCTGTCCGGCTATGGTGCACAATTGTGAGGCAGTGCATGGTGCTAACTGATGCTCAGACAAGCAGAAACCGACTCAAAGGTAGGTTTTAAATACCAGAAGATTAAAACCTATGAAAAACTTTTAAAAAGACCTCAAAAGAACCAATGAGGTGATTACTCCAAGCCCTAGACCAGCCAACCTTTACCAGCCAGGTACCAATCAGCACAATCCTCTCACTAGAATGCAGAAGGACCCTTTCCAATCAAAGATGTCCTGGAAAATGTGCTCAGAACAAACTGCCACTAAAAACAAAGAGGCCAAGAGGCAGCAAACCTGTATCTGGACTATGCTACAGCTACTAGCTACACTATTATAGGCTGAAAACACTAAAGCACTGTTTATCACAGCAGAAAAACAGCAGTGAGACACTAAATAAATGTTTTAAACAGCAAAACAGAGTGATGAGACTCTAAAGAATGCTTTTAACTGCAAACAATTCAGTTATATAACACACTCCTTGGGGGAAAATCAGAACAGACAAACAGAAGCTTTACAAACAGAGAAAATTTCCAGTAAAAAGTTTACAAACAGTGAAAATAGCAAAAAGCTTTGCAAACAGTGAAAACAGTAACAAAAGGTGATTTAACAGGTACCAGTAAGGCAGATAATTGCAGTACAACAGTGCAGATTTGTTTATAGAAATAAAATACAATTTGTTGACTGGTATAGTTCGAATGGATTCATGTCCTTTTTCAGCGAAGGCCTGGGGAGAAAAGCTCCATACAAAAACTATTTATATATACATGTATATCATGGTATACAGTTTCCAAAGCAGTTTTACAAACATTAAAAGGTTAAAAACATTGTTCAGTCACAGAAAGTTAATACAGAGCTGTTAAAATCATAACTTATAATTAAGATACAGTCTCATTGTGGCAAGAAGTCCTCGTTAGGCACACAGTTGTGGGGGAAGAAGTTAGTCGGGAGTAGAGCAAGGACATAGCCATCGTGTTCTAAAGTATTGTATAAGACTTTTCTTGAATTGAGACAGCAAGCGTTCTGAAGATATATATATATTCAGTGTTCTCCTTCCTGAATAAAACACCATTGCTATAACCTCAATAGAACTGCCCAATCTTCTTAAAATTAATCAACTCACAGAAGCCTTTAAAATTATTCATCAACCCCTTATACCAACCTCAGTTCCTTCGTTCATCAAATAGTAATCAAGTATTAACCATTAGATCTAACAACATAGGTGGTGTCGCTCTCTATGCTAACTCTATTGGAAAGCTATGGAATTCTCTTCCCAATAACCTTAGACTTATGACATCACTCACCACATTCAAAAATAATCCTAGAGAATATTTTAAGTCCCACTGGTTATGCCCTGTCCAACCCCAGATTAACACCTTCTGCCTTACTTTCTACTCTCTCTACTATCAACCAAGTTTATCTCCTCCTTATCTACCTTTCTGATCTATTCAACCTAGGATTTCTCTTTACTAGCATATATATTATGTTTATTTTACTGTTTCTTATCCTTTGCAATCTAAGATTATACCAAAGATTTTCTCACTACAAATATGTATATAAGGTTTATTACTGTTTTGTTATATATTATAATGTAAGATTTCCATAAAATTGTAATGCTAAACTGTTCACATTGATGCCTCTACTGAAAAAGGATATGTATCCAGCTAGACTAGCCCGGTCAACAAATGTAAAATAAAATAATAAATAAATAAATATATATATAATGTATATATACACATACATATACACACACACGTACAGTCTCAGTTCACATTCGTTTGAATCATATGATGTACTTACCTTGAAATGTGTAAACCAAAGCACACAACCAGTGTACTAACGTACTAGATAAAACAAAAAACACCAACCCACAAATGCCAACTACTTTATTAAAAAGACTTAGTGCTTTCATTCTGTTCACTGTCAGAACTTCTTCCAAGTCAATAACAAGCGTCATTTCCCATTACTTACATAAAGTGGCGCCAAAAACCATACTTGTACCTTTGTAAAATTAAAAGCTAATGAAAAACCCTTAAAATATTACACAATTACCTTTCCCATAACACCAGACATAATTCAGATTTCATCACCTAATGAAAATGCAGGTTAGATTCACATTTTAAATCCCTTCATTCCATCAGTGGTGAATTAATTCTTATTAAGAAAATAATACACATACCTCTGGCTTAATAGGAATCATAAATAATCCTCTCATAAAAATACGAAATACGTGTATGAAATCAAAAGGTTAAATAGGCAGGTAATAAACAGAGAAAGATAAAGAAAACCCGGAACTATAGCATTATCAAATCCTATTCACTCTCCTTTTTAAAATACTGCCAATAGATAATTTGTCATTGATACCCGGAGCTACTGTAGCACTGAAAAGAATCTGACAATTCAATTTTCTATGCTCCAAAAGGACCCCCCCCCCCAACAGGAGGGCTTATTTTTTCCACTACTACAAAGGAAAATTTCCTAAAATATTCACAATTTTGACAGTGTCTGTACAGTGCATTAGCTGTGTTACCTTTCCTAATGGCATAAAGATGTTGGCATAAAGACGCTGATATATTCTAATTTTCAAGGGCCCCTCTGTTTTACCCACATAAACAGAGGTGCATGTAGAACATAATGCAATATGTACCACCCCTCAGTATTGTAACATTTGAAGAGAGAAATTTCTTTGATTGTAATAATAATATGAGACCCAAGAGAAATATATCTGCATTGCTTACAAGTGCCACATTTCCTTATTCCAACATTTCTGTTGGTGCGCATTCCCTTGGAATTTGTCCTCTCAAAAATAGTCTTCAAATTTTTACTATTTTTGTACACAAATTTTGGGGATTGACCAAATGCCCCCACCAAGATGAAAGAACCAAAAACTTTTGCCCAGTTTTTGGAATTAGCTGTTTAAGAGGCCCAAACTCCCTATTGTATTCGAGGGCCAAAAAGCCCTCATCAAATCTTCTACAGTAGCTGTGAAAGAGTAACAGATTGTGGATCTGCTCATCATGAAAAACACAAGTGTACTCATCAATGAGATGTCACTGATTGTGTTATGATGTCTGTTTTGGGTAGAGTTTAATGTTAGGAGTAGTGATTACTGGTAAATACCATTATTTTTGTTTTAGGCCTGTGGTCAGTGGTGGACACCTGGTAGCCCTTGGGGAATCCAACTTTATATCTGACCAGCAAAGATAGGCAGAAAGAGGAGTAACACCTAAGAAATGTCAAGCTAATAAACAAACAATTTGCAATTCACAACTGACCTTGGTCCTAAAGCAAAGTTACAGCTAGGTATAGTATTCCTAAAAATGGAACAAATATGTCAAATGAAAGAGATATAGTGAAATAAAACAAAAAGGAGAGGGCAGAATAACAGCATGGCAGCTGCCTGTACACTCGGACATACTTAATTGGTGGTAATTTCCATCTACTGGCTTTTGTATGTACTTCCAGGGCCAGTGTTAAAATTTTGGGATTCCCCCAGCAAATGTCAAGTTGGGTCCCCCTAGGCACTTCTTGTCTAAGTATCATCCTGTTACTGCCACCCCTTCTAAGCAACCTTTTAGTTTGTGCTGCAAACTAGGTGTGGTATGCACAGACTGACCTGTAGCTACAATACTATTACATCACAACAGGTCTGTGTACCACATTATGTTGGCCCATCACACAAAGGGACATTTACAGTTACTGACATTTACCTGCAACAGTGATACATTACAACAAGTCTATGTAATGATCTGGATTTAGGTGAAATGGAGCCCTAGCCACACACCCCCAAACACACATGCTTCTTCCCATCTTGGGCTCCCCACACCATGCAAATTACTTTTTGATTCCTTTTCTCACATTTTGCTTTACTCTCCAGCTTTTTCAATAAGACATAACTTTTTATATTCTCTAAACTGAATTTTTGAAGCTTTTTATTTTCTTTTTATACAACCTTTTCATCAATGAAAGCTTGAACAGAAATTATGATTATGGTGATTGTGGAAAGTGAAAACAAAACATAATGATTACAGTAATGTATTCTACTTTGTTGTTCCTAGACATTATACTGCTCCTACACAAGCTATAATAACCTTTGTACACCTCTGAGATCTGTGAGAAAAGTAAAAGAAAAAAATGACCAAACTGTCTTCAGCCCAAATACAAGCTGTAATGAGCTCCTGTGCACACCTCTAAGGTTTGACTATGATGAAAATTAAAGAAGTAATAACCACACTATCTCCACCCCCCCATATAACTAACAGAAGCTTTCTGTAAACATACACATCTGAGCAGGGCTGGTTTTATAATGGGTGCGGCTGAGAGCAGAAGTCATTATCAGCTTTACACTAACAGGGTGATAGCATAGCTTTGTTCAGGTTAAAACGTATAAGCAGACAATTAATACTGTTTTCTCCAACCAACAACATCTTTTGTGTGGCCCCACACAGTCAAGAATGATTAAGGGAGCCCTCTGAATCCATTTATACAGTCTGGGTAGTGAGGGCCACTGGACTTCTAGAAGATCGAAGTGTCTGAATATTTTATGCCATACCTTTGAAAATTGAATATAATTGCTTGTTATCTGCATTTTTTACGGATACCCAGAAGAATAATGTATAAGTCCTGGATTATTTGGTGTGGGGACAGATAAAATTCAGTGATATGTTTAAGACACACGCACAAGCATAAGCCATAACAATACTAGTTTTGTATCTATCTCAGTAAATAGCAATACATTTTGCAACACCGGTACTGCCACACCAGATCAGTGACTGCTGTTTAGCAGTCAAACAGTAGCAGGGGTAAGTCACTTGTATTTACCTCATCGAGAATTAATGCATACCTACCTCTGTCCCTGATTTCACAGATTTTGCTCAGAATTTTGCTCTGTCCATTGTAAAAAGTTTGATTTCCTATTAATCATTCCGGATGACAGGCAATCAAAAAATCCAGACAGAGTTTTATACTTTTATTGTCCAAAAAATGCATATTGATGCAAAAGGTACTGCTATTATTTATGGCACTGACTGAATTCTTCAGCAAAGATGTTGAGAGTTATAGTATCTGCTGTTCTGCCAGTATTTATAAAACTTTCAGGAAGAGAAAATCACCCCTGAAAATTGGAAGCATCAGCCTTTCTTAAAATCCAAGGTTTGCACTGAGATCAGTCACTCTGGGCTGTTGATCTTTCTAGTGCTTACCTTGCTCATGTTCATCATTAGCTTTATCCTATTAGAGTCATATCACAGCCCTGTTCAGGTTAAAGAACATAATCAGGAAATTAATACATTTTCCTCCACTTTCCCCCAACCAGCAACAGCTTTTGTGGGGCCCCCACAAGTCAAGAATGATTAAGGCCCCTCCCTGCAGGCACAAGTATTGTAGGTACCTAAAGATGGCTATGTTGTTAGTTTTAGTGGAAAGAATGTCCACAGCAGGGTTTAACCAAGCCAGGGGCACTATGTTAGAGGTAAAATATTTAATGGAATTGTGAAGCCTGTTACTTGATAAAACACCATTAATATAACCAGAAATATCTTTGAATTTTAAAGGAGAACTAAATGAGTTATTACCCAGCTGGTTTATTAAGTATACAGGTTTGTTCTATTGGCTTTTGTTGGCTTGACAGATGTTACAAAATATCAAGATAAAACAACTGTGGTTGACGGCCCCCCAGGAACAAGGGGCCCCCAGTGACTGCAGGGTTTGCTGGTGCTTAAAGCTGGCTATGTGTACTTCCACATGATCCTCACAAATCAGTGACTGATTTTTTTCTGTCCAAATTTCACTATGCCAAGAATAAGAAAGCATAAAAACTGTATTATGTAATGCTGATAATACTTACATATTGCAGTGCTGTATGCTTTGCTTTATGCACCCAGTGTTTGACAGAGTTGCTCTGCAAACATAAGGCAAATGAAGTACTTTTTGTGATGTGGCAGATTCTGGCACCAAACAGACAACTGACTGTGGCTTTCTCCTTGTCAAGCCTGGTGAGGGGGACATCAGTGTGTCTCACAACTGAGTATCCAATGACTAGTATGTTTGATTTATTGTTGTGTCTTATGGGCTGTGATGGTTTATTGTTTTGCCTTATGGGCTGTGTTTGGTAGACACCAGAGTGTTATCTATGTGTGATGTGCTTGGTGTTGTGTGTGGAATGTTTGTTTGTGTGTTTTGGAGGTCTCTGAAGTTTAGGCAAGTTTTTATTGAGGACCTTTGCAAAGGTGGTGTGTGTTGTGCTTGGCTATGTGATGTGAGTGGCGTGGTGTTTGCACTGGCTATCTCCTCTTTGTCAGGAGTACTGACTATGGCATGAGAGAGCATGGATTACAGGTTACTGATGTACATGCATTTCTCACAGGTTAAAGAATTATGTGCTAGGAGAAGAGGGTTGTCAGTAAACATGGGACAGTTGCTACACTGTCTCAGTATGCCCATGTCGACCATGCTGGTAGGAGAAACTGATGGGAATTGTCCAGACATAGTGTTCCGAATACTTGGGGAGACTTATGGAGAGAGGGTTTTGATAAGGATTTGCCCACAAGAGTGCAGACCACAAAAACCTTAAATGTAAAGTAACTGGCCTGAAGCACAAGTGCTAAAACCAAAACTAAGATGCTTAGAATAACAGATAAATTTAATCAGGCTACTAACAAACAGTAATAAATGCAGCAGAATAAAAGTACTTGAACACTTAGCACAGCAAAAATAGGGTGATAAAGTAAGAAGAACACAATTACAGTAAAGGCAGCTGAATAAAGTGTAATTTTTGTTTTTTTGTTTTTTTTGAGTGGAGAGGGAGGAAACAGAAGATAGTTTGAGATTAAGAAGCTAAGATGGTTGGCCTTCCCAAATGCTCTCTCTCTGTACTCAGTAGATTGAGCTGACGATATGGGATAGGGAGGAGTGTCCAAAATCAAAATATACATATTTTTGGGTGGGATCTACCAGGAAAAGCAAGTACAAGCTTTTTTTGGGTGGCATACAAGTAAAACCAAGTACAAGCTTTTTGTTAGGTCTTATTGAAATCTTAAAAAAATGTATGTAACTTATTTTGTTCTTCTTAAGAATTACATGTTGCAGCACATGGGTAGGATTCTGCATTTTTATAATGCAGCTACTTAAATCATAACTAATCAGAACCACATAAATTCTAAGAGATGTCTTTGTTTAATATTTATTTGAAGGTGCCATAATCCACTTACAACCAGTCAGTGTAGGGCTCTGGTGTATATATTTTTTCATCAGGCATCTAGTCGAAATATATTGTAAACAGTTCAGAAACACTTATCTCATTTAAGAACTGAAGACAAACTCTTGCAAACACCAAAGTGGACTTGTACTTTCCGTCAACCTTGGTTTATCATTTAAGAACTGTTTCAAAATTAAAGTTCACTTTAATTCCATGTGGATTCATAATCAGAACGAACGTAGAGTTCATGTTAAAGACCCTGCAATGCCTCCGTTCTGTTTATTTTTGATGTTAAATAGATTGGCAGGCGATACAAAAACAAGCCAGTTTGTTTTTTTTAATGCTGTTGCTCTCAGTACTTTCTGTCTGAATGACAATATACAGAGGTAAAGATCAAAAATCTGTCTTTGCATAGGTTTCAAATATTTCTCCACCTGTTTAAACAACATTCTAACAAACTCCACTTTGAGAATATGCATATCTTTTCCAGCACCTTCTCCATTAAAGTCAGATGCACAGACTCTGAACACAAGCAAATACTATGAGTTATGTTTCCACAGATAGATGCAGCAGAAATGTCAGTATTATGATAAAACTGACATGCAGTTTAGGAGTGGTTCTTAAAAGATTATCCATAAAACAAGCGTACGGTACAAAAGGCTGGCCACACCCATTAAGGCATTTAGCAAGAGTTTAAATTAAACACACGTTTCCAGTATACACCAGCGTCGGTAAAAAATACAGTACATCTTAGCTAAAAGTAAATTAAATGAATGGCAGAACAGTGACTTTGTGGGCAAAAGGAAAATGTGATGTTTAAATAACAGTATTATTATAAAATAAATGGTTAAAATTAAATATAATTTAAATGGCTTAATAATGAACAGATCTGAGCAAATACAATACACAAGGCAAGCACCAACATCACTCAGCCAGCTATGCACGACTAGGATGGTGTTTGCTTCTTGTGCCTAAAATAACTAATACCAGGGCTACTACATAAAGCAAGACTACCATGACTCTCTATACTACTGATGCTCAGGGACCTCCTTCCAGAGCAGATGTTTGTAATGCAGTCACAGATTTTATACACCTGTCAGACTACCTGTATTATGTCTGCAAACTTTTCAGCTTCTTTCTACAAGATTTCTGGACAAAACCACACATAACAGGGGCACAAAGGCCCAAAATCCAGAACAACGTGTATATATTAATCTAATTAGCTTTAAAACTTAATACAACCACTGGTTTTGCATCAGCAAGCATTGTCAGAACAATAAGAAATATGAAACTCTAACTGGCATTACTGACTGACTGCAACCCTCAGTGATTTTTCCAAAAAAAAAAAAAATTACAATTGAGAGGCATGCCTGAATAATCTACTGAATAATGCAACGGCTACAATTCATCCTTGAAATTCCAGTCTGCAGTTTGACAGCCTTATGACAGTCCCAAGAGTGAGCTGGCACTGTGCATACATGGATCACAAGAATACTCTCATACCCCCTAGCCAGTTAGTGGTAGTATTCCAGTGTGATAACAGTAGTAGCAGCACTAAAGTGACAGCTGCACTAGGAAAAGGAACAGCACCCCTACCCCAGATAATTAACTGGCTTTCTCCAAAGATTCCTTGAACACAGCAGGGAGGACAGTTTATTCATTTATTATTTGTTAACCAGGCTGGTTCACAATCTGTTTTGTACTACTAACTGCTTCAGAAGGGTATTGGCAAATACTATAAAAAGCTCACTGCATTCAAACATCTAGCATGGTTTTGGAAGGAAAATGAGTAGCTAATGAAAACCTGCACACACACACACACACACACACACACACACACACACACACACACACACACACACACGCATGCATGGGGATAACATTTCATTCCCAAAACATCATACAAAAATTAGATGAAGAAATGAATCAGGGACCCTAAAATGGTGAGGCAAAGATCTTAACAGTGCTACACATACTAGTGGTTTCAGCACGAGCTCCACAACTGTGACAGTAACTTCCTATGGGCTGCATGTAACCATCATGGAATAAAGACGGCCTCTAAGTGACAGAGAACAGCTCTGCCAACTTCAGCTGTACAGCATGAATACGAGAAGGCAAACAGCACCTGTGGGGCAATCATAGAGCCTCTGCCTCTCACGTGTCCATATTTGTAGAGAATAAACATATTTTTGCCTCATATTTTCTCTTCCTCATAAAAGTTGTGGTTTTATTGCAAATCATTGAGGACTAAGGTCACTGTATAAGGACAGACATTTGAGTTTCAGAGCTCATATCCTTCAGAAAATGGATGATAATGCAACACCTGTTATTCTCTCAGTTTTATAAGACAAACATTTTAAAATATATCTCTCTGATTTGGGGCCTTTGCCCTCCTCATTATGTTTGATTTTGTCCGGAATTATGGAGCTTTAAGGCTGAAGAGGTACTGTCTTGGTAGCTGGTATGCTCAAAACACTGCTATTTTGAACAGTTCCAGAAAATAAAATAATACAATTATATTTAAAAGTACAGTGAGATAAACTCCCTGACCAAATGAAACATATCCCCAAAACAGAAAAACTCAAGAAAAGTCATAAGTTAACAGTGGAACAGAGAGAACTTATCAAAAGAAAATAACAGTTCCCTCTAGGCAAATCGTATAAGGTATGTCTTCAAAAGGTGATTAAATCAATCTTGTGATTTTAAAAAATATCCACTGCAAAACTGATTACTTCCAAGGCAAAACTGCATTTTCCTTTCTAGGGTAAAGGAGTTGTACTCCTGTCAATATTAGTGAAGGAACTTCAGCAACCCATTATCACTTACTTCAGTAACCCATTATCACTTGACCCTGACCTTTGGCAAGCAGCAGTAAATGGGACTTCTTAGGGTTAAACTGCCATTCTGGAGAAGCTGTCCAAGAGTGTGTGTTGGGGGCTCTCCATTGACGTCCTATGCAGATCATCTCTCAGAAAAAGGTGATCATGATCATGGAATAACTGGAGAGCCCACAAAGAGTAGCAATATCAAATCAAGGTGTGCTAACATTTTGTTTCTGTAGGTCAGTGGATGAACAAGCAGAACACATACATACACTTTCAGCTACTGAATTAATGTGGCAGCTTTTGTAATGGGACAAAGCCATTTGGAACCTCCTAATGAGACACTACTAAACACAGCGAATGACAGTTCCTCCTTGATGTGAAGCCAGACAAATCCTAGGACAAATGGCAGTTAGCCCATAAATCGCAAGCTTGAGACAGAGAATATATCTAATTAAAACAAGAAGAGTTCCTTTTAGTGATGACAGTGGCTGGAACAAACGCACACGCACGCACCTTTACCTTTTTGGAAGCAGATTTGCTCACAGCCATGCCGTACTTCTCCGCATTCTCCGTCTCTTTGGCCTGCTTCGTTCCCACCACCGACTCTGACATCCTACTACCGGCTCCGTGACACCAAGACAGCCACTACACAAACAGAGCAACGTGAGAGGGCGCAGTGCGTACCCTGGCACTTCGCCCAGCGGACACCTTCTGCCTGTGGCAGTGCCCCGTGGCACGAATGAAATTCTGTAAAGGGACTTGCGTACACCCGGCGAACACCCGATCCGCCCACCTAACGCCCTACAAAAACCGTACGCAGGTGGACTTTATACCGGAGCAGTAGTAACACCTTTTTTTCTGCCCTGGCATTCATATACGGAACTACCACTTAGCTAGTTTGTTGTGGGTGGTGAGGGGTGTTATCTGGTGACGTCGCCCTGTGCCGGGGAAGGACTGAGCATCCACACACCCTTTTGGAGGAGTGATTTTGATGGGCAGAGGACTGTTTCAGGAAGACTGGTTTTGTGGGCGGAGCAGCCCTACTGCACGAACAGATGTGTAGAGGCAGGACTGGCTAGTTTATATATTCTGAAACGTTTGAATAAAGGTTTGTCTCCAGTAGTGCATGTACTAGGGTGAAATATAAGTCTCGAGTAGCCCAGCATGCTGCAGTGAATGTGGCTGCATTAGCAAGGGTACACAGGAAAAAGGACGACAAGCCACTGTCCACTGCTTAGCTCTGCTTACGATGACAGCTCCAGACCCTCCCCCCCGCAATCACGATTTTTTTTTTCTTAATTACTTTCAAATGGGGTGTCTTGATTTTACCGTATCTCGGCCAGCTTTACATTAAAGTAGATCAAACCGGTAGTGCTAGTGTGCTTGTGAAGCGTCAGGATAATGATATTTATCAGGTCTGCTTCCAGTGACATGTCGGTGCTGTCTTTATGAGTTTCAGTGGTGTACATCTTCAGACTGCTGTCAAAAGCAATGCATTCATAATTACTGGTGGGTGCTCGGTGATGCATACTTCAGCTCAAGGCTTATAATCAGAATCCTGCTTAACTTTAAGTCTGGTATCTAAGGGAACAAACTCAGGATCTCTATTCCTGACACCTGTATACTTTATAGAGCTCATTATCCGTCCTACTTTCTTGCTTTCTGGTCAGACTTTATAATCTGCTTAGAAGCCCTGCATTTTTCCCCCCAGAGGGATTACCTAAATTCGTATTGCTGCCTCCCAGTCTTTTAATTTCTTGCTGTCCTACTGATGTGGGACAGAGGATTATCCAGATCTGGCTTTAGGTTAGCCATTTTACATTATGCATACTCCTCTTTTGAATATTGTTCTACTTGCATGCTGTTCTAATTCTTCTTAAGTGGTTGTGCCAATTATGACACTGACCGTATACTACAGTGACAGAGCTAGAAATTTAGAGGCGGACCCACCTGTTCTGATAATACAGTGTTGTATGCTTAATGAGAGACCCTCAAAACTCTAAGCATCTGGGTTTGGTTTAACTCCTAAAAGAAGTTATGTCAGGTAGCCCTACAATCACCACTCATTCGGCCATTATTGTGTTAATAAAAATGCAACGCTTGTAGTGATTTTGTACTGAAAATGTTAGGCTATAGCTAGCATGCCCAATTTTTTTGCTGGTGTTTTATTTGCTCTTCACCTCTATTTTTTTAAAATACATTTATTTTATGTAATTAGGTAGTGGCTAAAATGAAATGGTGGTTACGTCCACCTTCCTGCTCAAAATAATTGCTGTGCAGTGAGTCCCCATCAGCATAACAGAGGGTAAAACTGCCTTCCAGTTTATAGCCTGCTACAGACCACCCTTCCAAACCCAGGAATCCCACTCGGCCTTCCTGAGAACACTGGAAAATATGAAGGTCTCTCCAAACACCATTATATTGGGCGACTTCAACGACCTAAACATAGACTGGGAGCATTACTCTAGCTCCAACACCCTAGCCCAAAGGTTCCTAGAATTTATAAACTCAAATGCTATGGTACAACTTGTTACTGCTCCCACAAGAGGGAAAAACATACTGGACCTGATCATCACCAACATGGGGACTCTATGCTCCAGACCAGAAGTGTATCCCTCACTGGTAAGATCAGACCATAAACTAATCTCACTGGATATTCACATCTCGACTCCACCCCCTGCCCTGAAAACCACAGTGAAAAACTTCTCTAAAGCAAATTTCACACTCCTCAATACTGAGGTGGTATCCTTCAAAGCCCCCGGGCCTGTGGAAAATACGGCCCAGACCACAAAATCCTTTATAAACGCATTCTATGAACACCTTCAGGAATGCATGGATCATGCAATCCCAAATAAAACCAAGACCCAATCCTCCAAAGGCAGACGTCCTGTCTGGTGGACCCCAGCCATAAACAAACTATACAATAGAAGGAGAAAGCTACTACATGATAGAGCAAAATCTCAAAAAGGGAAGGCATCTCTGATCAGTATTAGCAAAAAACTACGGGCACTCATAAAATTATCTAAGGCCAGCTTTGAGAGAAAAATTGCACAGGACACTAAGGATAATCACAAGGCTTTCTTTAGTTATGTTAGGAACCTTGGTGGGAATTCCCAGATATGCTCAGAATTAGTCCAAAATGACAAAAAATACACCAAACCCACAGACATTGCCAATATCCTAGCTGACAGGTTCAGCGCAAACTTCTCCCCCCCTCCCCACCAAAAGGGCAAATATCTATCCCAGCAGAGTGCTGCCCCCCTGACATCTCAGATGCTCAGGTAAGAGCTGCCCTCTCCAAAGCAAAAAACACAGCATCAATGGGACTAGACGGTGTCCCGGGCTGCGTCCTACCTGAACTCCAAGAAGAGCTAAACCCAAGCATAAAACTACTGTTCAATCTCAGCCTTACTACAGGATATGTACCCAAAGAGTGGCGTACAGCAACAGTGGACCCTCTCCACAAAGGTGGTGCCTCAACAGATCCTGGAAACTATCACCACATAAGCCTGACTAGCTTAGTCTGCAAAGCTATGGAAAGGATCATCATGGACCTCATAAATAAAGATATTGGGGACCTACAGACACTGGATTCTACCCAGTTTGACTTTGTTAAGGGCAGATCCTGCCTCTTAAACCTGGTTGATTTCTTTGAAACAGTCACCAAGGCCATTGACGAGGGGAAGGTGGTCCACACAGCCTACCTGGACCTCGCAAAAGCCTTCGATACAATACCCCACTCGGGCATTATAGATAAGCTCACCAGCTTAAATATAAACCCCTATGTCACTAGATGGGTTGCAAACTGGCTCAAGGACAGAACCCACATGGTTAGAATTGCTAGAGCCATGTCAGACTCCAAACCAGTTACAAGTGGCATCCCACAAGGCTCAGTCCTGGGACCTCTCTTGTTCGGTATATATTTCTCGGAGGTACAGGCCAACATGGAAGGACTGTGGCTGACCAAGTTCGCAGATGACTGCAAACTGGGCGCCATAATCGACTCTCCAGCCGACACAAGCATCCTCCAAAAGGGCCTCATAGAAACAGACAACTGGTGCCAGAGCCATGGCCTCAAGCTAAACACCAAAAGTGTATAGTCATCCCCTTTGGCAAAACAAAGTGCCCACAAATTACCACATAGGTGGTAATCCATTAAGTACAGAAGAAGTAATTAGGGACCTGGGGACCCAAGTTGATAGCAATCTCTCATTTGACAACCACGTGGCCAAAGTGGTTAGAAAAACATTTTATATAGCCCACCTAATCATGAAGGGATTCACATCTAGATCAGGGGAGGTCATCGTGCCTCTTTACTCATCCCTCATCAGGCCCATAATTGAGTACAATGCCCCTTTTGGGATGTACCTTACCAGACACCTGCAGCAACTGGAAAGACCCCAAAAGTACCTCACCAAGAGGATCAAAGGGCTCAAACAGATGCCATATGCTGCCCGTTTAAAGAAACTCCAGCTCTACTCAGTGGCATACCACCTGCTCAGAGGCGATCTATGCCTGACATATAAAGCCATGTCCAACCAGGAATTAATGGACATGCTGCACCTCAGAAAATCCAAATCCCATCGAGCTACGTGCTCGAGACTTGAACCTCAGCACTGAAATAAATAGGACATGCTGGAGGGACAGATTCATAACCCAGAGGCTCCTTTTACTCTGGAATAAAATCCCAGTCCAGGTTAGGCAGAGTCCCTCATTGACTCTCTTCAAGAGGAATCTTGATGAGTGGATGGGAGATCGTAGGTTTACCTCGGGTATCACTTCTGTGTCACTGTTAGACAGAGGCACAGTATACTAACCTCGAAAAAGGGCATAGCAAAATTAATTTAAAATGGGTGGCGAAAGCCAAACACACTCTGGCTAGGCTTATAAATGCCCTAGGGCAGATAGCCTAGTATGAACCTATGAACCTATAAATCTAATTATGAGTGATACATTCTATGTGATGGGAAACTGGCACCTTTGCAAAATAGGCATTCAAAATTAGTCCCCAAAACACACACATGCACATACACACACACACACACATACACACACTTTCAGAACATATACCAAATGTTGTCTCTCACGGCAGATAATGTGAAAAAACACTGTACCATAAACCCAGAGGGGGGTACATCTTAACAGAACATGATTTTTGCAAGGCAACACAAAATTATGCCAATGGAAAGGAACACTTTTATTACTCGTCATTCTGCTGTGTATATATGTTGTAGAGGTGTCTACACAGCAGTTATATTTCTCATCATAAGGTGTTTCAGCTGCAGTATTAGTGTATTAAATGAAGTTTCGAGGAAAATGCAAGCTGAATACAAGATGTCATGTAATAACTCCCTGGTATATTTAAAGGAGACAGAAAATTATCTTTCTTGTAAACTAGAAGAAAGTGAATTTTCACCAGTCCAGAGCAAGTGATACTCTGTCACTGCCCCCCATCTAGGAGAGTGGATTTCATCCAGCCACCCCAAAAACATCTAAAGTGTACCGATAAAAAAAAAAAGCTGCATTTGTACCTTACTGGAAGTAATTTTTTGGCATCTTTATTACTTCTTATAGTTTTTCTGCTTCATGGTTTGTGAATTGCCATGCCATAAGGGGGTTTGGATATGTCAGTATTACTTCCAGCTATGCCACTGGTAGATTACCTTCACAGGATCATAGGAAGCTACTAGCCTATTGGCCCTGAGGCCCTTATAAGCCTAGCGAAGAGTTTAGCCCAAGTTTAGACAAGTTAGCACCCAAAGCCCCAGTCCAGCAGGGACACAGGTGAAATCCCAGTGGTGTATTTTCTGTTTCCAATCCAGTTATCCAGGTTGCGCTTAAAAAGGGATAATGAGGTGCTTTGCTTGACATGGAAAGGGAGTCTATTCCACAGATGGGGAGTCTCTGGGACATAAATTTGCCCCACCACCAAGTCCTATTGATGTCACAGACCAGGTTCAAGTCATGTGTGTGTTACTTGAGTTGAGTTTGACTTGCGGATATGCAGCAGTCCCATCAAGGCGGGGTCTGAGGTTGCTTTGTATGCCAGATAGAGGTCACTTCAGAGGAGTCTGTATGAAACTGAGTAGAGGGACAGGGCTTTTAGCCTATCTGTGTAGGGTAGATGTTTGAGGCCCTGGATTCTCCTGGTGAGGAACCTCTGTGGTCTATCCAGCTGCTTCATGTACTTTGCAAGGTATAGGCTGAAGGAGGCATTGTACTCAATAATTGGCCTTATAAGAGACAAACATAGGGATGTTATGACCTCCTTGTCCCTGGATGAGACACCCTTACTTATGAGGTGGGCCATGTAGAAAGCTTTCCGTACAATGGAAGCAACATGGTGGTCAAAAGTCAGGTTGCTCTCAACCTGGGGTGCCCAAATCCTTCATGACTGACTGAGTGCTTAGGACATTGTTATTAATGTGATAATATATGAGGACATCACTCTCCCCAAAGGGGATGATGATGCATTTTTTTGGCATTCAGCTTGTGACCATGTTTCTGGCACCAGTCATTTGTTTGGTAGAGACCCTTTTGGAGGATGTCCACATCACTTGGGGAATTGATGGCCACACCCAGCTTGCAGTCATCTGCAAACTTGGTCAGCCATAGTCCACTGTTTTTTGTCTGCACTTCAGAGAATTATATCCTGAATAACAGAGGCCCTGAGACCGATCCCTTGGATATGCCGTTCATTATGGGTCTACTGCTTGAGGTGGCTTCCACTATTTTGATTAGGTGGGTTCTAGCAGTGAGCCAGTTTGCTACCCATCTGGTAACATATTGATTGATGCCCAGTTGAGAGAATTTATCTTTTATGCCCGAGTGGGCAACAGTGGCAATGGCTTTGGTCAGGTCAAGGTAGGCAGTGTGCACCATCTTCCCCTCATCCATGGCTTTGGTGACTGTCTCAAAGAAGTCAACCAGATTTAACAGACATGACCTCCCCTTGACAAAGCCAAACTTTGTGGTGTAAAGTGTTTGGAGGTTGCCAATGTCCCTGTTAATTATCCATTCCGTGGCCTTGGTGATCAGGCTAGTTATGCTGATGGATCTATAATTTCCCAGATCAGTGGATGCTCCACCTTTGTGTAAAGGGATAACAGTGGCTCTCCTCCACTCAGCTGGGACAAAACTGGTACTCAGGATTTGGCTGAATAGGGTGCCTAATGGTGCTACAAGCTCATGCCTGAGTTCATGTAGGCCTGGGATGTTATTGGGTCCCATGGAGGCTGTATTTTTGCCATTGAGAGGGCAGTGATGACCTGTTCCCTAGAGATAAGGGGAGGGGGTTCAGGTACTGGGGATGTCCTGATTTACTGATGGGGGGGACAGAGGGGTGAAGTTTTCACTGAATCTGTCAGCCAGTAGGTTGGCTATATCTACAACATTTGTGTATGTGGTGTCCTTGACCAACAATTCTGAACAGATATGGGTACTTCCTTTGAGACTGGAGACATATGTGAAGAAGGCCTTATGATTGTCTTTAGTAGATGTGACCAATTTGGACTCAAAGTTGGCTTTAGAGAATTTCACTAGTGCTCTTATTTGCTTTTTCAGGCTAAGGATAGATTGCTTCTATTGGGCACCTGCTCCTTCTTGGTCCTGGACAGCATTTTTTTCTTTTTGTTATATAGTTTATTTGTTGCAGATGTCCACCAGACAAGTTTACTCTTCCTTGTGGAAGATAATTCTGTCCTGTTGGATATTCCTGATTCCATGCATCTGTATAAATGCTCATATAGGACTTTGGTGTAGATTTGGGCATTGGTGCCAGTTTCTACAGAGGGGGAGGGGGCTGTGAAGCTGTTTATATCATCCCTCATGAGGTTGTAATCAGCTTTGGGGAAGTTTTTTTTGTTTGATCCTAGCAGGGTGGGGGGGGGGGTCAGGGGAGATGGTGACTTCAAAGGTGACGGCTTTATAGTCGGATCTTACTAAGGAGGATGATACCGTAGGGGTGCTGCAGTGTCTACTCATGTTGGTTAATATCAAGTTCAAGATATTATCACCTCTTGTTGGGGTATCGACTAGCTGTTCCAAGGAATTTGCATTGATAAAATTGAGAAATCTCTGGGCATTTGTGTTCTGGCATGAGTAGTTTTTCCAATTTATGGTTGGATAGTTAAAGTTGCCCAGGATCAGGGTAAATGGTTGAATCCTGATAGATTAAAAGAGGTCCAGATAGGTGGAGTGGGCATCTTTATTCAAATTTGTGGGCGTGTAGCTAGCTATGATTTGAATAGGGATCTTGTCAATGGTTAACTGCACCTGGAGTGTCTCCTGTGCATCATAATTTTTTGACCAGCCTGGAGGTGTGCATATGTGTGTGTGTGTGTGTGTGTGTGTGTATGTGTCTTTAATATATATTGAAATTCCACCTCCTTTAGCTTTGCTGCTCACAGTTTGGGGTCTGAATGTATGATAGGATGAGAAACCAGGTAAGGCTGGGGTGCTCTCCACAGCTTTGAACCAGGTTTCTGTGACTGCACAAATGTCAGCATCTTCCAGGATTAAGAATGGTTGCAATGAGTGCAGTTTCATGTTTAGATGCCTGGTATTTAACAGCATGACCTTTAAATTGAGTTTTGTTGAAATTGTTATGTTGGTAGTATGGACTTCATGACTTTTCCTAAAAAAGGCACTATGGGGAGGCAAGGGCCTTTGCCAGATGCCTGAAGCCCAACTGAGACAGATGCAGGCCATCTCTAGCAAAGCATCATGGTCTGTCAATCATATCTTCCCAGACTGTCAGGTACTGGGTCCCCCTGGAATGACACCAGAAACTAAGCTAATTGTTAAAGTCAATCATTTTCTGTTTGTATTGCGGCATCATTCTGGGTGACAGTAGAATGCTGCTTAAGGCTAAGGACATACCTGCCTGGGACACATATTCAGTGAGCTCAATTATGTCTGTCTTTAAATAGTCCAGGGAGGTATGTCTCAAGTTGTTTCCACCAGCATTGGCTATGACAGAGTCATAGCAGTACCTGTTGTTAAGAGACTTAAGTGAGTGCATGATATGGCGGATTCTGGCACCTGACAAACAACTAACCGTGACTTTCTCCTTATTCAGCCTGGTGAGAAGCACATCTGTGTGTCCCACAGTGGAGTCTCCTATGACTAATATGTTGGGTTTATGGTTAGGTCTTAGTGGTTGCAAGACACAGGTGTGTGGAGTATGCGTGGTATGTGGTGTGGAGGGTTGTGTAGTTTGCGCGTGTTTTTGCCTCTGAGGTCTCCTTTGTTTGGGATTATTTTTATTGAGAACCTCCACATATGTTGGTGTGTGTTGTGTAGCTGTGGGTGGAGTGATTGTGTTGACAACCTTCTCAGTGCCAGATATACTAGCTTGTGAGGGTGAGAGCATAGACTATAGGTTCTTAATGTAATTGCAACTCTCACAAATTGTGTCCCTAGGTGGTAGTAGTAGATGGTTGTCCGTGTACATGAGGCAGTTGCTACACTCTCAGGATGCCCATATCAGCCAGGCTGGCAGGAGAAACCATAGGAAGCTGTCCATCCATATTTGTCAGAATCTGCGGGAGAGAGGCCAGGGAGAGCTAATGGGTAGACCTCAAGCCCAAGCGATTAAACCAAAACTAAAAGGCTTAGAATAACATAATTTAAGCAGGCTAAAAACAAGCAGTAATAAATGCAGCAAAAAAGATGCAAATGAACACTTTAGAGAACAAATAGCAGAAAAAGCAAGATGAAGTAATAGAGTAGGAGGAGGAAACACAAATACTGTAAAAGCAGCTGAATAAAGTGTTTTTTTTTTTTTTGGCAAGATCTCCCAACGACAAACCACCCATAATGGGTAGCATCAGTTTTGGATGCTGTTTAGAATTATTAAAGATGTATGACAAGGCTGCAAACCTTCCTTGTACCTGGTTAATCTACATGCAGAATAAATCATCAGAGTAGCAGTATTGTATGAAGACAATTAAGGTGTGAAAAACAGAGGAAGATTCATCTACATTTGATAAATGTTGATGATGCAATTTTAATGGCTGAAAAATCTAAAATATTTGCTTATCAAGATTAAAGTTTGATCCTGATGTATAAATCCAGTTTCAAAATGGGTTGGCACCTTAACACAAAGGAGACAAAAATTCCGACAGCTGTCATGCTAAATATATGTATTCTTGATGGAGAAGGGACAGAAACAGTACACAAGTTCATCCTGTTTGGATCAATAATGAATAAAGAATTACAAGCTGTATATAATTGAATGCCAAATATTACACATAAACACATATCTTGGCAAAAACGCAAAGGCTTATTGGAAAAGTATTCATGGTTTTGTTTAATTTTTAATGTAAATTATTATGGACCTTGTAAATAGTTCTATTTTGTGTGTTGTTTTGTATTGTAAATCTTTTATCACAAGATTTAATTGATATAAAATCTAATAAAAAATTTTTTGAAAAAAAAAAAAGAAATCTGATGAAGAATCACTCTTGATAGAAAGGACATGAAGGATTCAAATACACTAGAGAGTTGATTATCTGAAAGTCAGCTATCTATAATGTCAATTATCTGAATGCAGCCTTCCAAAGTTTTCGGGTAGGAAAAATCATAAAGTCTGAATATGTAGATTTTTTTGAGCTTGTAGTCTGCTCGTGCATGAAAAATATTCTTTATTGTCCACTGGAGTCACTGAATGGTTAAAACTGTATTCCCTGCATGAAGAAAAAAACAAGATTTTATAAGTTTTTTTATCTGGTTCAATTATATGTCCCACCTACTGTGTTTTTTTCTATGTAACTAAATATTGTTTGATTTCTAATGTTGTTGCTGACATCATAATTGACTTTTTCGGTTTTGATGTGTGACTTTTCATCTTGTATAAATTTGTTTTTACACTGTATTTTATCATTATGTAAACTGTCATAGTTATCTTTTTGATACTGTAACTAGCATATCATAATATAAATATTGTAAACTTATTTCTTTGGGAGCTTTTCTCCCTGGGTCTCTCCTGAAAACGGGCTTGTTTACAGCCCAGACGGACATTAGCGCCGGTTACCAAATGTAAATAAAAAATAAATAAATATGTTTTACTATCCAAACAGTTTGATTATCCAAACTCCCCCAGGAACCAATTAGTTCGGATAATCAACACTCTACTATAAAGTCAAGTGCACAGATACATCTCTGCATACAAAGATTCAATTTTGTCCAAGCGATGGTATTTTCAATAATGTCAAATAGATGTGAGAAACAGAAGAAAACTGCTGCCATTAAATGATGACATTGGCAAAGACTAGTACTTATACCACAGATTTCCTGAAAAACAAACAGTTAGTATTGCAGGAGATAAAACCTAAATATTCTGTGGAATTTTAGATGGTAAAATTCTGACTGATATTTCATACAAATCATATGAAGGGAATGGCCATTAAAAAAATACATCTTGCTTGGTAAAGTGAAAGGTCAAACTAAAATTAACAGTCTGGCAATATGACATTTTTCTACAATAATTATAGGAATAGATATCTCCCAATTGATTGGTGATTACTCATCTGAGTGAAGACAGAACACAGTTTGGGACAAGTATCCATAGGCCATCATGAGACAACATCAGCCTGACAGCACTTAACAAAACATTATAATGCTGCAAGGAGCTATTTATTCATCTTAACTGTATAAACAAAATGAAAACTCTAGCAAAGCTAGACCTTTCACTGAGTGACCTCCCAAACCTCTTGTATCAGAGGCACGTGGGATATATGCAAACAATCCTTATGAACATCAGGTGTTTCAGCGAATTAGGTCACTCAGTAAAAGTTCTAGCCTTGTTAGAGTTTTCATTTTGTTTTCACTGATTGGTTTTTCGGCGACCTTCTCACTCATTGTCTTAACTGTATAAACCAATGAGATAAAGAGCTCCTCTTGTTAAGGGCAAGCCAGGAACATTGCCTAGTTAAGGGGTTTGTACATAATCATATTTTAGTAGCGGAAAGTGATGAAAACAAGACCTAATAATTGATGTTCATTAGAAACTGACAGCATTAACACTCCATGTTAGACTGCTAAATAATTCAGATATGCAACACAGAGAAAGAAGAGTCAGGACGAAGCAGTAGTGCAGTATTTTGTCTGAGCAGTCTTGGGTTTATTACTTCCTGCTTATACTGCTCACAGAGGCTGATGTAGGTGACAGTGTGTAACAATTTAAATAAAACACTACTGACACTACTGACAATGATAGAAATGGGTAACGTGTAATTTTTATGTTTACGTGGTGTAAGCACATATCTTGTAGTAAATAAGGAGATTTAATACAAATGAAATATGCTGATTTTTGCTAATTTGTTTTTCCATGTGGAAAATGGTTTACAGTGTCCTGCTTGTCTATTTTAAGTGCACTGGTGATGCATTAGTGAGTGCAGTTTTGTTCCCAGTTTTAACTTCCTTTATCGATACTCTGAGTCTCTGTTATCCTTCTTCTCCTACCTCCTCGTTTCTTTTCACTGCAGGGCAGAATTAGATGAAGGGAACACCCGGCAATAAAGTGTCACATGTTCTGCTCACCATCACTTAGCTGTGATGAAATGTGGATGTCTGTGTTGCTCAGAACTTTACCTGCTTACCTGTTAAGGTGATATAGCCTTTCCTCAAATAATACACTGTGAGTTTTTGTACAGGTACAGCACAGCATGTACTTAACGTGCCAATAAAATGTCATGTTAAAGTGGATTGTGGCACAGAAACATGATTTTACTGCCATAAATATCTGCTCACATTGCATAAGAATGTGTATACTTATAAAATAAGTTACTTTACGAGCGAAACGATAATCAATAACAGGTATTAAACATAGATCCCAGGAGATGACTGAGAATTTATTTTCATGCTGTATTGAGGCCAGTACAAATTGTGCCAAGCTCCCATTTGTAAAGATTTTATTTTAACAAGTAGTATGAACTTTAGTAAACTTTCTGGGTAAAGAATTTCAGTAGAATCTCAGCATTTCCTTTATATTGGAAAATAGTAAGCATTAAGTAAACATTTATTTCTTGTAATGGGGAACACACAGGCACACAAACACACACACACACACACACACACACACACACACACACACACACAGACACAGACACACATACACGCAAAGCCATGCAAGTGTTTAGATTCTGTGAAAAAACTGAAGTGAAATTCTTACCACTCCGTGGTAATGTAATGCTATGCTTCCTTTGAAAACTATATTGGTTAAGTATGGAACACCCTGCATAGTACTATACCTGCCATTAGTAACATTTTAAAATAATTTCAAAGAATTTAGACAAGTAAAAAAATCTTTACCTCATAAATTGCCATAATTTGAAAAAGAACTGTGTGCAATTAGTATAATCTCTGTACTGTAGCATGTATTGAATTGATTTTGAGCTGTTTACATACAGTACTTATTTTCAATAATCTTCCAGAGGAGGAGGAGCATGGCTAACCTGTGAGGGGAATGACAATTAATTTGTTTTTCCTCCATCATTTAGGCCTAATTATTATTGTACTACTTTTTCAGCCCTATTAAAAGCTTAAAAGTTAAGCATTAATAAAATGTCCAGTAATTAACATGGCTTCCTTTTGGAGCAGTTCACAAATGCCTCCTGTGCCGAAGACTGCTACCTCTTTTTGAGTGAATGTCTCTTGTGGACTCAGAAACTAAGGACTACAATCCAGCAGTCATTAGATAACAGAAGGTTCCAAGACTGGAGGAACAACTATCAAAATGTATCAGTAAACCACAGGACCTAGAAGAGAAGAACACTGAATATGGCTGCATAAATGGTCCACAGAGTAAGCAGAATGACAAGAGGATCCATCATGAACTCATGCCATCTATTAATGGACATGCAGTTTGTCCACACCAGGGACTGGCTTATGGCCAGAAAGTACAGTTATGTATGCAATCTCAGTATAACAGTCAATGTTCTAATAGATCACTGCTGCAGTAACCTGAGCTAAATTGATCCTACCCCCTGATATTCAAACAGCTTTCATAGCTAAAAGGGTGCTCTCCATGTGCTCCAACTGACAGAAGCTCAGGCAAAGCTCCATACAAGGACAAATAGAGCACAAAGATCTTCAGTTTATTTTTTTTTGCCCAGGAGGTAAGACAAAACCATGACAGAACAATGTAGGAAAGAAACACAACAGTAAACTATGCATAAAAGGGTGAAGCATTCCCACCCTAACAACACAAAGAGAAAACAAGTGAAAAAGTTGGCTGGTGGGAGGAGAAGTAACTGCAATAGTGATCTGTATGAACATTTACTGTTATGCCAAGTTTATTTACACAATTGTACTATGTTCAGTCATAGAGCACTGCTGCAGTAGCCTAAGATACCAGAGCTTAGGCAGCTAATAAAGGGTGGGGGCCAATACACTAAGGCTCTAACAGCACCTGAAGAATGGCCCTAGAAAATCCTGTTATGGACCTGGAAAAGGACCCCAGTTTATACTACTTTGTAAAAGTGTGTACAGAGGACCACGCTGTTGCTTTAACAATACTTTGTGTCCACCGGTTCCCAGCAAGCCATTGAAGAAGCCACAGTCTTTGTAGAAAGGGCCCAAACCATGTCTGGAAGTTGCTTACTATGATGAGTGTAATAAAATGTAATAGCATGAGACAACCACCTGGAAATGGTCAGCTTTGATGCTGGTTGTTCTTTCCTATTGCTGATGTAGGAAACAAACAGCTGAGCAGCTTTCCTGAAGACTCAGGTTTTTGTCTAGGTAGCGTCTGATGAGCCTATGGGCACCCAGTGTGTGTGAAGAATCTTTTCTTCTTTATTCTTGAATTCAGGAAAGACATGGAGATGAATAGTCTGACACTACGTTAGCCATAAGGGAAGGTGAGGTATGGTGGACTTGTTATATACTCTTGTAACTCAGGTGTTTTCCTGACAGATGTCAGAGCAATGAGTAAAGCAGCCTTCCATGTTAAGAACCTCAGCTTAACTTGATGTGCTGTTCCGATGGAGGCAGAGTAAGCTTTATGAGTACAAAGTTAAGATCCCAAGGAGGAGCAACCTGTTTACTAGGTGGATGGATATGCAATACCCCTTTCAAAAATTGCCTGACTTGAGCATGGTTAGAAAGGGGGGGGGGTCAAAAGGCAGAGGAGCAGAAATGGCTAACAAATGCACCTTAACAGAGGAATAAGAAAGGGCAAAGGACAGTAATTCACATAAATAATCAAGAACCAGAGGCAGTTGGGCTTAAAGATGGTACTGGTTCTTTGACTGGCACAGACTAGAAAATATTTTTCACTTATATATGATTTCCTACTAGTATTTTTTTGTCTCTTTTAATGCCTGCTGCACAACCTCAGAAAACAGGACCCTAAAAGTTATTGATGTTCTATCATCCAGTAAGTTAGCTGAAGATTTTTCAGGTCAAGGTATACCAAACAACCCCTGTCCTTTGTAAGCACATCCAATGTGTGGGGAAGCTTGACCAGATTGAAAAGAAGTGAGAACCACTGTTGCTTGGCCTAAAAAAGAGTTATCACCCATATGACATCCCTCCTCTGGGCCAGTGATCAAGGATCCTCAATCCTCACCACTGACACCAGTGGGGAATGTTCACGTTGAGGGAAATAGACACACACACAGTATTTACAGTTGCAACCCTCTGCACCAAGTACAATTTCCTTTATCAATACACAGGGGAATGCACACTTCAGTCCTGGGGCTGGGCTTTCTCCCCAGGGCACAAATAAGACTCCCCACTGACCACTATAAAGCTGAGTCCTTAGCCGGGTGTTCCAAGCCAAGTCTTCCACCACCCTGTCTGTGAAATCAGTGCTCTCAGTGTCCCTGTTCAAAGTAGCTATCATGCACACTCTCTCTGGATTTGGATTTTCACACACACACACACACACACACACACACACACACACACACACACACACACACACACACACACACACTTTGGAAAGGCTGGCACAGCTTACCCACTCTGACACCTCCACCCAGACTATAAGGTAGATTTACTGCCATCAGAACACCTGAAGCCAGCTACTTTAAGGCTCTTACCAGGGTACCCAATTACACTTAGTAAAATTAATATATGGTAGTATTTAACCAAGCAGCAAGACTTTCAGGAAAATGGAGTCACGGTATCACTACATAAATGCAAGTACTCTCAGAGATTAAATATTTTCTGAAATACCAGCCACAATGAACGGTTTAGATATATTTAATTATAAATAATACAAAAAACATGAAAATACTGAATATCTATTTATAATAAACACCAGAGTTTTAATCACAGGAAATATAAAAAAACAACACCAATGGAAAGACTCAGACAGATAGAGAAAAAAAAAAACAATATTTAGCTAATCTCATTATATTTTTAACTGACTGAAGAATTACTGTTCTCTAGTTACTTACTAAAGCAAGACAAGATAAATGTGGATGGGTGTCTTGTCAGGTCCAAAAAGAGAGTGCACATATCACATCTCTCACTAGTATTCAAATACAATTTCAGTGTTGTTAACAGAATGACATCACATCTGGTCACCTGACTCTGTGCTTCCCACAGTACCCCCTAGAAACTGAGCCAGGATCTGGCACTGATGTGTCACAATACACACATAAAACCTTAGCTAAGGTTTATTATAGCATCTGGAAACTGTAAAACAATTCCAACACTTGCACTCTTCTTGCAGAAATTAACAAGCTATTCTCTGGCAGCATTTAGACCAGTGAGATAAAATATTTATGGCCTAAACCAAGTCATTTAATTTCATGCCATTTTTCTTAAGGTTAGCTGGGTTGAGCTTAACCCATTCCCTTCCAGTATACTCTGTTAAAATATATACATTTCATCAGTTACAAAAATACAGTATGACATACATGTGTGTTTCTTTTCTGTCCAACAGGACCCACTGTTGATACATTTTTAACATAAGCATCTGTAAAAATCAGTTTTATATTCAAATGACATATAATTCTTTAAAAAACTCCAGCTAGCTATGCTGGCATATGTTACACATGCACTGCCCTACTCCCTGGCACAGCTGCCATTACCTCACATCATCACAGCCACAATTTTTGGAGAGTACTTTTGGATCTTCATAAGAATGCTAGATTTCAGTGGAAAGTGTGAAAAAGCATGCAAAAACAGTCATATCCATGAGAATGAGAAGGAATCAGTCTTCCAGGTCTGTTTGCAATGAGTCGTGGAGCAGACTTTCTCTAGCTGTCTGTTTTGAAAGGAGACAAGCAGATCTGTTTAAGGTGTTTGCCACAGTTTGATAAATTCTCAGAAGACCCCAGGATGAAGAGGGAGGCAGTTTTGGCTCTTCTGAGCTTGTCTACAATCAGGTTTTGTTTTGATGAAATGTAAGAAGCTTTCAAAATCAAATTAAACTGTCATAGCCAGTCTGTAATGGGAGTAGGACCTATACCCATTTGTTTCTTTATGTGCCACATCACTGTCATGTTGTCCATATTCACTTACAGAGGTCCTGAGGACCAGAGATAATTTATGTCTTTCAAAGCATTGATCACAGCTAACATTTCTCTAACATTTATGCACATTGATCCGTCTGTCTGATGGGCTCCACAGAGCTTGCACTTCCACCCTTTTGAAAACTGCACCCACACCAAGTCTGATTAATCTGAAGTTACAGACTGTAGAACAGGGTGGAAGAGAGTGTGGGAGTCCTGGAATGCAAGGGATCTGGTCTGTCCACCAAAGAAACTCCTTTTTTACTAATCCCAGAACTGGGATCTGAAAACACAAAGGATGTAAATACTGATTCCTGATTGACTGATCTGAAGTACCACTGTATTTTCTTCATGTAATGTCTAGCTAGATGAAGCATGAGAATTAAAGAAGTTACATATCCCAAAAAACAAAGAGAAATTTCTTTGCAGATGCATGGTTTTGATTGGAGAAACAGGAGGAAATGCTGGGGCATTTCTACATTGTCAGGAGGAAGAAATAATTCAATTCTGTGGGAAGGAATGAGAGAAGATTTCTGAAGGTTAATTTGAAAATCCAGACAGAGTTGAAGATTTTGAACAGTTTGTAAAGACTTGACAAGTGGAAAAAGAGTCTGCGAAATTAAGACAGTCATCCAAATATAGAATGATATAAATGCCTTGAAGACTGCACTAAACAATGACATACATTTTGAATGTCCTTGGTGCTCTTGAAAGTTCATAGAGTAAGACAGAGAATTGATATTATAATCCAGGAAAACCTTAAAAATCTACTGAGCTGCTCAATAATGGGAATGTAATAATAGTAATAATACTATTTATTAACCAGGTTGGCACACTGGGCACACAGTCCTTTTTCACGGGCAGCCCAGGAGCAGACTCTGGTTAAGTGACTTGCTCAAAGTCACACAGAAGGCAAATGAGGGCTGAGACAGTCAAACTTTTTACCATAGGAACTATAGCTTGCAACTTTAACCTCTGTGCCAACTGCCAGATGTTGATGACAGCTGTTTTTGAAATATAGCTTTAACATGGAGGATAAAGGAGATTAGAAGAAGAAGGGACTGCGAGGACAACATTTTGAACCTGAGAAACATGGTTAAAACAAGTTAGCAAGGAAATATGCAGTACAGAACAGGCCTCCAGGAACCTTTCCTTTTTGGTAGCATAAGAATCCTTGAATAAAACCATTTGTCCAAGTAGCAGTGAGATACAGGTTCTAAAAATCTCTGAGACAGAATCTAGTGCAGAATGGGAGGAAAGAGAGAGACCTGGTTCACTGGGCAAGAAGAATTTCCCTGGGGGTGGGGGTTGGGGAGTGTTCCCATAGTGGAGGTTGTGACACTGCCAGCCCAGCTATCTGGAATTTTGTAACTAATCATATGTCATTTGTGAATATTAACATGATTCATATGTTTGTCTTACAAATGTAAGAGAACTGTGTGTTATATACTGAGCTTTAAGAATGTAACCACAGTGTACCCTACTGGAAGAGAACAGACATGTATATAAACTATATACCTGTACAAATGTATGTTTTAATAGTAGATGCTGGAACATACAGAGTTAACTTGCAAAACTTCAAGAAATAAGTGGACATTGTTTTACAATTGTGTTATCTCTCAGTTTTAGTGAAACAGACACAATGTCTACAGCTAGAGGTTTTTCTGTTGTCTTGAAATAATTACTAGGTTTAAATGTAAAAGTATTTAATTGTATTAGGACTTCCAGTTCTGGGCAAACATCTGACAGATATGTATTTTGATACAGATATGTTAATTTCTGTTGGCTTGGGAACTGAAGGCAGGTGACAAGGAGTAATGTCATCCAGGCTGGCCCAGCAGTAATATTTAATATTGATTTATGAACTCTCTCAGGGAAAGTCTGTGGATTTTGTATCTTGTCTTGCACCTAGAAACATCCATCATCTGTATTTGCCTTGCTCTGTAAGTAAGTTATTTAGGGCATAGTGTCTCTTAGATATAGATAAGAATGTAGTAAAGATTAAGTAAAAAAAGGCAGGTGGCAAGGAGTAATGTCATCCAGGCTGGCCCAGCAGTAATATTTAATATTGATTTAAGAACTCTCTCAGGGAAAGTCTGTGGATTTTGTATCTTAAATTTGCACCTAGAAACATCCATCATCTATATTTGCCTTGCTCTGTAAGTAAGTTATTTAGGGCAAAGTATCTCTTAGATATAGATAAGAATATAGTAAAGATTAAGCAAAAAACACACATTCCTTACTAGAGGCTTCAGTCTACCAGGAAACTGCAATTAAATGTAAAACACTTGTAGTCCAAAAAAATGGCAGGTAGTTCCAATGTAAAAAAAGTCTTCTTTATTCAACCACAGATGTATAAGTGCTTTCACATGGATGGTCAACAGAGCCAGCCTCTCTCTCTCTCTCTATATATATATATATATATATATATGTATATAGCGAAAACTCTCTCCCCATATTTGAATAACATAGGTCATATATTAAAAGACACAAAACACTTTTTGAATGACTTGTTTGATTTTTGTGACAATTATAAGAACTGTGAAGATGTGTATTTAGTAACTATGGATATTACATCACTGTTCACTATGATCCCTAACAAAGAAGGAATAAGTAACATAGAGCTGTTTTGTAAGGCTTGCAAATAATTTAATGAAGGGAACATGGAAGTTATTACTAAGTTGTTAAAGACAGTCTTGGAAAATAACATATTTATGTTCAATGAAACTATTGGCAGAGGCATGACGTAGCTATCGGCACTTTGTATGCCAATAGCTATGCCAATGCTGTACTAGCCGTTTGGGAAGATGAGCTTATTCTAAGAGGAAGATACAGACAACATATTTTGTATTACTGTAGGTTTGTGGATGACCTTTATTTGTCATGGGGAGGGACACATGTACAGTTTACAGATTTTTTTGACTACATTAATAACTCTAAAAATTATTTAAAATTTTCTGTGGATATGTCATTAGAAGAAGTTCACTTTTTGGATGTTAACATTAAAAAAGATGTGCAAGGGAGGATATATACAAATTTATATAAGAAAGAATGTCACTGTGACAGTTTTGTGCACAGAACCAGTATGCACCCTCCACATATATTTAAGAGCATAGCACATAGCCAGTTACTTAGAGCATCAAGGCTTAATGCAAGAAAAAAGGAATTTGAACAACAAGTTGAAAAGATGAGAGAGAGGTTACCATAAGGATGAAATTAATAAAACTAGAGATATGGTGGTTGAAATGAGGGAAAATACAGCTAGACCATATTTTTCTAAAAGGAATAATATGTCAGTACATACAGTACATAAAAAGAAGACAGAAAATAAAATAAGATTTCCCCTGTTTTATTCCACTGATGTGAGGCTGTATAAAAATATAATTGAGAAGCACTGGGAAATGTTAATGACAGATAAAGAGATTAGTTCTTTACTGCAACCTAGACCAAGTTTTGCACATAAGAATATGCACTCTTTAAAGAGAAGACTCTGTTATTTTAAGAATGAAAATATAAGACAGACTTGTCTATGTGGGAGATGTTCCATTTGTATATATATAAGTAACAGTAATAAGTTTTTACATCCTGACACAGGCAGGAAATATGTATTTAACATTTCAGCTACATGTGCTTCAGAACACATTTATTTAGCCCAATGTTCAGTATGTTTTTATTTCCATGTGGGAAAAATGGGCAGAGCCTTTAGAGATCATATCAGGGAACACATGTACGAGATACAGAAAAAAAGTGATGTTAGTACATTATCTAACATGTTAGAGTGAATGACAACACACACAATTATACTTTTTAGTTATAGGTAAAAATATATGACAACATCAGAATGGGGGACATTAGAAACAGGACAGAACAGCTTGAGGCAAAATGGATTATAAGACTGAAAGCAGATTCTTGGCATGGGTTAAATGACAGGATACCCATAAGACCCAAACTTAAAGCAAGACCATTGAATAAATGAAATGTTATGTCATTTTATGACATGCTTACTTACATCAAGTATTAGAGATTTTTAACAGTATATGTTTATATTTGAGCACATTTTTATGTCTGTATATTTACGTGTGCATTTTTTTATATATGTATTCTTTATACATGTGTTTTTTTATGCGCATGTTATGCATTATACTTTTTAGAATCATGTTTTCACAGAGAAGGACTGAATATTTTTACTTAATGAAGGATGTTTCTTTAAGATGATTGTGACTTAGTTGGTTCAAGGTATATAAGGTACATAGTAGACAGCATGCATTTGTATCTGAAGAAGCAGAAGTTATCTGTGAAAGCGCATATACGTCTGTGGTTGAATGAAGAAGACTTTTTTACACTGGAACTACCTGCCATTTTTTGGACTACAAGTGTTTTACATTTAATTGCAGTTTTCCTGGTGGACTGAAGCCTCTAGTAAGGAAGGTGTGTTTTTTACTTGACATTTTGCTGTTTTTACCTTCCTGAAAGAAGTTATGGCAGAAGAAGAGGAGATCGCTGAACTGGATTATGTATTGAAGAATATACATGTGAACAAGGTGAACAAACTAGATAAACTGCTGTATGTTACTAGTAATGTTGGTAACCCACTTCTTAGCTTTCATGACAATGGAAAAGACTGTGAGAGCTTTAATATTGATATCATCACATTTAAAGCTAAGTTACATGCAATGGAGGGCAACTTATTTAAACTAAAGGGACGTCAGTTCCAAATGTTTCACATAAAGGTTTGTGTGGCAGAAGGAATTGTTCCCCGTGGGTACGCATCTTGAAAATGCCTGTGCAAGGGTCTAATGACCCTGAATTACTGGCTGAATGGCAGTCTACAAACCTAGAGACAAGCATTAAGTATATGGAAGCTTTAATTAAGCTTTCAAAACATGAAATAGATTGCCTATCTGTATTGGTTTAAAAGCAGTTTGAAGAAATTATGGAACCGTTTAGTTCCAATTATACAGATAGATGTCTTAATGAACTTATAGACTCTTTAACAGTATATGAACTTAAACTATGTAAAATAAAGCAAAGGAAAATTGTGAGAGACCGTGGAGACTTCAGTTCAGGTAATGTTTTTACCTGGTCACATACTGAAAGCAACTTTTACAGAGAACCAGAAAACAAATTAAAGGCAGTATGATTGACAGCATGTTGAGCAATAGAACATCTCCGAGTGGAGGGAGGCATGTTGTCCTATCTAACAGCACTGAAATTCAACAGTTAGAAGCCATTAGCATCCTGAATGGGGAAACAACACCAACGACAAGAGCTGAAGAACAGGTTGTCTGGAAAAAAACAATTAAAACAGTGGCCCAAGTACATAGAGCTGACAGAGATACAGGGAATGTAATGACTTTAACCAACAGAGTACAAGAGACTGTTGAACCAGAGAGAAAACAACATAATGTACCAACTATTTTTAACACCAAATTGGTTTTTCCCCTTCACATCAAGGAAACAGGAGAGAAGGGATGAGAATGAGGTCAAGAAGCAGGAGCTGAGTAAAAACGAAACTGGAAGTAGTAACAGGGACAACAGCAATAAAAAAGGCATGGGGAATCCAGAAGAACCAATAATTTGCACCTGTCATCCCACATACTTGCAGCAGAAGAGACTAGTGTTTTAAAGAAAGGACTATACTTTATTCCAAGCCAAAAGATGGACTTTACTGAGGTAATTTTTGATTTAAAGTTGTTTATTAGAAATTTGACTTTAAAACTGAATTATAAAAGTAATGAAAGTGTTGATAGTGTAGAAATGTTTAGAAAATCGAGTACATATGTACCAGTACTTAATCCAGTGATTAATGCATTTGAAAGACTATGTATCAATGACATGCACAAGTTTAATGAAAGTGATAGAACTACTAAATTAAAGAGGTATAACTTGACAAAAAATGAATATCTGGCACTTAGAAACTTAGAAGCTAATCATGGCATAATAATAAGACCAGCAGACAAGGGAGGTCCTTCAGTGATATATGATGCTGAAAGATATCAGAATGACATGAAAATAATTCTGTCAGATGCTCACTTTTATTCTGTCATAAATAATGTTAGCGTTCAGAGTGTCATAAGACATATTAATACAGTTTACACTGAACTTTTTAGAAACAGTAAGATTGAGAACATTTTTATGACTACCTAACAGTACAGCATCCACTACTACCTGTGATTCAATGGTTACCTAAACTTCACAAAGACCCTCTATGTCCACCACCAAGACCTATAGTGGCTGGACAAGTATGGTCAACAGAGCCAGCCTCTATATATAGAGAGAAAACTCTCCACCTACATTTGAATAACATAGGGCATATATTAAAATCACAAAACATTTTTTGAATGACTTGTTTGATTTTTGTGACACTTATAAGAACTGAGAAGATGTGTATTTAGTAACTATGGATATTACATCACTGTTCACTATGATCGCTAAAAAAGAAGGAATAAGTATCATTACTAAGTTGTTAAAGACAGTCTTGGAAAATAACGTATTTATGTTCAATGAAACTATCTATTGGCAGAGGCATGGCATAGCTATGGGCACTTCATGTGCCAATAGCTACGCCAATGCTGTAGTAGCCATTTGGGAAGATGAGTTTATTCTAAGAGGGAGATACAGACAACATATTTTGTATTACTGTAGGTTTGTGGATGACCTTTTTTGTTATGGGGAGGGACACAGGTACAGTTTACAGATTTTTTTTGACTACATTAATAACTCTACAAATTATTTAAACATTTCAGTGGATATGTCATTAAAAGTTCACTTTTTGGATGTTAACATTAAAAAAGATGTGGAAGGGAGAATATATACAAATTTATATAAGAAAGAATGTCATTGTGACAGTTTTGTGCACAGAACCAGTATGCACCCTCCACATATATTTAAGAGCATAGCACATAGCCAGTTACTTAGAGCATCAAGGCTTAATGCAAGAACAGAGGACTTTGAACAACAAGTTGAAAAGATGAGTCAACATTTTGTAGAGAGAGGTTACCATAAGGATTAAATTAATAAAACTAGAGATATGGTGGTTGAAATAAGGGAAAATACAGCTAGACCATATTTTTCTAAAAGGAATAATATGTCAGTACATACAATACATAAAAAGAAGACAGAAAATAAAATAAGATTTCCCCTGTTTTATTCCACTGATGTGAGGCTGTATAAAAATATAATTGAGAAGCAATGGGAAATTTTGATGACAGATAAAGAGATTAGTTCCTTACTGGAACCTAGACAAGGTTTTGCACATAAGAATATTAAAGAGAAGACTGTTATTTTAAGAATGAAAATATAAGGAAAAGGGATGGACAGACTTGTCCATGTGGGAGATGTTCCATGTGTAAATATAAAAGTAACAGTAATAGGTTATTACATCCTGACACAGGCAGGGAATATGTATTAACATTTCAGCTACATGTGCTTCAGAACACATTATTTATTTAGCCCAATGTTCAGTATGTTTTATTTTTATGTAGGAAAAATGGACAAAGCCCTTAGAGAGCATATCAAGGAACACATGTAGCAGATACAGGAAAAAAAAGTGATATTAATGCATTATCTAAACATGCTGGAGTGAATGACAACACACAGAATTTTACTTTTTTAGTTATAGGTAAAATATATGACAACATCAGAATGGGGGACATTAGAAACAGGACAGAAGGGCCGATCTTGTCTCCTGAACCTGATTGACTTCTTTGAATCAGTATCCAGAGCCATGGACAAGGGTAAGGTGGTCCACACAGCCTATCTAGACCTTGCCAAGACCTTTGACAGCATCCCCCACTCTGGAATCATAGATAAACTTACTAAGCTGGGCATTAATCCCTACATCACCCAATGGGTTGCTAACTGGCTTACTGATAGAACCCACACTGTAAAAGTAGCTGACTCCAAATCCAGCTCCAGACAAGTGACAAGTAGAGTACCTCAGGGTTCAGTCCTGGGACCGCTCTTGTTTGGCATCTACTTCTCTGAAGTACAGGCCAACACTAAGGGACACTGGCTAACAAAGTTCGCAGATGACTGCAAACTGGGAGCCATTATTGAATCCCCAAATGATGTGGATACTTACAAAAGGGCCTTACAGAAACAGATGCTTGGTGCCAGAGCCATGGGCTCAAGCTTAATGCCAAGAAATGTATAGTTATCCCCTTTGGGAAAAAACATGTACCTGTGAATTACCATATAGGTGGCAGTACACTAAACACTGAAAGTGTGATAAGAGACTTAGGGACACAGGTGGACAGTGGTCTCACCTTCGATAACCACATCGCCACAACAGTCAGGAAATCCTTCTATGTGGCACACCTCATCACTAAGGGCTTTTCATCCAGAAAAAAGGAGGTCATTATCCCACTGTACTCATCCCTCATTAGACCCATTATAGAATACAATGTCCTGTTTGGTATGTACCTCTCAAAACATCTGCAACAACTGGAAAGACCGCAGAAATACCTCACTAAAAGAATCACAGGCCTAAAGCAGATGCCCTACGCTGACCACCTTAAAAAACTCCAGCTATACTCTGTCACATATTGTCTACTCAGAGGCAATCTCTGCTTAACATACAAAGCCATGTCAAACCCAGAGCTGTTGGACATGCTACACTTAAAGAAATCCCAATCCCTCAGAGCCACACGCTCCAGAGATCTAAACCTTGTCATCACAATAAACAAAACATGCTGGAGGGATAGGTTCCTGACCCAGTGACTCCCCAGACTCTGGAATAGATTGCCCATACATGTCAAGCAGAGTGCCTCTTTGGCCTCTTCAAAAGGAACCTTGACGATTGGATGGAAGAAAGGAAATTCACCCCGGGGATCACGTCAGTTGCCCTGCTAGACAGGGGTACAGGGAAATAAATAGTGAAGAAATAGCCAGGGAATTGTTATGGCTAGGCTTGTATAGGCCCTAGGGCTGATAGCCTAGTACCAACCTATGAACCTAAGAACAGCTTGAGGCAAAATGGATTATAAGACTGAAAGCAGATTCTGGGTATGGGTTAAATGACAGGATACCCATAAGACCAAAACTTAAAGCAAGACTATTGAATAAATGAAATGTTAAGTCATTTTATGATATGCTTACTTACATCAAGTATTAGAGATTTTTAACAGTATATGTTTATATTTGAGCACATTTTTATGTCTGCATATTTACATGTGCATTTTTATATATGTATTCTTTATACATGTGTTTTTATGTGCATGTTATGTATTATACTTTTTAGAATCATGTTTTCATGGTGAAGGACGTAATATTTTTACTTAATGATGGATGTTTCTTTAAGATGATTGTGACAGTTAGTTTAAGGTATATAAGATACATAGTAGACAGCATGCATTTGTATCTGAAAAAGCAGAAGTTATCTGTGAAAGTGCTTATACTTCTGTAGTTGAATAAAGAAGAGATTTTTACACTGGAACTACCTGCATTTTTTGGACTACAGATGTTTTACACTTAATGGTAAAGATTAGTTTAGATGTTTTCTGTATTTATTTGAGACTATCCTGCAATGTTGTTTTAAAATATTTCATGTGATTCTGAACTCTGTAGTTACTGTGATTATTGTCTAGTTCTTTTACTATTTACTATTGAATATATTTAAAACTTTTCATTGTGGCTGGTTTGTTTAGAGATATTTAAGCTCTAAGAGTACTTGCATATGTATTTGATGACACTGTACAGGTCACTCCTAAATAGCCTTAAAAGTCTTGGTGACACTTACCATTCAGATAATAGTAACATTGCACAGTAGGATTGGTCACCCTTTGAAAGGGCCTTAGAGTAGCTGATAAGTAGTATTTGGTGGCAGTGATAACTACCGTATAGTCTGGGCAGAAGGGGACATAGCTAGTAAACATGTACCAGTCTTCCCCAGGAGTGTCTGTGTGTTTGTATATAAATCAAATCTCAAAGTGTGTGTGTGTGTGTGTGTGTGTGTGTGTGTGTGTGTGTGTGTGTGTGTGTTTAGTGTGTGCTACTTGGGTAGGGACACATAGCACTGGTTGGAGAGACAGGGTACTGGAGGTTTTGGCTTGACCACTCATCTGAGATCTTAACCCTATAGTTGTGCCAGTGGGGAGTCTTATTGGGAATCTGGAGAAAGAGGGAGAAACCAGCCCCCAGACTGACTGTGAATCTGTGTGCTCTTAAGGGAAATTGTACTTTACTGTGTGTGTACTTGTCATCCTCCCGATGTGTACATCCCTCACTGGTGCTAGTGATGAGAACTGATGCTCCTTGATTACTGGGCCAGTGCAGGGATGTCACAGAGCTATCCTGTATAACCTGTTTGACTTCCTAAGAACAGGAGAGTGACTATCAGATAAGCTAAAAGTTGTGAGGAAAACATTTAATAAAGCAGGCAACACAGGAGAAGCAGGTGGAGAATTTGTCATTTCCAACTGTAACAAACGTTAATACATGTTATGTGCTACACAACCTTCATTTCGCTCCAATTGAAAACCCCCTTTCATCTTAGATAAAGTTTCTAAAAAGGATAAATCTTCAGTAGGGAAATATGAAACTCTACTTTCTCTAGAATCAGAATGATCAGATTGTGAAGAAAGTTGTGGGGAACAAACCTTCTGCCTGCTCATCTGACTGAACATCCATGTCAGAAAGACAGGGAACTCTTTTCCTTTTCTAATCCAAGAAAGCAAGGAAAAAGCACTAATAAGTTCCTTAGCAAATCCCAGTAAATACTCTCTGTCCATAGAAGTAGTACCTGTAGACTAGAGAATGTTCTCACTGTCCCCCTTTCCTGGGCAACTCTCTGGAAAAGGATCAGTTCTCTACAGTCATACTAGTCCCAGCAATGGGTCCTCTATGCTAGCTAAGTGAAGAACCTTCACCATCCCATTCCTCTGAGACTAACAAGAGTGGTTGTCCCTTGCCCACCATGGGCATCCCTTCAGCCACAGATGACATGGCTACCTTCCAGTCTTTGTGGGCTGTATATGCTACACCAAGAGGGCCAGTGAAACAAGATAAGTGGCAAGAGGAACATAAAGTGGCCATACCAGAGTCATCTACCAGTACAGACAAATTTCCAAAGACTCCCTGACAGCTTTCTTCTCATTCTGGATAAGGATTGCCCCATCGTAAGATGAGAAAGAGACCTTGAAAGTGGATAGCAGAACTTGCACAAGTCGATAAAGTATACAGCAGAGAACAAATGGATCTAAGGTAAGAAAACTACTGACAGCCCCACCCTCGCAGTATTCTGTCCCCAGTGCACAAATACAATAAAATTTGTGCAAAAATACTAAATAAAATTTTCTTAACAAAATGTTTGTTTAAGCATTTACACAAACGCTCCCTTAGAAATACAAAGACAGTCCAAAAACAATATGTTTACCAGCAAAAGCATATATTTTAGTCAGAAAAACACAAGTCTTTCTTAGAAAAATAAAATTAGTGGAAGGCTTTCCCCAACAGGAGACTTATCTGCACATCCTTGAAGGATCACTACCCAACCAACAGTTCCACGGGGCCCACTGGAGTGCTCTTTACAGTTAGGGCTGAAGCACTAGATGCACTATCGCTTTAGAGCTACATGTGTAGTGTTGAGAATGAATGTAGCCAGCAGTTTGCAACAATTACAAAAATAAGAACTTTGTTTTTGCTGATCCTCTCGTCACAAAGTTAGAAGACTTTTCTTTTTTCTGATCCTCGACTCAGAGGAGAATTTTTTTTTTTTTTTTTTAGTTAGGAGGTGCTGGATTGGGTAGCTGTACCAAGCACCAGAACAACTCTGCCTGGGTTACTGATTGCATGGAAGAAAAGGCATATGTTTCCTCTGAGGAGCCGATAAGACACAAAAAGAGGGCAATGCTTTTATTCTTTTCTAGTAGCACAGGGATTTTAAGCCTGTGGTAATCTTTGTTAGGAAAATCTGGGGTCCTTCCAACATCTTGATATGTTTGGTAATTTACATCTTAAAGGGGACACTGTATTCTATAATTGGTTTGAGAAATGGTATGAATACAAGGGGAATAATAACTTCTTCACATCTGCAAAATATTCCATTGGTAACCAGTTCTCCAAGGAGAAAACTTTTCTGGCAGCCATTGCAGCATGGTGATCAAAGGAGAGGATTTATCAGCACATGTTCATAGATCTTTAACTACATTTTTATTTAGAACTGGAATATTGTCAATGCTATATACTGGGGTGACAGCTGCTTTCAAATGTGACAATGTTGCATTTTTTAGCATTTAATTTATGTTAATTTTCATTGCACCAGGCATGTATAACAGAAGGTTTCTGCTGAAGGACTTCTCTGTCAGAGGGGAAATTAAAATGTTTCCCAGTCTGCAATCATCTTAGTTAGCCATTGGGCTTGGGTTTTAGTCGGTACCGCAGAGAAGCAAATACCTACAATAGGGGTTGCAGCGCTGAAACCTGCAGAGCATCCTGACCACCTTCCTGTTTATGATATAAGGATCTATTTGTAAATCATTAGTTTATTAATTATGCTAACATGGGGAAGGTGTCAAATACCTTTACCAAATCATGGTAGGTTGTGTGTACAGTGTGATCACTGAAAATCATGGTAGGTTGTTTGTACAGTGTGATCACTGATGAAATGCCTTGACCAAATCATGGTAGGTTGTGTGTACAGTGTGATCACTGAAAATCATGGTAGGTTGTGTGTACAGTGTGATCACTGATGAAATGCCTTGACCAAATCATGGTAGGTTGTGTGTACAGTGTGATCACTGAAAATCCTGGTAGGCTGTGTGTACAGTGTGATCACTGATGAAATGCCTTGACCAAATCATGGTAGGTTGTGTGTACAGAGTGATCACTGATGAAATACCTTGACCAAATCATGGTAGGTTTTGTGTACAGTGCAATCACTGAAAATCATGGTAGGTTGTCTGTACAGTGCGATCACTGATGACAGCATTTGTTAGGGTCATTTAACAGGATCTACCTTTTACAAAAACAAACTGCTGCATTTTTAATTTGCTAAGAATTTTAATGTTAATATTAATGAAGTCTGTTACAATGTGTTCCATGACTTAAAATAGAGGCTTATCAAGCTGATGAGCCTATAACTTTGGGGTCAATAAATGGGTCACCTTTAAGAAGTGGCATCACCAGTGCTGTATGCTACAGTTATCTCCAAAAATGGCTGCTGGCACTCCAGAATATGGATATTTCAGAACAATTTCACTAAATAATTTAGATTTAAAAAATAATGGCTAAGGGTATGTTCCAGAAGGATAGAAGTGACACTTCCACGTGTAGCTGACCCAGATAAAAATGGTTTTGTATTAAGTACACATATCACAAGTAACTGATGGAAACTAGTTATCTTCTTGGTAGAAAGAGTCCATAATGTAACAGAAGCAGGTATTGTATTATTTGTTATTAAAAAGCCTTCAGTATAATTTTCTGAGTGTATTTGTTTAAGGTTATGGGGAGACTGTGCTTTGAGGATGTCTTTTTAACCTGGATTCCTTCTCTGAACCCAGTTCCAGTTTTCACATTTGTATTAATGGAAACATCAGATACACATGAAATTAACTAAATGTGGTCAGTGGTACTCTGTGATGTTTGCTGATGACCACTAATTAGTAAGAAGTTTGATTTGGCCATATGCTGTTAATTGCATTCCTTTTGATCTTTTAGTGAACAATCCAGTGTGAGTGGCCATGGTGGTGCAGCAGTAAGTGTTGCCACTTCACAGCAAGAGGTTCTATGGTTCAATCCTTGGCTGGGGTGCCTTCTGTGTGGAGTCTGCATGTCCTCCCTGTGGTCCCATGGGTTTCCTCCGGGTGCTCTGGTTTCCTCCCTCATCTGAAAGACATGCTGTAGGTGGATTGGACACACAAAGTGGGCCCTAGGCGTGTGTGTGTGCATGTGTGTGCCCTCTGTGGAAGGCTGGGCACTGGGCTGGCAACTCAACACTGTAAAACTCTACTGCCAATCATGAGCGGATGGTGATCCACTGTGGTGACCCCTAACCGGGAAAAGCCGAAAGAAGAAGAAGTGAACAATCCAGTGCAATGTGGGAAAAAATCTGGGAGAAAGTAAAGGAAATAAGTGTGTTTGCATTATAAAAGATGCTACATACCTCAAGTATCAGGGGTTAGCCATGGTGAATAAATGAGAAGATGTTTGTAAAAAACTAACAAATAAGACAGATGTGTAAAAAATAAATATCTAAAAGTAATATGTAATCTCTGGGGTCCAGCTCATAATATTAATGCAGTCTACACTGTGGCTTAAGCCTGCAGTGATGACATAGATGGATAAATCCCTGTCTACAGCCCAGATGACCTAAGTTTGACTACTGTCTTGAGTGCTTGATTGTGCAGGCAGAGAGGATGAGGTATGCCCATCCTGGTGGGAAGGATAGTGGTCCCCACCCAGCTTACAACACTGCTCTGATGATAGGACCTCATCTGAAGACTAGAGGCCACTCATAATGTTGGTGCCAAGAAGACATAAACCTGGCTGCCCAAGGAAATTAGGGTAGCCCGTGGAGGTGCATGAGGAGTAGAATCCCTGTGCAGATGAGGAGGAAAAGGTAGACTTTGTTATAATACAAATGTTGACATCATTATGAGAAGTAGGATTAGGCTATAAACTAGTAAAAAAGCACTCACCATCAGTAGAGAGTAGAAATTACCTTCATGTCTGCCTGGATGATGTCCCCCTGGAAGTAAAATGCCTGATCAATGTAAGACTTGATAGTTTGTAGGTATGGGTGCAAACATTATATTTAAAAATGGTTCTACCTCTTATAATCTAAACAGAAATTTTACATTAAACAGCAAATTTCCCTCTGCCTTCAGGATAGAGGATACACCCACCAGCAAAGTATTTGGTTCACAGAATAGAAGGATTTTATTTAATAAGATTACTTTTCCACACCAAGGGTAATGAGACCTGCCACACATCCCTACATATGTACTGGTGTTTAATTTGCCATAAGCTATCCATATTGTTGAAGGCAGAATAAAATCTGACACTAGGCAGGAGGTTAACAGTGCACATTATCAGACACTTAAGTGATTGGTTATGGAACTCTAAGTAATAAATTGGAGGAGGGGTACAATAAATGTTATATGGCATCACGCAGAAGTAAGACAACACGTAACTCGTGGTATATGGGAGAAATAGGTGAAAGCAGGTATAAATATGAGGCAACTTCATACTGTGACATCCCCCTTGTTAACTTTTAAACCTTTTGAACAAATACAGAGTGAATGTAATTTGCCTTGAAGAGAACAGTATACATAAAAGCAGACAAAATAAACGGTGTACAATACACAATACTATAAAAAGAAGACTTGAAACTTACCTTCTTGGGAGAAATAGGATAAGGTTAAAAAGGTAAACCAATTTGCAGGTATAGAGCTTTATGGAAGAAGAGAGGTAATACAATATTAAAGACAATTCAGAATAAGTACAACAGGTGGAAGGGGGTCTGTTAACAGAAAGTGGCAGGAAGAACAGTCCTCTCTGATGGGTGAGCGGACCCAGATAAAGGCATGTGACAAACGTATGAAGATGATCCACGGATAGTATTTCATGCCAAAAATTCTACATAGAGGTAATTAGTAAAAACAAAATGAAAACTCCAGCAAAGCTAGAGCTTCCAATAAGTGACCTCTCAAACCTCTTGTATCAGAGGCACATGGGATATATGCAAATGATCCTTATGAACATCAGGTGTTTCAGCTAATTGGCAATTCTGAATGCCCATGACTTGTTTTGTCATTTTAATGGACGATTTCAGGTGACCCTAATGATAATGGACATCAGCTGGGTATAACAGCCCTGTGTTTCTAATGCTTAGTCAAACACTCTGCTTGTGCTGTGCCAATGAGGTTATAACAAGGCCGAAATATGCATATCCACAGCTAGTGGGGTTTGGCTTTATTGGCATGAAATTGTCCATTAAAATGACGAAACAAGTCATGGGCATTCAGAATTGCCAATTAGCTGAAACACCTGATGTTCATAAAGATCATTTGCATATATCCCATGTGCCTCTGATACAAGAAGTTTGGGAGGTCACTTATTGGAAGTTCTAGCTTTGCTGGAGTTTTCATTTTGTTTTTACTGATTGTTTTTTTAGTGACCTTCTCACTCATTGTTTTAGTACATAGAGGTAATTGGAATAAAAGTAGCTTTTACTAGAAATTCGTCCAGATGGAAGAAGGGACTAATGCACATATTTTTGTATTTCAAAAGGTCCCAAAATCACGAGAAGCAATCACTTTAAATTAGGAGAAATATATCTTGGACTGTTATTCCCAAGTCTTGGAAACTCTGCTTATTTGGTGCTAGTGAAGAGAAAGTGAATGTTCCAATCAGGTATTATGACTTAATCTTGCCTAAGACATCTAAATTTGGATAATTAAGGAATGGAAATCTCCAATTAATAATCTGCATCTTTGTCATATACATCCTCTCAGGTTTGCAGGTTTCTTAATGTCAGGGCTCTATATAGTTACCCTCATGAGTGAAGAAGTGTTTGACTCTTTCAAACTTATGAGAGGAACAGCATGACTTATTGTGTAAGACTCTTTATCTTCATCCTAGACTTGGTTGGTGTATTAATTAGGAAGAAGTACAGTGATGCTCAACAGTCTTCCTAAAGTATGGAATCATCATACTAGGATTGGACTAAATCATATGTCTCTATGTATATAGGACTGCTTTTCATGATTTTTGTGTCAAATCATCTTTTTCTTATTTTGATGTGCATGCTTATAGAAAACGTTTTTAAATTTAAAATGTTTTCAATAAACTGTGATAAAAAATGCTCTTCCATTTGTCTACTTGTTTTCATTGTTATCTATGTCTTTGGTTATCAATACTGTTTTTTAATTTATCCTTATTTTCTGTATAATTTAAATGTTCTGTACTTCTATTTCTGCTCCCACATACTTAATCCTTTATCAACGTTGTCTACAATTTTGAACAATACTCAGTAATGTGTTACTAGCTTTACGTTTTACTTTCCCTAACTTGGTATAAATTTGTGTGGAGCTTGATTTTAACATAGATGGAGCCATTCTGTCTGGGACTCCTCTGAAAATGTTCACATCCAGTCAATAAATTAAATTAGCAAAACATAACTAAATAAACAAAATGAACACCACACTTCAGGAGATAATCCAGAGAAGTAATTTTTTGTCTACATACAAGTGTAAAGATTTTTTCAGCTATAAAACACAGACTTTTAGCAATAAAGGACAGTTTAGCCTACCTGGTTTACCGTTTCGGTCAGGGTCCACCAGGTCTATTTATTCTGCCAAGTTCTAAACCTGATGGATAATTCTTGCCACCTTCCATGGTATTGGACTTCCCTGTGTTGTCAATGGTACTTGAACAGGCTTCATTATTCTTCATCCTGAAGACATTTGAGAAAGACCTTACAAAGGCTATTCCATTTTCATCTGTCTTGTCCATGAAAGAATGCTACCCACATTACACTGGATATGTCGTCTTTTAGCATTTGATTGTATTCTTGTGTTATTAGATATCCCTGTTTTTAAAGATATTCCTTTCTTGGACTTCATCCTTTACAGCTCTCTTTCACAAACAGAGATATTCATATTAAATTCATCTTGCCTAATATATTTTATTTAAATAATTGTCAATTAGGCAAATTAACCTATCCTGACAAACTTTTTTGATCAGGCCACAAGGGAACAAAGAAACACTACATTAACAAGAATTGCAACTGGAGGCAGTTATACTGTGAGTTGAAGAGGCTAGTTTAGGTGTACTCATGGACCTGAATGCAGTCTGTCAGCTGACATGCACAGGCAGCCAGTCAGGTGATGGGAAACACCAGAAACTAGGTGATAGATATTGGCCTTAGTAGAAGGCTGGCTTATTTTGATTGCTATCTGAGAAGCAGAAGTGAGCAGGTGGTGACAGTTAACAGGCAAGACTCAGTTAAGCGGTGAGCATTAACTTGACTTACCCCTCTCCCACAGCATATATTATCATGCATTAAAAAAAGCATTTCTCCACATTTCAACACCCTCCTTAGGGTATAGGAATGTACAGCTCTACCAAGAAATCCAAAGCTTAGTGGTCTAACTCCAAATAATGTTGTTTAGCACTGAAGAAGGAGGTGTGAAGTGCAGTGGATAGACAGATGGACCTAGAGAGAATGTGAACCAGAATTTAATGTAGAATGGAGGAGATGAGATGGATGAGACATGTTAGATGTAGGAATAATGCAATATAGATGTGAGAGGGGAAGGTGGGATGAGGTAAAGGGAGGAGACGTGAGGTACTTTAATAGTAGCAGATAGAGGTGGGTAAGGTAGTATAGATGCAGTAGATAGGTGTTGACAGTTTGATTGATGGACTCTGGGGTGGAAGCAATTATGTAGATTGTTGGAGAACTAGGACATTGCAGGGATCATTAAGAAGGGTCTATGCAAGATGACCAACAGTTTGGAAACTGAAAAAAAACATCGAACAGACCATATGATCAAGTTTCTGAAAACTTCAACATAAAAAAAAAAAACAATCTACCTTTTTTACATTTTTGCAGGGGGCAAGCCCCCCTGCACCCCCTGCAAATTATGCATACCAACTCCAAGATCGCACTGCAGTGAGGAAAAGGGTAAATTTCCTGATCCTTGCTGTACATCGATCTAATTTCAAAACTTTTCAAAAACTCAATCATATGGTCTTGACCATATTGAGTTCTCAAGTTTTTGAAAACTCAAATCAACTGATAGGGAATCATTTAGAAACATACAGGGATGTTCAAAGGGTCTGAATGAGTTGGTCAGTCAGTTATACAGAGGACAGAAACAAAATGGATGGATCAAAACCGGATGCTGATTGTGGATCCCACTTCTTGATGGAATGAAAAGAACTATGCAGGCAGATGAGGTTAAGGAAAATGTTGGAAATGGTAGTCAGGAGACAAAGGCAAATGCAGACAGCTGATGGTAACCCTGGTAGAGAGTGGGAAGATAAGAGCAGGGTAGGAGCCAGAAGGCAGGATGAATGTAGACAGTATGTGTGAATTAGACAGAATAGTCAAAGAAAGGAAGATGCTAGAAGATGGCAGATATAGGAATCTGAGAACAGACAGGTACTGCTGAAGTATCAGTGTTCAGGAAACAGAAAGTAGAACAAAGTACAGATATGATTAAGTGGACTAAATAAGAGATGGGGTTGGAGAAACAGACAAGGAAGAGGAAAATGGGAATTCGTAAGGGGAACAAGGAGTACAGGAGAAGGGAAGGAAGACATATGGAAATGGTTCGATTAGAAAAGGACTGATTTGCAGGACGGGCAATACAGAACACACACAGTGCATGGACGAGTATGATAGAAAGAATGTCACATTTGAATACACAGGATCTTTTTCTTCCAGACTTTTACTGAAAGTAGTGGACATGCTAGATGGACATCTCACTCAACAAAACATTTGCTTATTTTGTTTATTAACTACATTATCTAACTGCACAGAAAATATCCCCTTTTTAGTGAATTTGCAGAGGGAAAGCTCTACAAAATGGTTCAAAATATTTAATTTCTCATCACTGTAACAGTAAATCAATACAGCTTTGATATAGGTATATGGAAATTGAAAGTTTACATTGTTTTCAATTAAATAGAAAATATTTTGTAATGTTCATAGGCTCATAGGTGTTCACTAGGCTAACGACCACAAGGGCCTTTTTAAATCTAGCCATGCATCCCAAATCTCTGACGAATTCTGATACCCTTGATAAGTGTAAGCATGAGCCTGGGAGATGAACGATTTACAGGTTACCTGTTTGCATCAGAGACATAGGTGCCAAACCAGGGATGAAGTTCCATCTTCCCATCCAATTTTCCAAGTTGCACTTGAATTGGATTAGGGAGGAACTCTGCTTCACATGGATGGGGAGCCTGTTCCATAGATGGGGTAGTCTCTATGATACATACCTCTCTCTCCAGCAGGTCCTATTTATATCACAGGCAAGGTTTAAATCTTTAAAATGAGTAATTCTGGTGCTGTTTGTTTTATGGATATGCAGGAGGTCCATCAGACTGATGTCTGACAATGCCCTGTATGCCAGGCATAGATCTTCTCTCAAAAGCCTGTAGGAGCCAGAAAACAGGGATAGGGCCTTGAGGCGGTCTACATAGGGAATATTACTTATGCCCTGTATTCTTTTAGTGAGGAGCCTCTGTGGACGTCCAGTTGTTGGATATGCCTGGATAGCTAAATACCAAAGGGGGAATTCTAAAAAATGATAGGTCTAATAAATGCCGAATACAGCGAAACAATGACTTCCTTGGACTTAGATGTCATACCTTTGTTTATAAGTTGCACAACATAGAATGATTTCCTCATCACTGTAGATACTTGATGATCAAAGACTAGATTACTCTCTATGTGTGTCCGTAAGTCCCCGACTACTGGGTCAACTCTAAGGGGTATGTTGTCAATATGATAGTTACCAGGGATGGGTGACTCCCAAAGGATACTATTATGCATTTCTTGGCATTTAGTTTTGGTCCTTGACTCTGATATCAGTTGTTTGTCTGTGTCAGGCGCTCCTGGAGAACATTTGTGTCAGTGTGGGATTCAATGACAGCTCCTTATTTGCAATCTTCTGCAAATTTTGTCATCCAGAGACCACTGACATTGGCCTTGACTTCTGAGAAGTAAATGCCAAAAAGAAGCGGTCCAAGGACTGATCCCTGTGGGACTCCACTTGTGACTGGCCTCTTTGTAGAGGTGGACTCCACAATTCTAACTTCCTGGGTCCTGTCTGTTTGTGCCTAACCTCTTGAGTTTGTCAACAATGCCTGAGTGGGGTATTGCATCTAATGCCTTGGCCAAGTCAAGGTAGGCAGTGTGAACGATTTTTCCATCATCCATTGCTTTGGTGACCTTCTCACAGAAGTCCAACAAGTTGAGTAGGCATGATCTGCCCTTTACAAAACCAAACTGGGTTGGGTCCAGTGTCTGGAGGTTTACTATATCTATATTGATCATCTCCATGATAATTCTTTCCATGGCTTTACATATAAGACTAGTGAGACTTATGGGTCTGTAGTTTCCAGGTTCTGTAGATGGCCCTCCTTTGTGCAGAGGGATGACTGTTGCCTTTCTCCATTTATGAGGCACAAAGCCTATTTGGAGGCTGCAGTTAAATAATTATTCCAGAGGCCCTGATAGGTTATGTTTCATGCTATTTAGAAGGCATCCTGGGATATTGTCTGGGCCCATTGATGCAGTGTTCCTGGTCTTAGAGAAAGTACTAAGGACCTGTTCCCTAGTGATAGTAGGGGGAGTTATATTTATTGATATTTCCTGAGGGAAGTATAAGTAGATGTACAGAAGATTTAATTTATCTTTTGTAAAAGTCAGATTTGAACTAATCAGTTGTAGTGTAGAAATGTGAAAGGTAAGGTAAAGTGTACAATATGTGTGCAGTGTCTGAGAGGAAGCTATGTACCTAGGTTTGTAAAAGTCAGATTTTAACTAACCAGTTGTAGTGTAGAAATGTGAAAGGTAAGGTAAAGTGTACAATATGTGTGCAGTGTCTGAGAGGAAGCTATGTACCTAGGTTTGTAAAAGTCAGATTTTAACTAACCAGTTGTAGTGTAGAAATGTGAAAGGTAAGGTAAAGTGTACAATATGTGTGCAGTGTCTGAGAGGAAGCTATGTACCTAGGTTTGTAAAAGTCAGACTTGAACTAATCAGTTGTAGTGTAGAAATGTGAAAGGTAAGGTAAAGTGTACAATATGTGTGCAGTGTCTGAGAGGAAGCTATGTACCTAGGTTTGTAAAAGTCAGATTTTAACTAATCAGTTGTAGTGTAGAAATGTGAAAGGTAAGGTAAAGTGTACAATATGTGTGCAGTGTCTGAGAGGAAGCTATGTACCTAGGTTTGTAAAAGTCAGACTTGAACTAATCAGTTGTAGTGTAGAAATGTGAAAGGTAAGGTAAAGTGTACAATATGTGTGCAGTGTCTGAGAGGAAGCTATGTACCTAGGTTTGTAAAAGTCAGACTTGAACTAACCAGTTGTAGTGTAGAAATGTGAAAGGTAAGGTAAAGTGTACAATATGTGTGCAGTGTCTGAGAGGAAGCTATGTACCTAGGTTTGTAAAAGTCAGACTTGAACTAATCAGTTGTAGTGTAGAAATGTGAAAGGTAAGGTAAAGTGTACAATATGTGTGCAGTGTCTGAGAGGAAGCTATGTACCTAGGTGAGAAGTGGAGACGATGGATAAGAAGGCAGTCACAGTTACTAGCAGTTATTAGAGAAGGTGCTAGAGATGTAAAATGCCTAGAACAAGTTGTTTTAGAAAGCTTGAATTATGTTTTTGCTCATTGCTTAGGACAAGGTCAATCCCAAGTTGCTGTTAGATAGTTCTTTTAATTTTTGTTGGAAGATGTTTGAATTAGATTAAATGAGAAGGGATTTTCTGATTTCGTAGGGACAGTGGGGGCATGATGGAGTGGCACATACACACTTTGAAGGAAAGCAGCAGTCAGAAACTTGATCATCAAGGGCATTAGACTGGGGCAGATGAGAGACTGGATGGGCCCTGTAGCCAAATAGTGTACCATGGCTCACAGTGGAGAAAGCAGGGACAGAAATGATAAAATGATGGCAAAGAATAAGGTTTCACTCATGTGTAATGATATGTGCAGGCACCAGTGATCTCTTAGGGGAACGGTTAATAAATCAGAAAGAAGAATTTGAAGGGTAACGGGTACAAACCAAGATTTATGATATACAGTAACATTTTCAAATGTTAATGGCTCCATTACCTGACAAAAATCAGAAAGGTAAGGGCACCCTACTGGCTATGTGGGTAAAGAGTGGACAGCACATGACAGTGGGAGAAGGGGATGAGCTCTGTGCCAAGGATAGACTCAACCTAAACCCAGAAGTAACGTGTGTGAAGTCCCGGACGTACCACCACAAGCGAACCACTTCTAACAGAATGGCAGACAGTTTAAAATCAACAGCTCTTATCCTGTTTATCATGCATTTGAAAGATTCTCTTGCCTTCGTTCTTAAGTTTTTCAATAAACTATTATTTTAACACTGACTGTTGATTTTAAACTGTTTGCCATTTTCTTAGAAGTGGTTTACCTGTGGTGGTACGTCTGGGACTTCACACACATTACTCTCTTTCCCTTGGACAACCTTTAGCGGTTCTCAGGTTTGTTTTACCTCATAAACCCAGAAATACAGTCCTAAAAATCAATCTATTTTTTGTGGTGCATCCAAATGAGTGCACCTTAAAAATGAGATAAAGTGGAAGGAATGAGAGTGTTAAGATGCAGAAAGTACAGAAAGTGCACAAAAGATACTGAAAAAAATGTGATATGTTTCAGTGTATTAACCCAGTATAGGTTTACCTCATGGTAAAGGCCTAATGTTAGTCTGAAAACCTGAGTATCTTAATACTAAGACCTTTGTTAGTTAATAAACGATATCACATCAATTCTGTGTACCAGAGTTTTCTGTAGTGGATCAGAATGAAATTCTTACACTTTTTTCCTTAATAGAAAACAAAACTTAGGTGAAGACAGTAGCTAAAAAAATGGGCTAACAATAAAGGAAAGCTAAGTAAAATGGAGCAAGTTGGAAAACATATATTTTATACTACCAGGCACCTAGTAAAAAGATGGTGGTTATAGTTGCTAGGGGTAGGCAAACTGGACAAAATACAGTAAAAGGAAACAAGTTAGTGAAAAGAGGGGTTGAGACATAATGATGTTAATGCATAATATCATAGGAAAGACAACACAGGGAATTAATGGGAGTAGAAATGGGGGGTATTAATGTTCTTTTGGGGAGGAGGAAGTAGGGCAAATTACACAAGTAATGAAGGGCAGGTGAGAAACAATTAAGGTACGTGCCCTGAGAGTCAGACTGTGATAATGGATGAGCAGATACAAAGTATTAGCTACTGATGTATCAAGGAAGCTGGATGTAAGTTTAGTTGAGAAAACAAAGCAGTGAAACAAGAAAAGGGATTTAAATCTGTCTCTATGAAATTGGGACATCTTGGGACTCATGGCAGAAAGTAGAATGCATTGCTAAGTCCTGGGCCAGGCAGGATTGAAATAGCATGTATTTAATGGAAAAGGAAAATACAGTTGTGTAAAATCTTACCATAATGGTAGAAGTCCTTGCCTTCACCACTGCAGTATTCATTATGTATTGGATTCCCTGCTGTGGAAGCCTGACATCTGGCCAGTTTACCAAAGCCTACCATTGCTTTAAGGTACGCTGAACGCCAGATAAATGCTCCTCGTGTAGCATAGGGCATATAGGTGACGTTCAGGCATACCATCCTCAGAACCGATTGCCCCAGTAGAAACATCAGTCCAAGGAAAACCAAAGAGAACCTGTATATCCAGGAAGAAAAAAGACTAGGGGGATGGAGGGAGGGAGTGAATACTGCAGTGGTGAAGGCAAGGACATCTACTGTTATGGTAAGATTTTACACAACTGTACTATGTCCTTACATTCACTGCTGCAGTATTCATCATGTATGGGAGAGGCCAAAGGTCAAGAAGAAACTTGGGAGGAGGAAGCAGCAGTAGAGCCCTCTAAGAAGCCATGAAGAATGGCATTAGCAAAACCAGCTCTAGCTCTAGAAATACCATCCAACATTTAGTGTTTGGTAAAAGTATGCACAGAAGTGCAGGCAGCTGCTTCAAGACTAGAATTAGTGTCTAAGCCCTTGAAAAAAAGCACGAGAAGAAGCCACAACTCTAGTAGAATGAGCCTTTACAGAATAAGGATACAAAAAGAAATAACCTTTGAAATCCAAGTAGAAATAGTTTGTTTGGAAACGGCCAATCCTAAAGACCTAAAATGAAAGGAAACAAACAACTGATCAGATTTTCTGATAGCTTTAGTCTTATCCAAATAAAATCTGAGCTGTCTATACATGTCCAACGTATGCAGCACTCTCTCACTGTCAGACTGCAGACAGGAGAAAAAGTAGGCAAGTTAATAGACTGATTAAGTGACAGCTCATTAACCACCTTAGGCATAAAAGAAGGATTAGTATGTAAGGACACCCTGTCCTCATGGAATATCAAAAAACAGGTGGACAAGCCATAAGGGCTTGCAAGTCAGACACCCATCTGGCAGACATAAGAGCTAACAAAAGAACTGTCTTCCAAGAACAATGTTGCAAGGAAGCTGAAACAGCAGGCTCAAAAGGAGACTGAATCAGTTTCTCCAGAACAAACTTAACAGGCTTCCTGGGAAATTATAGCCGAGGTCAAAATTAAAAGGGAAATTAACCATTTTAGGCCTTTATTGGCTATACAAAGTTCAAGCCCTCAGAGCCTATTAGACAACTTGGAGAGAGAAGGTATTGACCAAGTCCAATTGATACACACTTTGGATTGTTTAAAGGATGTTGAAATTGGTCACTTGTCTGACCATTGGTTAAATACCGATGTAAACCTTGAAAATCCACTTAACATCCCCAAGACTGATAGAAACAGAGTTGTGTCATTTATTACAACTTATACCAAACTGAGTCCTGAATGTATCAACATCTTGAATAAAAATTGGAACTTGCTAAAAAATAATACATCTTTAATAAACAAATTAGGCCATAAACCTAGTGTTACATTCAGGCGTGGTTTGAATTTGAAGGACTCTCTAAGATTTCAATCTCACTCGCTGAGAAAGTCAACTGGGATGTTTAAATGTGAGTCATGTAGTATGTGCAAACATGTATTGGTTAGCAGTGCATTCACTGTGGACAATGTAATATATAAATTAAGTGATAAATTTAATTGTAATTCAAAAGGCATAATTTATCTGGCTAAATGTTCATTATGTACTGCCTTTTATGTGGGTAAAACTGAGCGTAGACTCAGAGATAGGGTGTATGAACACATCTATGCCATTACCCACCATAAGGCGGATAATGCATTGGCAAAACACATCATGTGTCTCCCTGACCATACATTTAAATTTTTGATCATAGATAGATTAAATATCAACCCAAGAGGGGGCCCTTATTCTTTAAAATTGTTGGAGCTTGAATTAAAATGGCAAATTAAATTAAATGCTAGCAACTATCCAGGCCTTAATGAAGCTTTGTCAATAGGTGTCTTATTAAAGTTAAGAAGCTTGGTGAGATAACTAAATGTAAGATTAAATTCAATAATTTTTTTTATATATATTACACTACACACATTATTTAAAAACCAATTGAATAAATTTAATTAATATAGTCAATTATTTGTGAACCAGTTTGTCCTTATGAATTTTCATGAAGTATCTTGAATTTTTTGATAAATACATATAGACTCTAATCAAATTCAAAAAAGTTTATAATCATAATCAATTTTTTTGTCACTTTATCTGGTTTTATTTTTTTGACAATTTAACTCAGTTAAGTTATGAATTCTACACTTACTTCATTTTTAACATCTATAATTAGGGGTAACCAGTGATTTATGGTTAAATTAAATTGAATACATTAATATACATCTGTATTTATTAGGGGTTCTAAATGATGTCTCTTGTTAAAATGTGTGGAAGTTGTGGTTATTTCCATAGAGACCCACTGCTTCAATTTCACGGTGCATCTCTTTTAGTAAAACATACCCTTGGTCTTAAAGAGTGTGTTTTCAGTATGATTGAGTAATTATTTAATTAAATTATTGATTAACTATGGCGCCTTTTTTTGTATATAAGGAATGAAAATTATTTGTATTTTGTATTCTGAAGAAGGCTGTTTTATTGTGAGCCGAAAAGCGCTTTAATTAAACTACACTGTGTTCCTGTGCTGACTGGTCGTGGATCTTATTTCTTAGTTTTAGGCTTCCTGGGAGGTCTAATATGAAGGATACCTTTAAGAAATTGCTTAGCCTCAAATCTAGAAGCTAAAGGAGGAGTAAAAGGCAGACAAGCAGAAAGAGCTGATAAGTGGACCTTACTAGAAGAACAGGCCAAACCAGCATTGAGTAGCTCACACAAATAAAAGAGACCCAAAGGAACATCCACAGTAAGTGGGTCCAGGTTACGAGACAGACACCAAATAGCAAACCTCTTCCAATTGGATAAGTAAGATTTCCTAGTAGTAGGTTTCCTGGCCTTCTGCAGGACCTGCAGCACATCCTCAGAAAAAAGTTGTCTATGAGGAATCAAAACCATATCACCCACAGTGTCAGTTGAAGCATGGACAGGTGGGGATGGATGAGAGATCCCTCGTCTTGTGTGAGTAGATCCACCCTGTGAGATAACTTGTGATGATTGCCCTTGACTAGATGCAGAAGAATTAGGAACTAGTGCTGTTGCGGCCAAAAGGGAGCCACCAACATGATTTTGGGAGCATCCTGTTGAATCTTAAACAGGACTTTCAGAATGAGAGGAAGGGGAGAGAATGCATAAAGAAACATCTCCCTCCAAGAAAATGAGAGGGTGTCTACTTTCCACGCCAGAGGTCCTGGGACTCTAACACAAAACAGAGAAAGCTGATTGTTCAGAGGGGAGGCAAATAGATCTACTTGAGGAGTACACCACTGGTGAACAATGTCCAGAAATACATTCCTGTGAAGCATCCATTCATGGTATTGAGTGAAGGACCTGCTCAGAGAGTCTGCCACAATGTTCTGATCTGAAAGAATATAAACTGTCTGAAGAGTCACTTGATAGTTGATAGCCAGATCCTGTACCAGAATTGCCAACCAGCAAAGAAGGTAAGATCTTGTTTCCCCTGTTTGTTGATATACCACGTAACTGTGGTATTGTCTGTGAATACCTTGAGAGGCTCCGGAGAGAAAAGAGGATAAAAGGCCTGAAGAACCAGCATAAGTGCTCTCATCTATTTGATGTTGATGTGCTCCTACTGCTGATGAGGCAACCACACTCCCTGTACCATCAGGGAGCCAAAAGTCGCTCCCCATCCCACAGTGGAAGCATCTGTGAACAAATCCTGAGAGGGAAGAGGGGATGAAAAGGAAGCCCTGGATTCAGAGACAACTGCTGAATCCACCAGAGAAGTTCCTTCTTGAGACAAGGAAGAAGAGAAACTGTAGTCTAGATGATGCACATGTTGAAGACACACCGACTTTACAAACCACTGGAACTTTCTCATGTGGAGTTTGGCTAGAAGGAAGCCATGAAACCCAGTGCCCTCAGAAACTCCCTGGCTGTAATGGAGGCCAAGGGAAGAAGAGTTTGATAGTAAGAAATGAGTTAAGTTCTTTGGAGGAGGCAAGGATGCCAGCATTGGCACAGTCTGAATCCTGCAACCCAGAAAGACATGATCCTGAGAAGGAGTCAGAGAAGACTTTTTGAAGTTTATTGTGAATCCCAGGCTATGAAGAAAAGAAATGGTAAAATGAAGATTTTGCATAAGGGTCTCTGGAGAGGATGCCTGAATCAGTAGGTCGTCCACGTAAGGAAATATTTGGATCTCTTGAAGCCTGCAAAAAGCAATCACAGGAGCAAGGGATTTGGTGAATGCCCTTGGGGCAGTAGAAAGGCCAAAGGGCAAAGCACAGAACTGAAAATGCCAGGAAGCAACAGAGAAATGTAAAAACTTCCTGAAAAGAGGATGGATCAGAATATGGAGATAAGCATCCTTGAGATCCAGAGACACCAGAAAAGCCTGAGAGAGCAAGAGAGGAAACAGAATCTGAAGGGACATAATCCGAAAGGAAGGCACCTTCAGAAAAGCATTTAGATGAGAGGTCTAGAATCAGTCTCCAAGTACCCTCTTTTCTGGGCACTAGAAACATCCCTGAATAAAAGCCCCTTCCCCCCTTGGGACACAGGCACATCTTGAATAGTAGTCAGAGACATGAGATCACAAAGAACCTCTGGGAAAAAAAAGAAGTTATTCCCGAGAAGACTGGGGAATGTCCATAAAAGGAGGACAGGATATCCACACCATGAAGTACCCCTGATGAATGATTGACAGAACCCAAGAATCCTGGGTGATGCAAAGCCAAATAGGAAGAGAAAGAGGAATGTGCAGGGAACAGGTAGATAGACAGCACCTGGTTTGTCAGGAAAGCAAGGCTTCTGAATCACTGCAGTCCGGGTGGCCTTAACAGGAGGAGGTGTTTACCACTCTTTTTACCTTTAGCAGGATGGCGAGATTGCCTACAAACAAAGGCTGGCTTAGAAGGGTAGTTTCTCTGAAATTTAGGCACAGAAGAAATAAACACTCATTTAAGCTTCTGTAAGGCCTTCCCCTTGTCCTGAGGAGACACAAACAAACAAAAGTTTATTATCCAGAGTGGCATCCATCAACTTAGTCTTAATATCATCAGGTAAAGGTTGAAGCCTAAGCCAAGAATACCTCCTCATGACTGAACCAAAAGCAGAAGCCCTAGAAGAGGCATCTGCTACATCATAACTACATTTGATCGAATAACGAACTTCTTGAGAGGAAGTCCCTAGCAAGGGAAAAGCAGAAGATTTCCTCTTAGAGTCTGGAAGATGAGAAAAAAGCTGACAAGCCTGAGAAAGAAGAGACAACACATACCTAGATATATGGGTCTGATAATTAATTGCCCTAAAGGCTAGGGTAGCCTGAATATAAACCTTCTTACCGAGCCTGTCCATGGTTCTGCTTTCCTTGTCAGAAGGCAGTAAGTTGGATGAAGAAAGCAATTGAGATGGCTTATCAGAGGCTACAGACACCACAGAGAGGTCAGCAGCAGGGCATGTGAACAAAAAGGAACAATCCTCAGGCATCCTATAAAACCTATCAGGCTTCTTGTGAGCAGGGGGCAGAGAATCAGGCACTTTAGTGGCATTGGAAAAAACATCTAGTAAAGCAGCCAAGACTGGAGAAATAGCCACAGGTTTAGGAGATTCCATCTGCAGTAACTCATAGTATCTCTTATGGGTATCAGAGACCTGAGCACAATCCCACTTAAAAAATTCCATCATCCTTGAGATTGTGTCCCCAAAGGAAACTTCCTCAGAAGGAGTACCAGGACTATTAGATTCCTCTTCCTCTGACCCATAGTCCAAAGGAGAAGGAATCTGATTAGAATAAGTAAGGCATTCTTCATCAGAATCCAAGTCTTCTTCAGAAGAATTCAGTTCCCTGAGCCTTTTAAGTGGAGAAGAGGACCAAGGAGGGGCAGGAACTGAACCCCCTTGTGGAGGCCTTAATGACCGTAAAGCATTAAATAACCCCTGAGTAAAGGCCTGCCACTCACTTTATGGATCCCTAGGAGCAGAAGAAATATGTTTAGTTTTCTGTTTTTTTTTAAGGGAATGTCCACCCTAGAAAACTGAGATGGCTCTGACTCAGAACAGCATTTGGCAACCATAGTAGGAACTTCTTCCCTAATAAACATCTGCGGAAACCCCGTTTACCCATCAGAAAGAATCAGCTGTGGTTCCCCCTGAATGTCCGAAATGGATGCCTGCAAAGCATCATTAAACTTGCTGCCCTCCAGATCCTAACAGCCTCCAAGCTGAACATGGCAGAGAAATCTGACAACACAGCCAGTTGTGCCTCCAGGTTTGTAACAACCTTGGGAGAAACACCTGGTAGAGGCTGGGCAGTGGAAGATTCTGGTCTTATCCATTTCACCTTCTTCTTTCCTGATGGCTGACCCTTAGGGCAGGAAGTTCCTTCCATTGTATCTTTAGCAAGAAGCATAAGAAACTGGTTCTTAAGATACAATGAAAGGGAAGAAGGCCTACTATGAAGAGATTTCGGGATGAGCACCTAACAAATTGAACAAGACGTATGGTTGTGAGAAGCTCTGAGGCAAAAAAGGCATTTATTGTGGTGGTCTTTACGGGGATATCTGTCTCCCACACTGGTATTTACCCTTCTTGGATGATATTAATCCCAAGCAGCACAAAAAAAATTCAAGAAAAAGAACAAATCCCCAACTGGGTACTTATCTGCAATGGTGAGGTAATCAGCAAACAGGAGTAATCATAAAAATACAGTAAACATGGCAAAGAAGGATGTAGGCAAACAGAACGTTTGGATGGGTGGAAAGAAGTTCTGAGGATGGAATGCCTGAATGCCACCTGTATGCCCTATGCTATATGAGGAGCATTTGGCTGACCTTCAGCGTACCTTAAAGCAATGGTAGGCCTTGGTAGACTGGCTGGATATCAGACTTCCACAGCAGGCAATCCCATACATAAAGAATACTGCAGCAGTGAATGTAAGGGCATCAGTGGGTCACTGAACATATTGCTAAGTAAATATGAAGGCATAGGGAGGGGTTTGAAGGATGAGGAGCTGTCAGCGAGCTTTGACCTTGCATGATTTACCTATTGGGATGGGGACCACACCCAGTAATGTAGGCATGGTCTTGCAGAGGGGTAGATTAAAAGGTGTTAAGAAGGAAGGCAGAAATGGAAGTGGGAGATTGTAAAGGAAGAAAAGGAGCAAACATGCTTTAGAAAAAACTAAAATAAAAACAGTGTGATAGATGGCAAGATAAAGGGATAAGGAAGCAAAGAGAAGCAAGAGGGAACGAGGGTGGAAACGTATTTCATTGAAAAAGAGTGGGGAAAGAGGGAGCATGTACAGGGAAGAGTGGCAAGGAGAAAGGAAAGGAAATGCAGAAACTCAAGGAAATGGAGAAGGAAAACAGTGTAGAAACTCAAGAAAAACGGCAGCATGGAAATCAAGGAAACTAAGTACAGAGATTAACAGTACATACCAAGTAGCCATGAGAAAGAGTGGGGAGCAGAAGTAAGCAAAATGATCAGCGCAGGCAGAAATAACATGAAACAGGATGCAAGATGAAGTACTAAATAACTTATTTACCTTAGTACGTACAAGAGAGCAAGCTAGGTTTATACCAATGTGAGAATGAAATAAGTGGCAGGAATGTAGTATGGAGAGAAAAATAATAGACCAGCGGGGCAGAAGACGATAGCTTGCTAGCTTGAAAGAGGTGAAAATCTAGAAACCAGATAAATTACAACCAAATATTTTCAAAACCCTGGTAATCATACTGGCAATATCTCTGAAAAAATTGTTCAATAAATTACTGGCCAGTGGGGAAATACTAGCAGACTGGAAAAAAAAGACTAAAAAGGAAAGTTCAGGGTATGACAACTGTATGTGGTTAAGTGGTGAACATAAAACTTACATCTGCTGAGAACTGTCACTAGGTATAAGCCTTTTATCTAAACTAAAAGCCACGTCAGACAGAATTGCAGACTGAAGCAGTTTATATTGCTTGATAGTACTATTACATACATTTGAAAATTGTAAACTAGAGAAGGTATGTCTGTTCGACCAATTCTTAAGTACACATGAAATTATTTAAGTGGATGATCAGTAAAATACAAACCTATTATTTCCAGTGGAGGCAATTCAGTGTCAGGCACTAACCCATAGAGAAAATGACCAATAAGAAATTTGAAGGGAGGTTATAAGACAAAGAAGATGCCTGTATCCAAGTCTACTGGCAGAAAGCTTGGCTGCAATGCCAATGGGCATCTTAATGTGATATAGTGCTGTACAATCTACCCACTCTAAGGGAAAGAAGACCCCGATATAAGTCATCACAAAGGGGGAGTCTTGTGGCAGAAAGACACACCATTACAGTACCAACCTACCTGTACATGAAGGGTGCTCATTTAAGAAAATCTTACAAAAGATTTGTTGTTTGATACAGAATTGGAGGGTTGTGAACCTAGTCATTAATTAATACAGCTGTAGAACTGGTGTTTTCTTTATTTAAAAAAAAAAAAAAAACAGGAAGGGAAGTCAGACCACAGGATCAAATGAAAAATAGGGGAAAAAGTGATTTCACTAGATTAGACTAAAGGATGGATGCTACACCAGAGAAATCCACTGGAGAAAGAGATCTCATACACATTGTTGTAGTTGGAAAACAACAGGAAAGCTAAATAAAAAGGCAAGACTTGTACATTTAACATTTTATCTTAATATCAGTAAAGTATTAGGGAACAGGGTGTGCCTAAATTCTTAGAGAACTCAGTAAAAGTCTAATTTGTCCTGTCAGCCTCCATATCTAATACCTTGGAAAGGCCAGCCAGAAAGCACATACGTTTAGGTACATTGCAGAAGTATGAGTGAAGTAAAACGTCCTATTAACTGCATCAGCAAACAGATGTAAAGCAGAGAACTGCTTTCTCACCCTTCCTTTTCCTTGACAAATGGAAACTACCTCTGTTTTGCAGTTAGGCTGTATATGTCCTTGCACTGTCTCATGCCTCCAACATATGCAGAATCGGTACAGTGTACCTGTGGTAATGGGCAATGAAAGGACAGGAGAAATCCCAATATCAAGCAGCTTGCCAAAAGTGGCTGCTGTTTTTAGAAAGAAGGGAGCTAACGGCTCAGGAACAACTTGAGAAATGTTGCTTTATACAAAGAAAATGATGTATGCAGGAAGAGCCTTTCTATGGAAGTTGCATAGTCAAAAAAAAACAATGAAGAACTTAAGACTGCAAGGAAATAATATTAAGGGTATTTCTTTATCTGTGGAAGGAGTAGTTGTGGTGGGGTGAATTAATCTGGCACTTAATTGGATTTACAGATGATCTACTACACAACGAATGAGCAGCCTAAATGGGTGAGTCCTAGCGACTTATCTTTGTGTTCTGGGTTTCTATGTATTTCAGAACACAGGTGTAACTGTAATCCCACCAAAATGGATTCCAGGTTTACTGCCATTTTACTGAATTGCACTCGACTGAATGACCGCATCATCGACTCACATCCACAAAAAGTCAAATTGCCGAAATCCGAGATAGCTGAAATATATACCGAGTTTGACCTAGGAACAAGTGTTAACATGGGTCGAGATGGGGGAGAGATTTTATTTGGACATATCAGACTTCGTCATTTTCAACATTCAATGTTCAGACTTCGCGCAAAGTGGATTCCACCGAGTGCACTTCAGTAAAATGATAGTAAACCTGGATTCTAAAGCTACCTACATAAAGCACCCTCCTCGTAAGGCATGTAAATCAATCCTATACTTTTTATATGGCTACTTAAAGAGCCCCAATAAATGTACAGCATAGTGAGACTCTTTCTCTCTCTTCCTATTAAATGTCAAAAGTTGTACATTAAAAATCATCAAGCAATGTTATACTCCATAGCATGAATTATTACTTCTTATGTGGTTTCCTGCAAGAGAAGTGTTCTCTGCTTCCAGGAACTCATTAATAACGTATGGACCAGTGTATACATATATGTAAAAACAAGAAGTTATGTACTCACCATAATGTTCGATGTATGTAGTCCATCTCGCCTCATATTCTTACCCGTGGGTTTGGAGCTAAACCTTGGCTTCGACTTGGCCATACTCTAGCTCGAAGTCTTCAATTGGCTCGTGGCTAAGAGGTATCCCATGCTGCACTGCTCCCTTTCCCCAGATATTGTTTGCTGCAAGCTCAGGCAATCACACCCCACACACACAACACATAGAGAGGAAGAATTAGCCCAACAACAAAAGGAGTACTGAAACCAAAACTAACCTCTAGGCCCTGCAGGAGGGGGAAGGCGGGAGGGTAAGTAAGAATGTGAGGTGAGATGGACTACATATATCCAACGTTATGGTGAGTACATAACTTCTTGAGGTTATGTAGTCCAATCTCGCCTACATTCTTACCCGTGGGACAGCCTCCCCATCACCTGAACCTTGGGCGGCTCAGTGGAAAATACTCCTGAGCACTGTGGAACCAAAGGAAGATCTGCCTCTGGATATCAAATCCAATTTGTAGTGACTGATAAAGGTGTGAGGAGATGCCCATGTAGCCACATCACAAATATTATCCATAGACATCCTGGCCTGAAATGCCGTAGAGGTAGACATTGATCTTGCAGAATGAGCCTTCACCTTAAAAGGTAATTCCTTACCGCTTGAGGCATAAATGAAGGAAATACAACTAGAGATCCATCTGGATAAGGTTACTTTAGAGACAGGAGACCCAAGTCTATTGTCTGAAAATGAGACAAATAGCTGATATGATTTCCTAAGATCCTTCGTTCTATGTAAATAGAAATGCAGTTGTCTATGAACATCTAGCTGGTGGAATTTGAATTCTGCCTTATTAGAAAATTCTGGGAAAAACACAGGCAGCTCAATAGACCGGTTGAGGTTAATAACCAAAGCAACCTTTGGCATAAAGGAAGGATTTGGTCTGAGGGGAAACCCTATCCTTGTGAAATACCAAGTAAGGAGGTCTAACTGACAAAGCTTGGAGCTCAGAGACTCGCCTAGCTGAAGTGATGGCTACCAAAAAGATTGTCTTCCATGACAAATATTTCAAATCACAAGTAGCTGCAGGCTCAAAGGGAGATGAAGTGAGACACTATAGCACAAAATTGAGGGACCATGGTATTACGGGATCAAAGACTGGGGGGCTGAAGCATCATAGTGCCCTTTAAAAATGCCTTACAAAGTCTATGCACCATTAGACTGGGTTCATTAGTGACATGAAAGGTGGAGATAGTTGCTAACTGAACTTTAATGGTTGCGGCAGCTGACCCCTGACTGAAAAGCATGGAGAGAAATTCCAGAACTGATGAAACTGGTGCAGTGTCCAGATGGAGAATCTTTTCCATTTACTGGAATAAATCTTCCTAGTCGAAGGCTTATGGGAAGAAGACAGAATATGAACTACTTCCGGAGAAAAATGATGAAGCCTGACTAGTGATGGAACTGGAGTAGCCAAGCTGTCAACCGGAGGGTCTGAAGAGAGGGATGGAACTGCCCTGACATGAGTCAATAGGTCTGGCTGTGGGTCCAGAATCCAGGGTTCGTCCATGAAATAGGGATGGAGAAAGGGGAACCAAATTTGACGAGGCCAGTGTGGAGCAATCAGAATCATTCTGCTTCCCAAGAATTGTGCTTTCTGAATAACCTTTGCTATCAGAGGAACAGGTGGGAAGGCATAGAGTAGACCGGAGGGCCAATCATGAACTAGAGTGTCCCTGGGTGTCTCCCCCTGAGGGGGGATAAGGGTGAAGTAGCTGCTGCACTTGGTATTGAGGGGACTGGCAAATAGATCGCAGCAAGGCTGACCCCGTCTGCAGAAAATCTGTTCCACAACCTGCTTGCTCAGGGACCACTCGTGAGGCATCAGAATAGCTCTGCTCAACCTGTCGGCAATCATGTTGGACTTCCCCGGAATGTGCATTGCCACAAGAAAGCATTGGAAAGACACTGCCCACTGCCATACTCGAATAGCCTCTCTGCAAAGGGGATACAACTTGGTTCCCCCCTGTTTGTTCGGATACCATATCACCGAGATGTTGACCGAGTGGATTGCAATCGTCCTGAGAGGAAGAAAGCTCTGGAGTGCTTGCAACGCTAATAGCACTGCTCTCATCTCCAAGACATTGATATGCAAATGTATCTCATGCTCTTGCCACATGCCTTGGACTGTCCTGCCGAGATAATGCACCCCCCCACCCAATCTGAGAGGCATCTGTGGTCACCGTGCCAACTGGAGGAGGTGGAATGAAGGACTTTCCCACACTGAGATTGCTGGTCTGAAGCCACCAGCATAGATCCTGCTTGCACTTGTCTGTATTCATAATAAGATGGGAAAGCGGAAAGTGTTGTAGGGACCACTGAGCAAAGAGCAGCCATTGAAGGAGCCTCATGTGTAGTCTTCAAAGAGGGACTAGCATAATTGTGGCAGCTATTGTCCCTAACAATTTGAGAACCATTTTTTCCTTTACCTTTTTTCAGTGGAAGCAACGTGTAGACCTGTTGTTGCAAAACCTGAATTCTTTCTTGTGGTAAGAAAGCCCTCATGAGCACGGTGTCTAATTCAGAGCCTATAAAGATGACACACTGCGAGGGCAACAAGGCAGACTTTTCCTAGTTTAGTGTGATACCCAGTCATTGACACAGTGCAATGGTGGCATCCCTGGTCTGTAGTAATAGATGCCTGGTGGTGGCAGACAGGAGCCAGTCATCTAGGTACGGAAACACTTGGAATCCCTGACACCTTAAGTGAGCCGTCACCACTGCCATACATTTGGTGAACACCCTGGGGGCTGTCTTGAGACCAAAGGGCAGGGCTCGAAACTGAAAATGACTGGCTCCCAGCCAGAAGCGTAAATGACTTCTGGATGCCCTTTCCATCTTTATATGGTAGTAAGCATCCTTGAGGTTGATGGAGCACATCCATACTTCTTTCCCCAACAATGGGAGAATAAACTGTAAAGTGACCATTCAGAATTTGGACTTTTTTACATGGAGGCTGAAGTGGCTAAGATCCAAGATGGGTCTCAGGTCCCCTGTTCTTTTCGACACCAAAAAGAATCTTGAGTAAGTCCCTAATCTGAGCTGGTCTGAGGGGACATGCTGGATGGCTCTTTTTGCTAGCAGCTTTTGAACTTCTGAAGCTGTGGAATCCCTTTGACTGGGTGGAGCATCTGGGATTCTCTTGGTTGGTGGGGGATGAGAAGAGAAGGGAATGTGATATCCTCCAGAAATTATCTTTGATACCCACTCGTCCTGGGTGATGCCTTGCCAGGCTTCTGGGTATAGTGAAATGTGACCCTCGACTGGCTCTGGAGAAGCGCAGTCAGTCCTCCCATCAGGAGCGCTGGTAGGAGGAACTGTGAAAGGAATTGTGGTCCCCCTGGCTACGTGGGCCTCCTCTGCCTGTAGGGCTGCATCTACCTGAGTTACCACCCCCTCCCCTGCCTCTGGAGGGGGAATCACTTTGTGCATCTTGAAAAAACCTCTGCGGCTTTTTGAACCACATTTTCCCACCTTTCTGGCCCTTGGGATAAGATCTGGAAGGCATGGAAAAACAGACTCCCACGGCAGACAGGGTTTTTCCTTTCTGCTCGCACCTAGTGAGGGTATCCTTCACCTTGGTTCTGTACAACGATGAACCATCAAATGAGGCATTGGTGAACGTAGACTTGAAGGCCTCTGCAAAATTACACAGGCGCATCCAGAAGTGCCTCCTAAGAGAGACTCCTGAACTCGCTGCCCTACTCGCTCCATTGGCTGCATGCAAGATCAGCCTCATGGAGGAGTTAGTAATGGAATTTAGGGTAGCCATTTGTGCATTGACCTTCTGAGCCACTGCATCAGAAATGTTACCCTGCATAGACTCTCCAAGCTCTTTTAGGAGATCTCTTTGGAGCCGTGTAAAATCTGGCAAATAGTTCAGCAACCGCAGAGTAAAGGCAGCTGAAGAAAACATATGCTTCCCATACTGGTCCATGGTCCTTGACTCCTTGTTAGGGGGATGGATGGTAGATGAAGTCTCAGCTACTTCCTTCTTGGTGGCCGCTGCCACCACCATGGCATCTACTGGAACACCCTTTGTGAGAAATTCCTTTTCAGCGGGGGCAGACAGAAACTTGTTGGGTCTCCTGGGGACTGGTTCCACAGTGTCAGGGGTTTCCCACACCCTTCTAGAAACAATATCCAGGAGTTCATAGAACGGATGAGAAACCCAAGAGGTGGAGGGTTGAGACCCAAAGGCCTTCAGGAACACCGACTCCTCCTCAGAGGGAGATTTGGAGGGCCAGTTGCCAGTCTGCTTCAAGATCTCCAGGATATCTGAGAAAGAGATATCTTCAGAGGATGACTTGGGGGACACCTCTGACTCCTCGAAGTCGGTGTCCGAAGTGATAGACTCATCCTGGGAGTTTATGTGCTTCCTCTTGCACATTCTATTTCTTGGGGGCTCCTCAGGCAAACACTCTGGGGAGACCTCAGAAAGTTGGGGACCACTCATGGAGGTATCCTAAGGCCTTGCATCTCTGCTGTCCAAGGACAGATGGTGATAAGAAACTGATACTGGTGCTGGAGGGGGTAGAGTGTCAGTGCCATCAGACGCAGCTGAGGACCTGGCCAGCACGCTCCAAATGACCTTGAAAGCTGATCCCCCCAGCTCCGAAGAACGACCAACCATGGAAGCCCTCAGAGCTGAAGGGATAAGGTCCGAAGCCGAGGCAGAGCCCAAGCTTACCCATGCTGAAGCATCGAGCCAGAGGTTCTGAGCCGAAGATCGACCCGAGACCTCTCCCTCAGGTCAGACCAAGGAACTATGAGCCCTGGACCCCATGGATGGAGCCGACGAGGTCGGACCGGAGATTGGAACCAAGATGCCTGGATGGGCTACTGGAGCCGAAGTAAAGGCATCAGACAGAACCAACAACTCTGGCTCCAAAGGCCAAGGAAGGCTCAGAGGAGGAACATACTAGGATGGATGGATGGATGACAGGCTCCAGGGCCGATTGAGCTGGAGCCAAAAACAATTTCACCAACACCAGTGATTGGAGCAGTCTCTGTACCACTCTATCCACATCATCATCCGAGAGAGTCCTGGAGGACCTACAGGATAAGGTCAGAGATCTGGACCTCCCTACAGAAGGAGACTTATGAGAAGGAGAAACCGGTGTAGAAACTGGAGACCAGCTCTGAACAAGTATCTCCATCACCGACTCCAAGAGACTGGGAGCTGATGCTGACTCGGTCAATTCACCCACTTCCTTCGGCCCTGAAGCCAATGGAGCTGAGGAAGCTAAAGTAGACTTGGCAACTTTCTGTGGCAGCTCCGATAAAACTGACGGTGCCAGAGAGCGTTTTTTTTTATTTAGAGGTCTTGTCTGCTTTAGAGGGAGAGGACTTAGAACTGAAAGACCTCTCCAAGTCTTCTTCGAAGGAGAGTTTCAGTAATCCCTTCAGAATCAGTTTGTTCTTCCTCTCTTGAAGAATGCGTGGGCTAAAGGCGTGACAGAACACACAGGATTCTTGGAGGTGGATAGCCCCCAAGCAATATACACACACAGAGTTCCCATCAGTAATAGACATTTTATATCCACACTTATTGCATTTTTTGAAGCCCAAAGGCTTGTGTTCTTTTGTAACCTTAAACATATTGGTATGACAATGCACACAATATCAGAAGACAAATCTGACACAACAACAAAAAAAGTGGGAACTATGCCTGTAAATTAATGGTCATAGAGCAATAAACACCACAGGGAAGAAAGGACCTCTAACTTAAATGGCCCTGACAAACAACACAAGGGAGGACTAGGTCCTCTAAGTTAACCGGCCCTAGCCCAAAGGGACAGGGCAACACTGGAACAAGCACACACAGGGAAACTGGGACACACAACTAGAAGGGAGGACTAGGTCCTGTAATTGAAACAGGCCTAGCATGTAAGAAGGGAAGGAATGCAAACAGGATACCAAGACAAAAAGCCAAACAGGCTACACAAACAGTTTTGATTAAAAAACAGAGACTAGCTATGAAAATAGTTTTCGGAGCAACAAACTACAAAAAAGTAGAAGAAAGTTATACTTAGCCACGGCCAAGAGTGAGACCACATCTGAGCTGTTCAAGCAGCAAACGAGATCTGGGGAAAGGGAGCAGTGCAGCATGGGATACCTCTTAGCCATGAGTCAATTGAAGACTTTGAGCTAGAGTATGGCCGAGTCAAAACCGAGGTTTGACTCTGAACCCACGGTAAGAATGTAGGCGAGATTAGACTACATAACATCATAGTAACTTTTCAACCAACTTGAACTCACGTGGAAATTGTATCCATGCGTTCCATTCTCTACAGCCATTCTTTAGTCTATATGAACCAATGTCAAGATAAGGGCCAAAAGAATAATCCTTTTCATAATAAACTTCCATACATTCTTCCTTGTTTAACTGTGCATTTTACATCGTGTTCCTTTCCACTGTCTTTTCTTTTTTTTGACATTATCTTTGCACTGAGACAGTCTGCTATAGACTATTCTATGATCTTTTTATACTTAACAGTTTGATGTTATCACTGAATTGACTGGGAGCTTACTGCTGTAACTGTAATAGGGTTCTTGTCATATGTAATGCTTTCCTGGTGTTTCCTTCTCACTCGGGTCAGTCATGAGCAGCAGCTAACTTGCTTGTTGTTAAGGACAGAGTATTACCAAACCCCATGTGCTCAGACAGTAGTACATTTGCAATGGTTTATCCCACTAATGGAATAAATGCAGGAATTTTCTAAGCACTGCATTTTATTCTATGCCATTTTTGTGTGTTTAGAAAATTACTGTAGCCATTCTATGGCAGACCTTCTCCACGCAAAATGTTTTCTACAATGTCAAACATATAATGTATGACTGTTCTTACTTTGTTTGGTACTTCAGTTGTATTCATTATCTACAGTGCATAGTATGATGGGTGTGGATAAAATTTAGCATTTTAAGACTAACATAAGCTTTCTTCCAGCTTAGAGAAAGCCTGAATAGTAAGGTCTTTATAGCCCTGCAATCTTTTTCTCCCTGAGGTACCATACATTCCAGAGTGACAGGATTACTTTAAATAGACAAGCCATCTCTTTTGTCACAGATGAATGAAAAGATGTGATACTCTGTCTGTGAGACTGAATGTGGTGGGATTACCTGCAGATGGATCTGAAGCTAATAAAGTGCTAATACTTAGAAACAATACTTTTAACATTTTCCCACCTTCAAGAAAAGATTCATTACATTGTCTGAAAAAGAGATTAAATAACAAAAGTCCATAAGAGTTTCTGGAAACTATGGCCAGACAACCAGAATGATTAATTCTAAGTACATGTATTCTAAATGAACAAAAGGAAGATCCCATGAGAAAGGTTAAGGTATTCTAATTTCATCTTCTGGAAAAATAACACTAATGTTTCCCTCCCCTATATCAGATCACTAGAGGTAAAACATAAAAGCTGTTTATCACACTACAGGTACATTTTGAGTGCATACAACATCAACATTTCGAAATGTATGCCTTTGCCTTCAGTGGTCCTTTAATAAACTACAAAAAAGGCAAGTTGAGCAGTAGGAATGAGATATATTTTTTTCTGTTGTAACCATATATGATTGTGGATTTGTCTAGTGCAGTGAGGCCAGTATCAATATAATACCTAGCAAGGATGCCTCACTTGATACCATCTACATGTTAAAGGATATTTATGCAAGCTAGTAACATAAGTAATGGAAAACATTTGCCATTCAGCACTAAACATAATATTAGCTTGCTGAATAGCATACTATGAAAACAAAATTGCAGCAGATAGTAAAGACAACCACAAGGCCTTCTATAGTTATGTAAAGAATCTCCATGGCAATACCCAGATTTGCTCTAAGCTACTGCACAATGGTACATCCTATACTAAGCCAACAGATATTGCCAATATACTGGCCGACAGATTCAGTGCCAACTTTATCCCTCTCCCCCCAATGGATCAATCACAAATACCAGTAGATTGCCAGACACCCAGTATTACTGGTGCACAGGTTAAAACAGCACTGTCCAAGGCCAAGAATACAGTTTCTGTGGGACCTGCCAATATCCCTGGCTGTGTTCTACATGAACTACAGAGTGAACTGGCACCTCACCTGTGTGCCCTGTACAATCACAGCCTCACCTCAGGCTTTGTCCCTACCGAATGGTGCACTGCTATAGTCATCCTTCTCCACAAAGGAGGAGCGACTACAGACCCTGGGAACTATTGCCCCATTAGCCTGACAAGTCTGAAATGCAAAGCTATGGACTGCATCATCATTGACCTAATAAACAAGGATATAAGGAATATTCAAACTCTGGATCCCACACAGTTTGGTTTTGTGAAGGGTAGATCATGCCTGCTCAACTTGGGTGACTTCTTTGAGTCAGTCACCAGAGCTGTGGATGAAGGCAAGGTGGTTCATATAGCCTACCTTGATCTGGCCAAGGCCTTTGATAATATTCCCTACTTAGGAATCATAGAAAAACTCACTAAGCTAGGCATCAACCCCTATATCACCAGGTGGATTGCAAATTGGCTCACAGATAGAACACATAGTGTGAAAGTAGCTGACTCCAAGTCAGACTGCTGACCAGTCATGAGTGGAGTCCCACATGGTTCAGTCCAGGGTCCTCTCCTGTTTGGTATCTACTTCTCTGAAGTCCAGGCCAGCATGAAGGGACTCTGGATGACAAAGTTCACAGACGATTGCAAGTTGGGAGCTATTATTAACTCCCCACGTGATGTTGACATCCTACAAAAAGGTCTCACTGAGACCAATGACTGGTATCAGAACCATGGTCTTAAGCTCAATGCAAAAAAATGTGTTATTATACCCTTTAGAAAAACCTGGCTCCCATGAATTACTACATTGATGGTAGTTCACTGGATACAAAAGGCGTTATGAGAGATCTGGGAACACAGGCTGACAGCAACCTCTCTTTTGACTACCACATTGCTATTGTGATCAGAAAGTCCTTCTATGTGACACATCTCATTACTAAGGGTTTTGAATCCAGGAAGAAAGAGGTCATTGTCTCACTCTACTCTTCCCTCATTAGGCCAATCATCGAGTACAATGATCCATTTGGCATGCACCTCACTAGACACCTGCAACAATTGGAGAGGCCGCAAAAGTACCTCACAAAGAGGATCCTAGGCCTTAAACACTTGTCTTATATAGGTTCATAGATTCATAGATTAGTACTAAGCTAACTGCCCTTGTGAGCCATTTTAAGCTTAGCCAATTATCCCTTGTGAGACTCAAACCCTGCACCTTCTGTTTGTAAGGCAAACACCTTGACCATTAGGCCACCCTCCCAACCCATGGACAGATTCAAAAAACTCCAACTATTCTCTGTCTCATATCGTCGACTTAGAGGCGATCTCTGCTTGACTTACAAAGCCATGTCTGACCCAGCTCTGTTAGAAATGCTGCATCTAAAGAAATCCCAATCCTTCTGCACTATACACTCCAGAGACCTCAACCTCATTACCACAATCAACAGAATGTGCTGGAGGGACAGGTTCATAACACAGAGACTGCCCATGCTATGGAATAAACTTCCCATACATGTCAAATAGTGCACCTCACTGGTCCTCTTCAGGAGAAATCTTGATGAGTGGATGAGAAATAGAAAATTCTCCCCAGGGATCATTCCAGTGACACTACTCGACAGAGGCACTGGGAACTAAAGTCAGGTGGCATGATGCCAAGTTAATCCTATGGGCTAGGCTTGTAAAGGCTCCAGGGCTATTAGCCTAGAACACACCTATGAACTTCTTGACTGCTTGGATTTACTCAGGCAACTGGGATAATTATCCTTGTGTTTATTGGTGACCCCTAGGGTACTGGCGCTTCCTCATACGATTAGAGTCATGTATAGGTACGTAAAGCATTCCATTACTGAACTAGGTCTGCTGAAATATCTTTTATAATTGGCTATACAGGTTTAGTATTTATTATCCTAGTATTGTGTGAACTAAGGAAGACCTTCTGTGTTCATCCTTTACTGTGATCTTTGAAAGGCAAGGATATCATTTTAATGCTCATAAGCTGAAAGAAATGTAGCAGAGATAGATAGAATGTATTTGTTTCTTATTATTCTTGTAGAACAGAAGACTACAATAAGCTATTAAATTGCATGATACCCTCCAGAGTGCACAAAGATTTACTTGTTTTATTTCATAGCTATTTGATATAATATTTTAATTTAATTTTAATTTATTTATTTTGAATGATAGGAACATGGACTTTAAGTGAATTACTCAAAGTGACAAAATATGCAAGAGAAAGATAGAGAAGGAAGAGCGTGAATAAATGGCTTCCACCTTTGCAGTCCAAATGTTTCTCTGGCTGTAGTCAGCTGGCCTTGACCATCTGTGATCAAATAAAAGCATAGTATAAGTTGTAAAGCCAGAAGAAATAAAATGCATTTTAATTATTTTTTAATAAATGGCTGATCTAAACTTTGTTTAAAGCAATGTCAACTAAACACAGGAACCTATTTTCAGAAGAGAGTCAAGAAATCATTCAGTGAATTGTTTAGATTCACACAGCTCACCAAATGGAGTTTCTGTGGTTAAACATAAGTCCATGGATCACAACAAGTTCACTCACAACTTACTGTTTTTATCTTTAATCTGTACTACCACTCACTGAAATACTACATTCCAGTTTAAGCTTGTGCACCTATAGAGAGTTCAAAGTCAGATTGTAGCCTCATTCCTGAAGGATTATTGCATAGTTCTGCACAATTTAAATGCAGTACAGAACAAATAAATTAACCCAGCAAAATCCTGATTTTTAAAGCCTCCTGATAAACTGGTACATTACATGGCATGTGTTATCCCTTAATTGCTGAGGTGTGGTGGTTACTAGGCTTGTTGTTCTCGCTTGGCTGTCATAAAACATGTAAACATGCAGGAAACTCTTTAAATGTCATATCCTGGGTAAAGTAGCTAGCAGTGGGTCATGAACAATGAATGATTCTGTTTAGGTGCTTCTAGTTCAACCTTGGGAACTGTAAAACAATAAGCTGTCACTCAGAATTACAATTTTGTCCTTTACCATTCATGTCGGTGCTGAAATGGGGGTTTCCATACAGCTCAGGTATCTGCTAAATGGACAGAGTTACAGCACTGTTTTTGGATATAATTAGACAAATGCCAGGAGGTATCGACTTATTTATTTGTTGATTGACATTTGATTACCAGGAAAGTTTGAATAACCCATTTTCAGAGGAGGCCTAGGAAGCAAAGCTCAGAAGTATTACAAAACATTTTAAGAACAATAATTTTACAATCTTGAAAAAATAATACAACAATAACTACAGTTTAAATAATTATACCAAATTATATGTAAAATGAAAGCATTGGTTAAGAATAGATAGAAGTTATATGAAAATTATTTAATATTTAGAGAATTTTTAGCCAGTTTATAGAGAAATTAAAGCTAAGTTATACAATGCAATAAGGAATTGCAATATGAAGTGAGAAAAAAAGCAGGCTCATATTATATTTAGAGAGAAAGCCAGGGGACAGAAATTGAAAGAAATAAGGAAGTGAGTGAAGGGAGAATAAGGAGGTGTAAAGTGTGAATCGGTATTAGTTCCCGTTTAGGGACATGATTTATCCTGGTATTGAGCAAGAACAGAGACTGCTTTTTGGCTAGGAAGTCTTTCAGAATGGCTTTATAGGATGGGAGGGAGGGTACCTATAACCAAAATAAACATCTGAGACATCTAATTTACTATGTACTGCCTCCAACAGTGATGACCTTCGTTAGCTTTCTCCCTTAAAACATATCTTCAAACCAGTAGCTCTGACACTTGTTCTTCCCACGGTAACACTCACACCCAGCTACGTTCATTATACCTAGATCTGTAAATACAGGTAAGGGAGTTTTCTGCCTTAAATGGCTTCCTTCGATAATGCATTCTCTACCAATGCTTCATCAGATATGGATCATCTCTTTTCACATACTCTGAATGTTGTATACTTAAAATATCACTATCTTCTTTTACTATCGCCACTTTAAGGAAATTAGCAATAGTAGTTTCTATTCACAAGTTGGGACAAGCAGATCTTCAAGAACATCGCCAGGATGTATACTCCTCTTCCTCTTCCCTCAATGAACTCCCGCAGTGATTTATGCAGTTTGATTTTAAAGCGAATCATCACAATAACATATGCTGTTCTCCAGTTTATATTCTCAGTCATATCAACTGTGGAGACTTATCAGCATGACAATTGCCTCTGACCTCCTAAAAGCTAGTAGACCACAATTCTGCATTCAAAAAATATAAGTAACACCTCTTAAGCCTGACTTCATTATTGTTTCAGTGCTACACAACAGCAAGTCAAATGGCAGAAGAGACTCTAACCACCATCTCCTAAGTACATTGGAGTATGATATCTCTCAGGAAAAAGTCTTCAGTCCTTACTTGATTTGAATTTCTTAAATGACCTCTGTGTCCATGATACTATGACTCTCTGAGCCTCTGGGCAGTTGTGGACCCTCTACCATACTGTATTGCATATTTTTTTGCCTCATCACTTTTAGCGGATTCTCATAATCTTATAGAGTATTCCATTCTTATAAGTTGTTTCTTTACACACATGGCAAAAAGTGAATAAGTTTTCATAACCATTCTACTTCTCCTGTAAGTTCCTCACCCTAGTATCTGGTTTTGCTTTGACCATGCATTGAACAAGTCACTGAATTTGAATATTAGGATATTTAACTTAAGGCCGAGCTGTCTGTCTGTTTCAGTAAATCAGTCTATGCTAAACTCTGACCTCTCTTCCACTCGGAATGTGCTTCTGCATATGCAGCACAGTGATTAGTTTTATCACCCCATTCTACTTCTGCAGAGTTTAAACAAGGGTACCTTATAGTTTAACAGATCTTGCCCATCTAAACTGCAGGTTGGCATAATGGTTAAGGTGTTTACCTCACAGAAAAATGTACAAAGGTTTGATTCTCACCTTTAAAAGGGAAATTGACTGGGTTTAAAATGGCTCATAAGGACACCTAGCCTAGTAGTTACCTATGAACCTATAAGTCTAGTACTGTAGATCATATCCCTTGGTGGAACTGTGTTCTGATCTAAGGAAGTGCAGTACTGTCATGTAAAGTCTTCGCACTATTTTTTTTCTGTGAAAATAGACTTTATCTTTCTCTCATCACTCTGCTCTGCTTTGCCATAAAACTCCATCCTCATTCCAAACATTATTGATATTATAATTCCAGTGCTTTTTTAAATGTATTAATTTACTGACTGAAGCTGAACATCATTCAGCCTTGGCCTGAAGAAAATCCAAAAGAATAACAAAGTTGTAGAAATATAAAATAGAACAAATCAACCCCCCCGCCAAACACACAAACACACTCTGAAGACTCTTGCAGGAAATAAATCCAAGCTACAAGACCGTGAATATATATATATATATATATATATATATATATATATATATATATATATATAAAACACTTACTTGAAAACAACTTGCTAGCTAGCTGTCAACATGGCTTTAGACCATCTCACAGCACCACCTCTGCTCTGTTATCCTTCACCAACTGCATCAACAAAAATCGTAACAACGATACACTATCCTCAGCTCTCTTTATTGATCTGTCAAAAGCTTTTGACATGGTCAACCACCAGCTACTCATAAACTTTCTCAAAAACTTGTCACTAGCTCTTCCCACTATACAGTGGTTTCAATCTTACCTACAAAACAGGCAACAAGCCGTATTATGGCAGAATAGCCTATCTTCCCACCTCCCAATAACCCTCAGAGTTCCTCAAGGTTCCATACTCGGTCCCCTCCTCTTTTCAATCTTCACAAATGACCTGCACACAGTCATACCTCAAGCCACCTGTATTCAGTATGCAGATGATTCCACATTAGTATGCTCAGCCAAGACGCAATCACTACTTCAGTCTCTAACACAAAACGTATTTAACATAGTTGAGAAATGGCTCACTGACCGTTGCCTCATTCTCAATCCAAAAAAAAACAAAAATGCTATTATTCACACCCATGCGCAGAACTTCCCCAATATACTTCAGTATCACTCAACTAATGGTACAGAAATATCTCCAGAACCAACCACAAGACTACTTGGGGTACTAATTGATAACAACCTCTCCTTTGAGTCCCATATTAACAACACTATAAAAACTATTAACAAAAAACTAGGTTCCCTCTACAGAATCAAACCCTTTCTAACCCCCAAAGCCAGGTTCACTATTACCCGTACCCATTTAATCTCAACCCTTACATACGCATCCCCTATCTACACTAAACTATGCAAAAGCAATATGAACAAACTTTCCATCGCCTACAATAATATAGCAAGATTTGCAACTGCCTCAACCTACAGAACCCATCACTGCAACAATCTTAAACAACTAGGCTGGTTAGAACTGTCAAATCTAATTTTACTGAACCAACTAACAATAGTCCAAAAGATACTATACCAACCTTCAAAGACTCCCATACTCACCAACCTAATCTTCCCCTACTATAACCTAAAGATCCTATGCTCATCAAACAAATTACTAGTGCAAATAAATAAAACCAACAATCTGGCTGGTGACTCTCTGTTCTCCAATGCAGTGGGAAAAACCTGGAACTCCCTGCCAGATCACCTTACATCCATTTCCTCAGCTCCCCTATTTAAAACCAAACTTAAAACATACCTCAAATCTCACTGGTTATGCCCTTGTGCTAATCAAGACTAAACACCAGTCTTTATATGATGACACCTCTCTACACACCAGCACAAGCAAAATTTCCTCTTACTTATAATTGTGTGCATATCAATATACCTATTAATAGTGAACTATTTGATAACTAATTGAATTGCTAACAAACATCATATGGGTGACTTTTATAACTAACTTTGGTATTGGTTTATAATCAGAGACTTGATTGCTGTATTGTGTTTTTCTAGCTAACAGCCTACTAGCAAACTATATTGGTCTGACTTTATTGCTCAATAGTGTGCATTGTTGTCTTACATAGTTTTAAACATTACCCTGTATTACTATACTACCAATGTTGTGCTACATCTTCTTATTCATCCTTGTACCTATATTCATAGCTCTATTCAGTAAGAATCATCCTACTAATATGACAATAGGAAATACCTCTATAATAGCTAAAACTTATAATGTACTTATGTCTTGTAAATACTATTTTGTAGTGCGGAGCTTTTCTCCCCGGGCCTCCACTGAAAATGGACATGTATTCAGTTGGACCAGCCCGGTCAACAAATGTAAAATAAATGTAAAATAAAATAAATAAATTATATATATATATATATATATATATATATATATATATATACACACATACATGTACACACACACACATGGATTATAACATGTAGTAATGTGTATGACTACAGAGAGTTATAAGTACAGGTGTGCTTATCTTATGACATGGATAAGTCTGAAGTATAAATTAGGCATATATGAATACAACTTGGGCATGAGAGCATACATCCTAACAGAACTTAAACAGATGGAAGTGTATTGAAGATTTTTTTTTTATGGGAAGAATACCAGTAGATGGGAATTTGCATTTATGTTTTAGGAAAAATGCATTTTTAGTGATGAGATGTTCTTTTGGTACTTCACTGAGATGCATACTTCACTCATAACTCCACTCCTGATTATTACAGCAAGGTGACCTCACCTCCTTTGGGATAATGCTAGTTTTCTACCTGACACACCTGTATCTGCCCATGTGATTAATCACACTTTTTGTGTACCTCATGATCCTTCCTGAAAGCTACTACTTTTTTATCACAACATTTTATAAGCAGTACTCTTTGCAGTACTGTACATACACTTATAAAAAAATCTATTATTTAATTGTTACAGACCTATTCCTACACTGTGAGTGGATAGTACTGTCCCAGTACAAAATTTTTCATTAACCAAAATGTGTTGGTACACTGCTATCCAATAGCGGTGCAAGTGTTTGCATACTGCTATCCAAAAGGGGTGCAAGTGTTTGTACACTGATATCCAGTAGCAGTGCATGTGTTTGTACAGTGCTATCCTATAGAGGTGCATGTGTTTGTACAGTGCTATTAGATAGGCAAAGCTGTTTAATAATCTGGATTTAGCTGTAAAATACCCTTTTTAGAGGTAACTGAACCATAAAGGTTGAAGGCTTATTTACGGCGGAGAGGCAGAATACATGTTTTTTTTATATTAACAGTCATATGTAATACGAACAGGCAAGAATTGTTTGATAATACTCTGAATTCAGTAAGTAGGGCTCTTACCTTCTGAAGCTAAAGAGGAAGAATCTACCAAGAGTGAAATGTAACTGTGTAGGATCTAATAAAATGTTATATATTATATAGCGTGGAAGCAATATCTTAAAGCAAAAGTAACATACAGATAAAACTGAATGAATAGAAAGATTCTTCAAGTATGACATTCTCTCAAGTTGTTCTGGGTAGGGAGTCAGATTTTAGCTTTGCACAGTGAGGCTAGGAGAAGTTACATGCTCAAAAGATATGAAAGGATTAAAAACATAATGAACCCAGAATTCCTAAGTGCAATATACAAATTGGTATCCTGCTGAGGCTGTATTGAATGTCAAGTGTAGAGACGAGAAGCAAGTTAACTGTGTAAGTTTTGAGCTACCTGTTCAGGTGGCTAAATTTAATCATATCAACTGTCTGTAACTGGGAAGACACAATCAAGTAAACAAGTGTGCTTTTGTGCAATCAATTTCAGCTACCATACATTTACTCAGTATTGCAGCCAAACCATCTCTTGTTTAATAGACAAGTCTGTCTGTAAATGTCCTAGTAGTCAGTCTTCAGATCACTGCATTCTTTTCTTTTCAGTAGACAGTCATCTCTCTTAACCATTAACCCCCACATCTGTTTACATACCTAATTGAAACTCCCTGCATCAATTTGGTATGATGAATGAACAGTCTGGATCCTAATACACAAGACAGAAAAGAGAGGATATGCAACCAGATAAAAGCAGTGAAGTGGTTAAATATGCATATGAAAAGGTTTATGTAAACAGGCATTGGGTAGATGGGGTGTGTAAACAGATAAACGGTTACAACAAAAAGGATTTGTTTACTAGAGAAATGGTGATGGGCTATAAAACTAGACATTTAATCAACAGAATTAAATGAATGTGTTGGGGTAAAGGGTTTAATAACTGGATAAGTCTATTCTAAAAATCTACAATTAGCATAGTTTATGGAAATGAAAAGTTGAGAGAATTATGATTGCAACATAATAAGGATGCTATAACTAAAAACACCACACAAGGCTGGTGGAATAACTCAGAATGTAGTATACATTCAACATTTTTATTAAGATTTCTGTGTTTGACACTTCAATTTTTTGGTTCGTTCAGCAGTACATTTTAAGGAATGGTGAAGAATGTGCTGGGGCACTTTTTCACTCAGAAAGGAAACTACAAAGGGCATGCCTGAGATCACTCTAAGGGTAACAACCGATCCATTTTAAAGTAGGCAAATGGGAAACAGTACAGAAAGATTATACAACTGAGTAGCAGTGAGAAAGCTTGAATGCAGAAGTAGATAAATTGTTTAACTGTTGTAGGCTACACACTAAAGTGCAATAGACTTTTCTGATTGCTTGTAGTCGTTTAAAGCTGTTTTAAGTGTACTTTTTACTGTTTTTGCCTTATCTTTTCAAAAAAAAAAAAAATAAATACATTTCTTGTTTCCCACCTTTCTAAGCTAGTATAGTCCAGTTTTCAGGCTAGTGCTGAATTCAGGGCTGTGTTACAAGTTTCTGAGTTGCCCATACCTTACTTAGATAGAGGGAAGTTTCTCTGTTCACCTGTGAGAGTGGGGAACTTTGAGCAGCCATCTGTCCCTGGAGGAGTGGTTCCAGCCCAGACGTTAGTAGTTTAAAAAATGCTTTGCATGGTTTTGTGTACCAGGCAGCACCGGTTAGCTAGGGTTAAATTATTCCCAGCTCCACTAAGTCTCCTCTTCAGTTTTTCACTTGAAACTAGTCTAACTCTCAACCTAAGCACTCAAAAAGCATCCTACAGTCCAGCACTTGCTCAGACCTAATAGCAAGCACTAATATACCCCAACACTTGACTGTTCAGCAGGGCAAGGCTCTTTATCCACCCCTCACCAACCAAGCGACTAAGCAGCTCACCCTACTATTCAGTCATGATCAAAGGGCAACTTCAGGTGTACTCTCCAGTCCAGCTGGTGAATCTGGGTATCCCGAGGCAATGTTACAACTGCCTCATGTACACAGACAGCCCTCTCCTCCTACCACAAAACACTAACATATGTGAGAGATGCAATTATACAGCCAAACTGGAGGCTAAGGTATCTCCACCCAAGACTGGAACCGACAGTCATGAGGAGAAGGTTAACATTTGCACCACATCTCCAGCCTCACATACACCTACTAAACCAGCACTGGCAAAGAATACACATAAATACACAAAATCATACTCGGAGGCTCTAAATAAAAACCTGCAAAAGCATCAGAGAGGTCCAAAGCAGACACCCACAAAACCTGCACCTCCCATCACAAACCAGACAACATATAAAACACAAAATCAATGTGCCGCACAATCACAGCCCTTAAGGCGAAATAACATACCTAACACACTAGTAATAGGTGACTCAATAGTCAGGCACACTGACACCCCACTCACTAGGCTGGACAAGAAGAAGGTTACTGTTAGCTGCCTGTCGGGAGCCAGAATCTGCCACATAACACAAACACTCAGGTCACTCCAGAACAAGTACAAATATGACTCTGTCATTGTTCATGTTGGTGCGAATGACCTGAGCCGTACCTCCCTAGACTGCATGAAAAGAAACATGGAAGAGCTCTCTGATCATGTAGCCCAGGCGGGTACGACCCTGACCCTGAGTAGCATCCTGCCCTCACCAAGAATTGATACCTCAGTATAAAGAAAAAATGATCAATTTCAACAATTGGATAAGCTTCTGGTGTCATTCAAAGGGGATCCAGTGTCTGTCAGCCTGGGATGACATGCTCGACAAGCCATGTTGCTTCGCAAGAGACGGCTTGCACCTGTCACCCCTTGGCTTTCGAATACTGACCAAGGCTGTTGCTGCTCCTTTAGTGCCTTTTTTAGGCAAGGCTCAAAATTCAAACCCACCTCCTTAAATAGCACAAGTAAAAAAAATTGAGGGTTATGCTACTCAACGCCAGGAGTTTAAATCTCAAAATGCATGTGCTCGAAGCACTCCTAAGTATGGAGAACGTCGACATCTGTGCAGTGACTGAAACCTGGTTCAAGGCTCCAGAGAGCACTCCAGCACTACTGGGCTACAACTCCTACCACACATTTCGGCCACAGAACATGGACCGAAACACAAAAGGAGGGGGTGTATCCATATTCATCAAGGATACTCACACCTCTAGATTAGTGGTGCAGCATGATACCTCTGAGATCATCCATGTGCAGCTAACATCGGGCAAATCTGCAATGCAAATTGTGGCCTGCTACAGATCACCCTCCATGACCCAGGACCACCACTCCGCCTTTCTGGAGACACTGGAAAATATGAAGGGCCTACCGAACACCCTGATCTTGGGAGATTTCAATTACCCTACCATTAACTGGGAAAACTACTTGAGTACAAACTCCCAGGCTTAGTGCTTCCTGGAATTTATCAACTCAAATGCTCTGGATCAGCTGGTAATCTACCCTACCAGAGACCACAACATATTGGACCTGGTCATCACCAACAAGGGCGACAGGTGTTCCGTACCAGAGGTCAACCCGTCACTGGTTAGATCAGATCATAAACTAATCAACCTGGATGTCCACAACCCACCACCACCCCCAACCAAGGAAACCACAGTGAAAAACTTTTCTAAAGCAAACATCACCTTACTTAAGGCAGAGGTGGTAAGTTTCACAGCCCCCATGCTAAAGGATAACACTGCCCAAGATGCAGAATCCTTTACAGTTGCACTCTATCAGCACCTACAAGGATGCATGGATACCGCCATCACTAGCAAAACCAAGACTCACTCCCCTAAGAGAAGGAAACCAGTCTGGTGGACCCCTGCCATAAACAAGTTATACAACAAAAGGAGGAAACTAGTTCAGAAAAAAAAGCAAATCCCAAGAAGGAAAGATATCCCTGATCAGTATCAGTAAGAAATTAAGGTCCCTCATAAAATCATCCAAGGCTAACTTTGAAAGAAAAATAGCCAAGGATTCAAAGGATAACCACAAAGCCTTCTTTAGCTATGTCAAGTATCTAAGTGGCAACTCGCAGATATGCTCTGAGATAGTGCAAAATAGCACAAAATATACTGAACCTACTGATATTGCCAACATACTGGCAGATAGATTCACCTCCCTCTCACCTTCAAAAGGGCACACAACAATACCGGAAACGTGTAGTGTCCCGGAAATCACAGAAGCACAGGTGAAAACATCCCTTTCAAAAGCCAAAAATACAGCATCAATGGGGCCAGATGGTGTGCCAGGCTGCGTCTTGCACGAACTACAGAACAAACTAACCCCCTACCTGAACACGCTGTTCAACCTCAGCCTCTCCACAGGTTACGTGGCCATAGAATGGCGCACAGCAATGGTTATTCCGCTCCACAAAAGAGGGGCCACAACTGACCCTGGTAACTATCGCCCCATAAGCCTGACTAGCCTGGTCTGCAAGGCTATGGAGCGCATCATCATGGAACTCATTAACAAAGACATTGACAACCTCCAAACACTTGACCCGACCCATTTCGGCTTTGTTAAGGGCAGATCATGCCAACTAAACCTGGTTGACTTCTTCGAGACAGTTACCAAGGCCATAGACGAGGGAAAGGTGGTTCACACAGCCTACCTTGATCTCACCAAAGCATTCAACACCATTCCTCACTCGGGTATTATAGAAAAACTCACCAGCCTGAACATAAACCCCTACATCACAAGATGGGTTGCCAACTGGCTTACAGACAGAACTCACACGGTAAGAATAGCGGGCTCCAGGTCTGACTCTAAACCAGTCACAAGTGGTATCCCGCAAGGCTCAGTTCTGGGACCCCTACTGTTTGGCATATATTTCTCAGAAGTACAGGCAAACACAGGAGGACTATGGCTAACCAAGTTCACCAATGACTGCAAATTGGGAGCCATAATTGACTCTCCGGCTGACACAGACATTCTCCAAAAAGGCCTTACTGAGATAGACACCTGGTGTCAAAGTCATGGCTACAAGCTAAATGCCATGAAATGCATAGTCATCCCATTTGGGAAAAACAAAACACCCACAAATTACCACATAGGCCGCAGCCCCCTTAATACAGAAGAGGTAATAAGAGATCTGGGGACCCAGGTAGATCATAATCTCTCCTTTGACAATCATATTGCCAAAGTAGTTAGGAAATCCTTCTATGTGGCCCATCTAATTACAAAGGGGTTCGCATCTAGAAATAAAGAGGTTATAGTGCCCCTCTACTCATCACTCATCAGACCCATCATAGAGTACAATGCCCCATTTGGGATGTACCTCACAAGACACTTCCAACAGCTTGAAAGACCACAAAAGCACCTCACCAAGAGGATTACTGGCCTCAAACATATGTCCTATGCAGCCCAACTGAAAAAACTCTGGCTGTACTCAGTGGCATATCGCTTACTCAGAGGTGATCTCTGCTTGAATTACAAAGCCATGTCCAACTCAGAATTGATGGACATGCTCCACCTAAAGAAATCCAAGTCACTGCAAGCCACGCGCTCTAGTGAGCTAAACCTTGCCACAACAATAAATAGAACATGCTGGAGGGATAGATTCCTGTCACAGAGACTCCCCATGCTTTGGAACAAAATTCCTAACTACATTAGGCAGAGCCCCTCACTAACACTCTTCAAGAGAAGCCTTGATGAGTGGATAGGTAACAGAAAGTACACCCCTGGGATCACTTCATTGGCTCTGCTTGACAGAGGCTCAGTTAATTAATCAATGGGGCGGCAAAAGCCAACACACTCTGGCTAGGCTTATAAATGCCCTCGGGCAGATAGCCTAGTACCTACCTATGAACCTATAATAAGACAGACACAATATAATAAAACAGATACAAGATAATAAAACAAACATGTAAATGAGAAGCAGGGGCACAACAGGTGTGTATATAGCTAGGTAAAACGATGCGGAGTGGAGGGCTAGAAACAAGCAGCATCAGCCAAGGAGGATTGGAACAACACCAGTGTATCAAAAGGAGAGGCAGAGCCCTCCCTTCCAGCGCAGTCTTGACCTGCTACAGGGGAGATCAAGGCAAAATTGAAAAAGCAGTGAACTTTTATATCATTAACTGTTTGGTACCATTTTTCTGTAGAATCAAACTGAATGCAAGGTAATAGTTATATGTGCATTAGACTGAAATTTAGTGCTTAAGATGAACCTGCTAAGAAAAATCTTGGTCACTTCAAATGTTTGTGTGTTGAGAGTGGTCTATATCTGTAATGTGCGGTGTAAAGAGTACAAACTACTTTTTTTTTTAATTAATTAAAGAGGCTCAGTAATTTTTCTGTGGTTTGGGGAAGGTTTACTTTGACAAAGCCTGAGCACCTAGAACTAGATAGGGGGAGATGGTTACAGAAAAGTATACATTTAGATTCAAGCTGTAAACGAGACAGCAGATAATAAGATAAAAGGAAGCTTTTGTGAGTGGCTTTTAACCACATGTAATAGCAACAGTTATGGTGGTGATATGGATAAAGAGGATACAGCAAAAGGTTAAAATTAACAGTGACAAGAAAGTGATAAATTACATGCACAGGAAAAGTCATGCTGTCTGTCTCCTCCATAATCACAGATGACACAAAAAGAAATCTGGAGCAAGAATGTATCTACAAATATAGACTGCTAGAAAGTGTTAAATCACATCTTGCACACATTTTGAATATATATCTGTGTATTACTGACAAAACATATAGTTCAACAAAAGGAGGCACACAGGTTCAGTATAAAGGGGTCGTGAGGCTGAAAGCTCGAGTTACTCTGAAAAGCTATAAAAATTGTTTTCAGTGTTACATAGCCTTCTGAGGTGAAAATTTGCTCACATCTCTTAATCTCTTAGTGTAAAAATTCTGGATAAAGCCAAAAATAATGGGGGGGGGGTGCAAAGGAGCAGAAATACGAATGTATTTAAAATATTCTCTGGAGGACATGAATTCTGTAACTCAAATGTCTGTCATTATTTAGTGACTTCACTCCTCAACGATTTGCCAAAATACAACAAATTTTATAAGGAACAGACCCAAAATAAGAATAAAAAATCTGGACTTTCTGCGAAAATCTTGTCAGTTGAGAGGTATGCCTATGATTTACATTCCGGGCAGTGAAAGATCATTTTCTTTTAGTGACTTTGTGTCTGGAATGAACAGAGTGGAGTGCCAGCATTTACATGTTCACTTAAACTCAAAATCTTTTAAAAACTAAAGCAAACATGACATATTATTCGGTTAACATTTCCTGTGCTTTGGAATAAACTCACACTCCTATTAAAACACTGTCAGTGCCTATCTTTAAATAGGAGTTAGACAACTACATGCATCTATATTATCTTATCGAAGTTTCAGAATATCAAATCTGATATGGTTGACACCATATCATCGAATTCTGAAATATCAAAAGATAAAAAAAAAATGCCTAAAAGCAAAAATAAATAAAAACTTACCTTTGCAAGCAGGGGGGCAAGCCCTCCTGCACCACCCATGTGGGGGGCTGCACCCCACCCCCCCCTACTTAAATATACCAACTCCGAGACCACACTACATTGAACTAAATGGAAATCTCCCCTTACAGAGATTTCCGTTTAAACGTTCGATGTTTTTTGCTTTCGGTAATCTGGTGCTGGCAATATCAGCTTCGATATTGTCGGCCTTCGACAGCGTGAAGTAGATCCCAACTACACAGGTATATGCATATTCCAATAAGCATGACGGTGATCCAACTGCTTAAAGGCGATAAGAGTGTCAGCTTGGTATTTTCTTAGCAAAAAAAAGAAGACTGTCAGCTTGGTATTAATCTATGAATTTAAGAACCTAAAAGATGAGGTTGCATAAGTTGAGTAACAAATATGTTTATTATAGAACTATGATTATTATTTCTGTTTACCACCTAGCTATGCGAGGCAAAAATCAAAAGTGATTTGCTACATGACCGATCAACAGATCAGTTTGATTATGTTGATATTTCGTTAATATTTGAAGCTGTGCAAAATTCATTCTTTATGGTTATGTAGGTATAGCAGAATTAGCAAATCAACAGCTATTACTTTACAGATGTGACTTGCAAAATGCCACATATTTTCCAGTCAGCTACAGCAGCAGTTAAACTTTGATTGTGACACATTTAGCAAGTTTGATGAGAGAGTTTGTTTATAGGTAGGCTCACGGAGCAGAGTGAATCAAATCCTGCATTCTAAATGTAGATTTTGTTTCCCCATCTTATGTTGGAATTGGATCTATATATGGTACATGCATGCCCTCTTGTGGTGACTGGTGGTTATAGCGCATAGCCAGTTCACAGGCATTAAAAGTCTTAGACCTGTCATATGGTGCTGTAACAGATTCAGGACATACTACGTTAACAAAAGAGCATGACCATATCCCATTTAACGGAGGAAAACAATTACCTCTGCCCTAAATGAAGATCACTGCTCCACAGCTGCCACAGATCTGAGGGAAAGTGACTCATACAGCTCCACCTCAAGAGAAGAAAATCCAGGCTTGTAAACAAGCAAAATGTTTCTCAGGACAAGTAAGACCTATCTCATGAAGAGTTATGATGAAGTAACCACATAAGTGGTATATTAATGCTCTTCCCATGTGTCAGAAAATCAAGTATGGATGGGGAAGTGAGATTTAAAAATAACACGAGCTAATGTATAGAAAAAGAAAGTATACAAACCCAGGAGCTGTATTGGTTACATCTCCAGTTAAGTACATCACAGGGTAACACAGAAGCATGTAAAGTGGATTTCAGCCATTTAGGAACTTATTTTGTAACAATAGGTGCAATTGCTGCAATGATTAAACAGTTACACTGTCACAAGGCTGCAGGTGTGTATGGGATCCTGATAATAATACTGAAGGCTCTAGACATTGTGGTTAACATTCATTCAATACTACACAGAAGGCTTGGACAGTATACCTGGACTGGAAAACTAGGAAACTAGACCCTGTTTTCAGAAAGGAGACATGAGGGGTATGTTACATTTGTACTGTAGTCATGCTCCTCTACAGCCTTGGGAAAGTCTAGACCAGGAGTGGATGTTCTATGCCAGGGGTTGGATGGGAGGCTGCATTCAGCAGTCATGCTTTGGATTCAGGATGAATTGTATAGATTTTGTCCTGCCAGTGGAGCACTGGATCAGCTCTTTGTCCTTGCACAGATATTGGAGAGGTCATGGGAGTTTGCCGGTACTGCCTACATGTGTTTTGTGGTCCTGGAAAAGGCATATGACTATATACCCCCAAATGTCTTGTGGAAGGTGCTACAATAGCACAAGTTCTCAAGCTACATGCCTTTTGGTTTCTGATTTTGAGATGCAAATTTTACATCCACATACTTGGTATTAATTCAGATACACTCAAGGTGGGTGGAGGCCCTGTTAAGGCTATGTCTTTTCTCCTCTCTGTAGTTTTTGAGCATGATACAACATGATACAACATAATACAGCATGATACAACATGATACAGCATGATACAACATGATACAACATGATACAGCATGATACAACATGATACAACATGATACAACATGATACAGCATGATACAACATGATACAGCATGATACAGCATGATACAACACGATACAACATGATACAACAAGATACAGATACAGCATAATACAGCATGATACAACATGATACAGCATGATACAGCATGATACAGCATGATACAACATAATACAGCATGATACAACATGATACAACATGATACAACATGATACAGCATGGTACAACATGATACAGCATGATACAGCATGATACAACACGATACAACATGATACAACAAGATACAGATACAGCATAATACAGCATGATACAACATGATACAGCATGATACAACATAATACAACATGATACAGGATGATACAATATGATACAACATGATACAGCATGATACAACATGATACAACATGATACAACATGATACAGCATGATACAACATGATACAGCATGATACAGCATGATACAACACGATACAACATGATACAACAAGATACAGATACAGCATAATACAGCATGATACAACATGATACAGCATGATACAACATAATACAACATGATACAGGATGATACAATATGATACAACATGATACAGCATGATACAACATGATACAACATGATACAACATGATACAGCATGATACAACATGATACAAAGATGTAACAGGGGGTCTGTTGACCATTCAGTACAGGGATGCAAGGACTACATCTTTGTCATCTGCACATGAAGTTGTCCTTTTAACCTCAAGTGACTACTATCTCCATTGTATTCTGAGGTCAATCATTGTTGAGTGAGAAGTGGTTGAGATGAATTTAGGAATCTTCAAGTCAGAGGCCATGCTTCTTCTTTGGAAAGCAGTAAGCTGCTCTGTGCAGAAGAAGGGGAAATAGCTAACTGAAGAAGAGGTGTTTAGCTAGCTTGGGGTCTTGTTCATGAGTTAGGGTAGAAGGGATCAGGATTGACCAGCTGATGGGTATAAGAGCAGCCCTACTTTAGGTGTTGCACTGGGCCATAATGATAAAGAGAGGGCAGTCAGAGGACAAAGAACAGCAATTTATGAGTCAAATGGTGTTCACATCCTCTCCTATGATCAAGCGTTTCCAAAAGCAGATGAAAGGATAAGATCACTGGCACTACTTGGAGAAATTATGCCCCTTCATAGGGAAACTGGGATCACTCTCTATGACAGAGGTAGGAGCTTCAGAGAATGTGTGTGCATTGAAACTACTCCCCTGGTTTGGGAGGATCCACTTGAGGTGGTGTGTGTGTGTGTGTGTGTGTGTGTGTGTGTGTGTGTGTGTGTGTGTGTGTGTGTGTGTGTGTGTGGTGTGTATCTGTGTGCACGTGCCTCCAAGGCATCTCCTACAGATGGTATTCCAGGCATGGATGACTCAGAAGAAGCACTTGAGGATACCCAGGAAATGTAGGGATCATGCCTCTCAGCTTGCCTGGGAATCTTATAAGATGAGATGGTGACTGCTGATGGGCATTGGGGAAGTCAGGTTTACTCAAGTTAGTGTGCAACTACCACAGTCCTCACCAATACAAGCAGTTTAAAAAAAATTACAGATGAACGGAACACTAACTACAAGTTCAAACAAGATGCATTCCTACAGAATTTCAGCATTTATGGCATCCAGGTCAAAACCACATGGTTACATGTATAATACCCTCATAAACAGATTTGTATAATTTCTGCATTCATATTCTGAAGTTGAATCACAGCTACAGTAGACATTGACACAGTTTTGGCATGAAATACTACATAAATCTTGTATAAAAGTTATTTTGCAATGATATTGCAGTAAAACCAGGCAACACAAAAATTGTATTATTCTAAGCAACAGCTATATATTTTTATTTTGGATGATAATTCTTTTATCCCCCATTCCATAGGTATTTTGCTGTCTGCAAACTATGTTTTGAATAAGCGGGCCATGTTTTAATCTTACAGATACTTCTCGGTTTCTATTCCCGTATGATAGATTTTCAGCATAGCTGTCACAGTCAAAGTTTTGCTCTAGATGTATGGCAGTGACTAATCAGCTTTTTCTAAGCAGCAGCTATGAACAATTTAATGACATGACAGTGTGTGTGATCTAGGGGTGTAAAATCATATAAAATACTTCAAATGAACTTTGCTAAAGGAAAGATAGAGAGAGAGAGAGTGAGAGTTGTTAACTAAGTTCCCCTGAATGTGAAATAAGGCATTAAGCTGTTGCCCAAGTAATGTTTACACATCCATTTGTACTCCACTGTCCCATCTACAGCACCTGCACTTATATGATGCTTCTGAATCATATGCCACTACAGTGCATATGGAGAGGGAATACCACAGAACCAATTCCAGTTCTTTAAAATAAATATATCCACACATTAGACACAAAAAGAAATATGCATAATTTGCCTGCCATGGCTCCCATCTCCCTGCTGTGATTATTCTATTTAGTTTTATTTTCAGCCATATTTTTCCCAGTCCTTTAGACTCAGGCCACATAGTCAATGTCCTTTCTCTCCTCGGGACTGTGAAGTTTGGTATGTGTTAGGTTATTTCATATATTCCACCACTCCAGTATTTGGATACTTTTCCAGACTGTATCTAAACAACACTGCCTTATTAATATTTCTTTTGCGTGTGAATATACAAAAGTGTCAGCTGTGGAAATTATATAATCCAGCACGTCTACCTGGCTGTTGTGTCAGCTAGCCCCTTTGCAGCTGTCTGTCCTATACTTTTACCCCATCATTACTTCCATTTGCCCCAGATATACACCAATCTAGCCATTAATCTAAAAAGTGCAAGCACCTTAGGTAATGCACCCCAAAACCCTGCCATCTTTTCTATAGAATAACATTTCCTTTAATCACCTTTGAATCAACTGCTTTATAAATGTCATCTGTATTTTTTTTTTGTGCTGTGCCCTGCCTTTCCAATAAGATTCCTCCTCTCTGATCCCAAACAATATGGCATAACTAAAGCATACTGACTCTCTTCTTTTTTTCCAAAAGTATATATTCCTAGAGGCCTGTGTCTTTTCTCATACACAAACACACCATTCCCAATTTCTCATTTCATAGCTCTGTATTTATTTTTTCTACTAGTCTACTCTGTTTTCTTCATAAAACTACAAGAGCTAGACAGAGTATTTCAGATAATGTCACGTATTTGTCCAAATATGAAGACAGGATGACTTCTTCACCTCTGTACTGTACTCTCATAGCAGGTACCAAAGTTCGTTATGTTGCACTTCCTTCTATTTAAAGACGAATCTGTCAATCTTGAAAGTCATAGATCATGACAGGGGTACTAGTCTCACTGCCCACAGTGAGCTTAGTGTTATCAACAAACAGGCTGATAGTTTGCTCTACATGACAGCGTGTGCTCCTTGGGGTAACTGTTATGTCACTGAATGACCATTTCACTGAATGAGCTATCACTGAATCCAAATGATTGAAAGTCCATTTTGCAGAATGACAATCTGAATGAAATTCCATTTTATTGACTGTGCTATAGTTACATGTAGTTATGTAGTACAGAAGCAGAAACATACAGAGGTGTATGAAAAAGCTTTAGCTGGTACTTGTGATGACCTGTAAATAATCCCTGCCGATGTGGTTTCTTTATGTGAGGTGGCAGTGATTTTCTGTGTATGGTATTTTCAGTTTTGTACACAAATGTGTGATAATGGAGTTAGAATGTTTCAGTAAAGTGGGTTGCAGTGGGGCTTGTATCCTTGTAAATTTTCTTTTTTTAGAGTTTGCTTGTTGTAAAGAAGTTTTCTGTGAAATATGTGCGTACATCAGCAGTGGTACAATGTATTTTATATCTTTTCTCCTCTGTTGTACAGCCATGGAATTAGTATATTTAAGAAAGGGGATGGCAATGGAAACATTTTTTTAAAATGTTTACCTTTGTTTTTTTTCAACTGTGTCATGTTGCGGTTATTTAAAATTTTTAAATGGTCATTCAGTGAAATTAGCTTTCAGACATTTTGACTGAGTGAATACTCTTTCATTGAAAAGGTCATTCAGTAAATTCTTATGAACCCACTTTTTGAGGTGTGTGTAATCTACCATCTTGAAATCAAAATCTGAGAAATGTTTAGAAAAAATCTGATTTTCCAGTGCAGGGGTTAATTTCAAATAGTTTCAGGTTACACCACAGTGCAGTGATTCCAGGTAGATTATGGGGGTGAGGGATTTGTCCCTTTCTGAAAAATATTCTGTATAGCTATAAAATAATTAACTTTCATAGACTTTGTTTTATTCCAAAGTCTATTCACACAGCGAATGTTTGATAAAAGGGTTGGGGTTCTCTGATACAGACACATCAGAACCTTTAATTGTAATGACCCTTGTATAACTCCCATGGTTACTTGTTTTTCACTGACTGCTTTCTCTTGATCTACAGCTCTCTGCCATATACTCAGCCAGTTCCCATTCACCTTACCCTTCTGATTACTCTATGGCACTTAGTTATCCCACCAGCCTCCTGGTAACTCATGTACCACATTCACTGAGATTCCATTCTCTAGTTCTCACTGAGATTCCATTCTCTAGTTCAGTGACAGATCAGTAGTAGGACAGGGTTTTTATACCTAAAGCCATTTAAATCCATGCAGCTTACTATATGCCACTGAATTGGCATATGGAAATCACACCTGCCTTGCATACCAGAATCTTTTCCATAACACTCACAGGGCTGGAAGTGGAATAAGCAGATTGTTGCTTTCTTCTGTACTTTTTGAGTAGTCTAGACCAGACTAAGCTCCTTGGAGTAATCATAGATGAACAATTGAAATCTGAACTTCATGTACATTACTGTATTAAGAAGACCCACCAAAAGCTTGGTCTCCTATATAGAAACAGAAGGTTCCTAACCCCTGACCCCAAAATCTCACTAGATAATGCTTACCTTCTTCCCTGCCTTTTCTACAGCTCGCACACCTTTACAAACCTTCAGTCTTCTCTTGTCCCCTCCCTAAACTTGACACTACTTATAATAAAGAAGCTAGATTTGCTGCTAATCTGCCATCCAGATCTCACCACTTTCATGCCCTCAGGTCACTCAGTTGTCTAGAGTTTCCTAATCAACTCAAAGTTTCTCAACTACTCATCATCCACTTCATCACCAATCAACCCTGTTTCTGCCCTAGCATGTCCTCACTAGTCTCACTTTATATCCCTCCCCGACCACTAAGGAGCTCTCATAAATTTTTGTTACAGATTCATAACCCTAAAAAAAAAATGTAGGACAGAACCTATACAGCTACTCAGCTGCTATTCAATGGAATAAGCTTCCCATGAGCCTGAGAAGCATACCTCAGGTCTACAAATTCAAGAGATCTCTCAAAGAATACCTGAACCACACCTGCATACGTCACTGTAACCACCCCACCTGAAGCCAGGTGTTTCTCCATCTCTCCTCGTCTTCTTTATTCCTCTTTCCTTCCCTACTCTAATTGCCTTCTTTTACTCTTTGTTTTCTTTCTCCAATTTTTTATGTATTTGTTTGTTTATTTATTTATTGCATTTGTTGATCTGGAAAGTCCACTGAGCCTAGGATGAGCCCATTTTCAGTGGAGGCCCGGGGAGAAAAGCTCCACAATATTACATGCAAAACAAATTAAAAGCAATGTTGATACATAGAAAAATTAGATGCAAGGCTGCGAATATAAAAAATA